>NC_139217.1:146304008-146874008 GCF_055691185.1 Crinia signifera | reverse complement strand
TAGGTTGCTTTTGATTTATTTCATTTAAACTTTAATTTTGCAGCATGACAGCTTTCTTGAGCAATGACATGAAACATAATTTAATGCTAATGAAAAGCAGTTAATGAGCTGCTTTGGAATAAGTATTTAATTAAAAAGTATGTTTTATTATTGTTGAAGAAGTACTACTGTATGCTGTTATTTTCAGTAGAAGAAAAGGGATTATTAAACCCTGAAACCTATTTGGGATGCTTTCATACTTTGCTATTCACTGAATATTCTCCGTATTAAAATATTTTTGTATTCATTGTCAGTTGCACTCTTTGCTAACTTTAAAAAGCAACTGTAAAGAGAAAATGAAGACAAGATTTTATTAAAGCGATTTATCACAGACTGGCACGGTATCTCTCGATATTCTCACACTGATAAGGATAAATACGGACTGCTCATATGTATTGGAGACTCTTGTTAATGAAAGCTAATCTACAAATACAGAATGTTCATCGCCAAACAACAGCATAAAAATAAATTGTTAAAATAAGCACAAAAAAAAGCATATACATAGCAAATATGAGGGAAAAAAACAGTTCATGGTGAAACCTCTGGCATCTAATAACGACATTGTCCATAGTCCAGCTAGCTCCTGTATGAGCTGATACTAAATAATATATTTTAAACTGCAACATTGGACAATATTGTCACACAAGCCCTAAGAGATAGATAATTTTTGAAACAAAGAGAAAGTGACTGTAATCCAGGGGAACCTGATTCTATTCTTATCTCTTATCTAGTACATCTGTTTCACACAGATAGAAGAAGGTATTGTTGCCACTAGCATAGAACGATGGCCACATTATATAGGACACTGAACTTCACCAATTAAGATAGAGACTGACAACTCACACACTGCATCCCCACAAGTGCGGTTTTAAACATGCACTATGTTTACTATGTTTGTCTTATGTTTGTGTTTTTTTAATATTTAGCAGTTTTAAACAGAGAAATAATAAAAGTTATATTTTATTGTGATTTATTTCCTGTGGTGCACCACGCTCTGACACATTCTTTCTGTACTTGCAATAACTTGATACAACTGTGTCAGTGGTAGCACACCCCTGAAAAGTATCACTAATTACTATTCATAAAGAAACAAACAGGGGGCCAAACAACATTGTAAGAAATTTGAACACTGAGTCCTGTGAAATTTATTCCTACACCTAATTTTCATTCACCTGATCAGGCTGTTGCAGAAGCAGCTGGAGGAAGTGGAGGAGCTAAAGCTTTGCTATTCCGCAAAGCATATAGCTCTTGAGGATGAAACCCTTCATATGCTTTGCCAGGGTATGAGGGTGGTCAGTCTATTACAGTCAGAGGAATACATTCTGGCCACCATGCTCGATTCTTGGTTTAAACAGTCTGTTTCTGGTGGACAAAAGTCTGCAGCGGAGCATAGATCTGCTGGTCAGGAGATTGTCACCTGAAGCGGACCATGACATGGCAACAGCTTCTCTTTCATTTTCTCCCACACCTATGGTGGCTGTGAGGAAACAGCTCAAATTTCCTACCCGACCCGCTGGCGGTAATTCAGGGCAGACAGGAGCAAGTTTACACATCTGGTCTGAACTGAAGGACCTGCAAATGATTGCTGACATGTCTACTGTCACTACATACGATGCTGTCACCTTTGAAAAAATGGTGGAGGATTATTGGTGACAGCATCCAAATAGAAAAAAAAAAGGCAGTTTGGAGGCCCCTGTACAAACTGACTCTTACCTGAGTTGTCCACCCTCCAGTGTGTATTATGAAAGAGTATTTAGTGCAGCAGGGAACCTGGTCAGCGAGCAGCTGAGGAGGTTGCTTTTCCAAAATGTGGAGAAGATGATGTTCATCAAAATTAAGTATCAATTCTTCAATGAAGACCAGAAATTGCCTCCAGAGACTACAGAGGGACCTGTGATTGTGGACTCCAGCGGGGATGAATTGATAATCTGTGAGGATGATGTACGTACTGAATGGGGTGAGGTACAGAGAGAGATTTGCTTCTTTTTTTGTGGGGGCCCAGTCAAACCAATCATTTCAGCCACATTGATTGTTTTGTTAAAGAGTGTGCATGTCGTATTTACACAACATAAGGGTGGATGGGAGGGCCCTAGGACAATTCCATCTTGCACCTCTTTTTGGCTTAATATACACTTTGGGGCCTAGTTTTCAAACTGCCATACTGTCTACTGCTGCAGTACCACTCCTTGATGGGCCACGTGTTTGTGCCGCCCACTTGTGTTGCTTACCATAGTCATCCAGCTACATTGCTGCAACCTTTTGGCATAAAATCAACATTATGGGATGTGAGGTATTCAGGACGGACTGGAAAGGAGTAGAAATTTGTGTTATCGAGGTTAATAATGCCGTAGGAACAAAAAAATAACCCAAATTCTACGATTTTATTGGTTTTTATGTGTGTGTGTAAATCACACTACCAGGAGGAAGAAGTAGGAAGAATGTTGGAATAATCAATATCCAACAGGACAGCAAGTAATTAATTTAGCTAAAGTAAATAAATGAACAAAACTTTTTCCCTGAAGATATGAAAGGTGGAAATGCCATGTTTTGTTTTCTTTTATCTATTAGACCTTATGGATGTGCACATCATTAGTACACCAAGGGTTACAAGGGCAAGTGTTGCTATGCATGAAGTTCCAAAGCCTCTAAGTCACATCACCTCTAGAAGCTCTGTACAATCACTGTATCACCGTGTGAGGTCAGCAGAGGTCTTTGTTAGTCTTCATGCATCTATTACAATTTGTCAATCTTTGTTTACCAGAAAAAGGTCTTTAGCTCACTGGCTTATGAATATACTGATTATACATAGACATGCACCTATCTATCTATCTATCTATCTATCTATCTATCTATCTATCTATCTATCTATCTATCGTATCTATCGTATCTATCTGCATGCATATGTTATGTGCTTTGTAACACTTAACTGATCTAGTACTTTAACAAAATTGGATAAAGAATTAGCATAAAGATGCATAGATGGCTGCAACAAAAAAATCATCTTCTAACCAACACTTCTGCAGACCCCATTGGCACTAGCTCCACCAAGCCACCACGGGGTCTGCCCATTGTTCTGCCACTGTGCCCAATCACATCTTCCTCAGTGTGAGGGGCATGCTTTCATATAGGCAGAAAGCATGTCCCTGTCACTGAGGCACTTCAATATGTGACGCTTCTAGACCTTTTTTTAATGGGCTTTTCCAGCCTGCTGCTTGGCCCCGCCCACTGCCCTCCCCCCTGTTTCTGGTACTTTAATATTGACAGCAGGAGGCACCGCTCGTGGTGCCTCTGAAACCAATTTTAAAAAATGGGGTAAAAATTACTAGAATAATATAAAGCATATACTTATGACAAATAATATGTGTCATACGTATTTTATTTGTATTATTATATTATGTTAATCATTAATGGCAGGGAGTCACTGCCTCCTCTGCCTCCCCTGACTGCACGTCCCTGGTGTGACTCAGAATCAGCACAAAGGTCTCAACAATAGAAAGTGACATTTCACTGGCAAATGGCGAAACCCTTGTACCAATTACGGCAACCTGTGCTTACATGCCGGCTAAATGAAAAAAAGTATTCTTAGCTCCCTGTAGACCTACATATCACAAAAAGCACACTTCAAAGACCAGGCATGAGGGGGAACACTGAGCAGAGTATACATAACTCACTAATACCAAAAGGGACTGTATAGCAAGGATCACACAGAAAATGCTGAGCAGGAATAGCTCAGAGAAATAGCTTAGTACAGTACACATCAATTGTTATAAAAGTGGGTTTGAATAAAGAATGATTTGCTGGTTAAATGTTCTGACTGCAAAACAATGCCACGGATAGATTTGCCGGAGTTCCCTATATGAATCAATATGTTATCTAATTTTGACCTTTGATTAATTCTACACTTACAATAAAAGCTTAAAATTCCGGAAAATTTACATTTTTCTGTACAGCATAGAAGAAACATATTATTAGAGCCATAAAAAAAAAGATTTTTAATTTTTTATTCTGCACCTTTCCCCTTTGGAAGCAAGGCTTCCTAAATTCGGCATTTGTCAGCTATTCTACCAGAGTAACTCGGAAATAGCAGACTCATTACAAATTACCAGGAAAAAAGCCTATCCTGTGTTACCTTTAAAACCTTTATGTAAAGTCAGCACAGCGAGTAAACACATATCCTCATGATGACCCCTTAATTTGCTCATTCTGCAGTGCTATCAACTGTACCAATCAGTTCAGTTAAACGGTCCGTGTGACAAATCTATGCTGACATATCATTGTTTTTTCGAATTGTTTTTCCAGTTTGGGACACCACATGCTTCTGTGATTCAATTTTAGACCTGTTAACTCCAGAGACAGATGTGAATCTATTTTCATCTAAATGCTAGTGCCAATTCATCAGAGAAGTAAACAAACCTGTTATACCAATAGTTTAAAGGCATGGAATTTATTTATTAGACTTCAACAAACAAAGTTATTCTCTCTTTTAAAAATAATCTACATCATGCCTGAACTGAACTTACTGATTTTTTTATTATCTGATTACATTTAGTAAAATTAACTAAAATGTCTAAAAAATATAATATAACTAAACCTATTATACAGTAAGGTCTGTTAGATTTACCCATGCCTGTGTACTATACATTATACGGTAGAAAGAGTGGCTAACTAGAAATGTTTCCAAAAAAAGTGTCTGGTCCCCCCTTCCACACCTGTTTCTTGGCAATTTGGCTGCTTGTAATGCTCATTAGTCAATATGCCACACACCATAAATTCCATTACACATTATTCCATACACCTTAATGCCCCTTACACATTATGCACTACACTGTCATTCCCATTGCATATTATACCAACTACGACACTGTAAACCAACATAGTACTATGTAATATCAACTAAAAGCATATTGGTGCCAGTGTAACCCTTCTGAATGTTTTATAATACCTGCTGCCGCCACAGAGGACCACTGAAGTGTGTTCTTCATAGTAAAAGGAGTGAGAGGAGCGTTTGGTTGAGTTCAAAAGGTTGAAAATGAAGTGAAATTAAATTAATATGAATATAAGTATAAAAATAAATAATAAATAAAATTAATAGATCAAATAAAATAAATATAAATGAACCACTGAATGGTCAACTGCAGGAGAAAATATTAGTGCTTAGATGCTTATGTTTACACTCCTCATGGAAACAGTAAAGAAAGTCTGTTGTGGTTTGGGAGCAGGCTTTCTCTATCTTATCCTGTTGATATGTTCTTCATGCCTGCACCCACTTGCAGGTTCTGCTGTACTGGGTGGAAGCAACCAATGCTATCTGCGGTGCATTCGCTAGGGAGGAGGGTGGGAAGGAGGTACACGGATACAGGGTCTGATCTCTGCTGCTTAAGCAGGCAGCAGCTCCTGCACCTGCCTCTTGCCCAGCAGCATCCCAGACCCAACACTCCCTGCTGGGGCTGGCTCCCCCAAGCCGCCAAGGTGTCTGCCTCACCTTTGTATCACCACTGTGCAGAACACTGGTGAAGCTAATGTAGGTGCATGGAAGAAACTACTATGGGGCTTGAGCTGCTTTCAGGGCCCACAGCTCTCCCTGCAAGTCCCACTTCACACCTGGCTAATGAATAGAATGGGGATGTAATGGGGGTAGAAAGCACATGGCAGTAAACATTATCCTAGCCTGATTTAATTGACATAATATACATTCTGCACTTTTTGTATTAAATAGTATTATGGGGACCAATTCTACTTACACTGTAATATTATATGAAATGAGGGAAATGAAACAGTTTGTTCATTTCAAATATGTCAAAAAGTAAAAAAAAATTATATTCAATTTAATTAAATCCTGTGTGTCTATTAATGAGCTCTCTCTATTTCTCTCTTTTATTTTAAAGCCATTGGCAGTAATGCTAGAATTCCAATTAGTGTCTCTTTACTGAGATTGTGATAACATTTCTGTGGACTCCCATAGTACACAATTTGATGACAATACAGTAATATTCCTTGTGTCTGTGTGGGAGAACAGTTACAACATCTATAGTTTCCAGGGTATTAGGGTATTGAGAGGTAACAAAGTGTAAATAGAGACAATTAAATACTATTAGTGTACAACAATGTGCTAAAGATATTGGATATATATATATATATATATATATATATATATATATATATATATATATATATAGGGAAAGCAGGGCGCACTAATGGAAATAATCACAGCCACTGAATAAATAAGAATTTATTAATAACAATAAAAAATGCCCTTTGGGATGACATCAGAGTAGGAATCATTCACTTCATAAACAGATAAATATTATCATTGAAGTAGAGACTTCCAAAATCGAATAGAATGACCAACGCGTTTCGTCATATAGAATGACTTCCTCAGGGGCGATGGAAGTTACAATTCATACAGGTGTGATGGAAGTTACAATTCATACATCAGGGTTAACTGGAAATGGTATCCTTCAAAAATGAGCAAAATCTTAACATAGATTTTGAAAAGAGGTGATAATTCTTAAACACCAGGTTGTTCTAATAAGCCACAGATGTCAGGGTTACAAACACTTCTTAATATCAGAGAGATCCAGGTCACAAATTAGATAATGATTCAATATTCACTGGCCAATCACTGGGCAAAATTAGCAAACCACAGAAGATAGCGCAACAGGCATCTTAATATCAGAGAGATCAGGTCACAATAACAGTGATGACTTAATAATCGCAGGCCATAAATGGTCCGCAGAAACAGGATGTATACAGCAAGGGTCCACCAGCTAGGTACATACTGGGTGGTGTGCGAGCGTGAGACGTCACTTTCCAGCGTCTTCCGGATGGGTGCGTGGTCCCGCCGGACTAGGCGTCCTGCACTTGGTGAGGTATTTAAAATTAGTGTGTGTTAATGTCTATTTTTGGCCTGATGACAATATGTGATACATATTGAAACATTGCCTAATAAACCTGCTTTTGAAAACTTATGATGACTGGAGTGCCGGGATTGAGCCGTCATATATATATCCAAGATGGCGGCGCGAGCAGATCGCGAGGCCCAGTGTCTCCGTATATACGGCTTTATATTGATTTACCTTGTCGTCCAGGGGCTGTTGGAGGGGGTGGATGCCGCCCGCCTGGTGTATGCGCCGGCCGAGATACTCCGCATCGGTGGGAGGTGGACGGAGAGCGGCATGAGCGGCGTCTGTAGCCGCAGCAGCAGCACAGTGGAGGGGATGACGGCAGACGCTCCCTGGCGTGACCCGGCGGTTGCTATGGAGCCGGAGGTCACGCATCCTGTCGGGCAGAGTGGTAGACGGAGGGGGCGGCGGGACAGGAGGCAGCGGAGGGGGAAGAGAGGGGGACTACGTGAGAGGCTGAGACAAGCACCCTCTCGGCTTCCACTTCCCACAATATTCCTGGCTAATGTGAGGTCCCTGGTGAATAAGATGGAGGAACTGCAACTCAATATCAGGCACAGTATGAGATTCTCTGATTGCAATGTTACCATCTTCACAGAGTCATGGTTGAAGGATGGCATACCAGACAGTGCTATTATGTTGCCTGACTGTTATGTTATAAGGGCTGATCGAATCTCTGCTGATGCTGGGAAATCCAGAGGAGGTGGGCTATGCATCTACATCAATAATGCTTGGTGCAAGGACTTAGTTATAACAGAGAGACATTGCTCAGCTGACCTAGAATTCCTCATGATAAAGTGCAGACCCTTTTATCTGCCCCGGGAGTTTACCTCTATTTTTATCACAGCAGTGTACATTCCCCCAGATGCTACGGCAAATGTGGCCATGGAGGGCTTGTATAAATCCATCAATAAACATATGTCTGCCAATCCAGAGGCGGCGTTCATAGCTGCTGGTGATTTTAATCATACAAATTTAAAATCTGTTCTGCCAAAGTATTATCAGCATGTCTCTTGTAAAACAAGAGGTGACAGATCCCTGGATCATGTATACACTAATATCCGTGATGCATATAAAGTGGCCGCCCTCCCCCATTTGGGGCATTCGGACCATGTATCTTTATTTCTTTTCCCGAAGTATATTTCATTACGGCAAAAGACGGAACCTACCATTAAGAACATCAAAGTTTGGCCTGCGGGAGCTGATGCACTACTGCAGGAGAAGTTTGGACTTACTAATTGGGGTTCATTTAGACCATACGAACCTTGGGGGTCTGATGTAATTTCTAATCTAAACCTGTATGCTTCCTCTGTGCTTGATCATATTAACGTTACCACAGATAGTGTTACTACCTGGAAAAAGATCACGGTATACCCGAACGAGAAGCCATGGATGAATAGGGAGGTTCGGCTTCTGTTACGGACACGGAATGTTGCCTTTAGGAGAGAGGATGCTGAAGCTTATGGCATAGCTAGGGCAAACTTGAAGAAAGGCATCATCCGGGCTAAACGTTGTTATAAATTAAAGCTGGAGGATAATCTGGAAAAAGCTGATACCCGCCGTTTATGGCAGGGCATCCGGGGTATTAGTAATTACAAGGCTGACAAAGCTAGTTCATCACTTCATCTAGATGTCTCCTCACTAAATGAGTTGAACCAATTCTACGCCCGGTTCGATAGAGACAATAGTGAAAGCGTAACTAGAATGCCTCCCTCTGGCCAATCTCTTGTATTAACACCTGCAGAGGTTTTCGCTGGTCTCGGTCAAATCAATGCGAACAAGTCGGCGGGACCGGATGGCATACCGGGACGAGTGCTGAGAGCTTGTGCTGAGCAGCTGACGGGGGTCTTTACAGACATTTTTAATATGTCTTTGTCCGCATCAGCTGTTCCTGCTTGCTTTAAAAGTACTGCTATCATCCCGTTGCCAAAAAATCCCAGGCCAATGAGTTCGAATGATTACCGCCCAGTGGCTCTTACACCGATAGTCATGAAGTGCTTTGAGCGGTTGGTGTTAGTTCATCTAAAGGCTGGTCTCCCCCCGTCTTTAGATCCATTCCAGTTTGCATATCGCAGCAATAAAAGTATTGATGACGCAGTCTCTCTGTTAATTCATACTGTACTTTCACATCTGGAGAACAACAATACCTACGCCCGACTGTTGTTTGTCGACTTCAGTTCGGCGTTTAATACGGTAATACCATCTAGACTAGTTTCAAAACTGGTGGATCTAGGGATTAACGGTCCATTATGTAACTGGATTGGGGATTTCCTAAGTGATAGGCCTCAAGTAGTTAGGATAGGTACAGTGAGCTCTGAATCGATTAGTCTGAACACTGGAGTGCCGCAAGGCTGTGTATTGAGCCCGTTTCTATATTCTATTTTTACATCTGACTGCAAGGCTGTCTACATTTCTAACACCATCATTAAATTTGCAGACGATACGACATTAATTGGGCTAATTGATAATAATAATGAAATAGCATATAGGAATGAGATCCAGCACCTGGTGGACTGGTGCGGAGTAAATAATCTCTTCCTTAATGCTAGCAATACCAAAGAGATTGTGGTGGATTTTCGTAAGAAAAAATCTACCCCAATCATGCCAATACAAATTAATGGAGCATGGGTGGAACGTGTTTCCAGTTTCAAATTCTTGGGAACTCAGATCTCTGAGGACCTAACCTGGTCTACTAATATTAAATGCTTGGTGAAAAAGGCTCATCAACGCCTTTTTTTCCTTAGAATGTTGAAAAAACATCAACTGTCACATCGTATACTGTTAAATTTCTACCGATGTGCAGTTGAGAGCATATTGACCAGCTGCATTTCTGTTTGGTATGGAAATTGTACCACTGCAGAAAAGAAACTTATACAGAGGGTGATTAAATCGGCCCAACGTATAATGAGCACTACACTCCCGTCTGTTGAGGAGATTCAGAGCAAACGCTGCTTACGTAGAGCACACAACATTTTAAAAGACCTAACTCATCCAGCAAACGGATTATTTGTATTACTACCGTCAGGTAGGCGGTTTAGGTGCCTACGGAATAGGACGACTAGGATGAAGAATAGCTTTTTTCCAAGGGCTATTGTTAATTTAAATAGGGAACGTAGCTTGGGTGGGGGGGTTATTGGGTTTTTAGTATCATTGTATAAATTGTATGGACTTCTGTTTTTTTATAATATGGCTGCATACGGATAGATACTAAATTGAATTTTGTTGTCCTAAATTAGGATAATGACAATAAAGTTGTATCTAATCTAATATATACACAATGAGAGGGTGTTGAGAAAGAGAACATAAGACAATTAAGTGAAAGAGTCAAGTCTTTGAGGATTGGTTTTGATATATTGGCGGTTTCTTGTTGCAGTAGACAAAATGGGATGTAAGCGGCCTTGGTCTTGTAATGTCATAAAGCAGAACTGAAATACAATCCACTGACTTGGGGAGTGATATGTAATATCATCCTTTGATGGTAGATTAGTTATGTGGTGTAACTGATACATCATGAGGAAAGTTTATAGGATATATTAATATGTATGCTTTATATAAGCAGTGTTTGTATTTAACAGTGACCTCTATGTTGCATAATTTGCAGCTAATTCAAGCAGGACTGCTGCACTTGAGTAGCTCTGTCCCACAGTCGTCATTAAGATAGATTTGTAGATAGCATTTGGAGAGGAGGTGGGATAGGAGCAGCACCGAGAATGCCTGCCATTATAAAGCCACCCACCATTGTGATATTACAACACTTCCATGACAACATGGGCACATCCCTGTCCATATTCTTGGAATGCCAAAGATGGAAGTTGTGCTGTTTCATTTTAGAGGAGATGCCCATTACACACCTCAAAAAGTAATAAAACACCTTACATCCTCATTTTAAATGTAATAATAATAATGACTGTTGTACAATGGTTCTCATGGAGTGGAGCTGCGGCATAGAAGGGTGTCATACAGCTCACCAGCCAGTAAATGTAGGCAGTAAGTGGGTTATTCTGGATCACTCCTTCTGGCAAATTCCTTCTTAGATCGATAAAACTATGGCCCTTGTTCTAGTTGAATCGGACGGATGCGTATTTCTGGTATTTCTGGTGTTCTTCACCCCGCCTACCATACAAATCGCTCACACTGTCTGAATGTGGTAAGACACCGACCAAATGGACCGCGAGAGGATGTTTCATGTGAACACCTCCTCCATCTGTGGGAACCTCCCCCATCCTCCGATGGTCACCGACCATCGACTGATGGACCGAGTGGTCAGACAGCACCGAGTGCTCCAGACCACTCGGACATTTTTCTGTATGAAAGCAGGGATATGGGCGGGCACCTGACATCAGGCTATGTCCCCTGCTCAGATAGTTCCGTATGATCATTTTCTGCACGGACCTCACACAGTGTACGTGTTCGTACGTGTGATGCGTTCACACATGCGCAGATACGCCTCTGCACATGTGCAAACACCAACTATCGGCTGTCCGTCTGCACTCGGAGTCATCCAACTCAATCAGAATAAGGGCCTATGGGCACTGCAGGTGGGGTAGATGTTACTTGTGTAGAGAGAGTTAGATTTGGGTGGGGTTTTGCTTCAAAGTGAGATCTTTATTGCAGTGATTTTCCCTGCACAGAAACAAAATAACTCCCCCAAATCTAATTCTCTCTGCACATTTTACATCTGCCCCCCCTGCAGTGCACATGGTTTTGTCCACGTATGAAGGAATTTGCCAGAAGGAGTGAACCAGAATAACCCCCTAAGTAATGGTGCAGGAATACTGATTTCCCTGGAGCTAAACTGGAGACATTTGTCTCCTGTAATATCACTATGAGCAGGGCCGCAGAGAGGTAGGGGGGGGCGGGTACATTTTACCTGGGCCCGGGCCTGCCAGGGGGGCCCGGGTCCGGACACACACTTTAAAATATATTTTTTGGGCTGCGGGTGCGCAGGGAGGACAAGGACCTGTCCGTCCGCCCATGTGTCCGGCCACCCGCCCATGTGTCCGGCCACCCGCCCGTCAGCTGCGGCTTCCCCTGTCTGTCCTTCCCCTGCACATGGAGAGACAGACGCTAGAAGTCATAGTTCACCTCTAGCATCTGACAGGAAGCACAGCTCTGCACTTCCTGGTAACGCTGCAGAGCTGTGCTCCCTGTCAGAGACGCTGGAAGTGAAAAATGACTTCTAGCGTCTGGCTCTCTGTGCGCAGGGGAAGGCAGTGTAAAGCAGGGGGCAGCAGCAGCCGACAGGCAGTTGGCCGGGCACGTATTAACCCCTTGGCAACGAGCTAGAACCCCTGGCAATGGAAATAAACCCCCCTTGGCAATGAGCAAGCAACCCTGGCAAAAAATATTAACCCCTTGGCAACATTTAAAAACCCCTTGGCAATGAGCATGAACCCCAGGCAATGTACATTAACACCCCCCCCCCTTGGCAACGAGCAAGAACCCCTGGCAACATACATTAACCCCCTTGGCAATGAGCATTAACCCCTGGGAACAAATATAAACCCATTGGTAACAAGCAATAACCCCTGGCAATGTATATTAACCCCTTGGCAACAAGCAAGAACCCCTGGCAATGGACATTAACTCCCGTTGACAACAAGCAATAACCCCTGGCAATGCATATTAACCCCTTGGCAACGGACATTAACTCCCTTGGCAACAAGCAGGTAATTTATAATGTATTAGAAGCCTTACTGTGGGGGGCAACGTGGTGTGGCATAGTCAGTGTGTAACGATTTTTGTGTGACATCCCATTTTTTTGGGACGGTCCTGTGGGAATTAGACACTGGCCATGCCCTCACAGTGACAAAACAGTGCCCAAAAATTTTTGACGCGTGCCAGCGGCAAGCACATATATTCCTTTCTCCACTGCCGTAGTTGGGAGGTATGCATTAGGTGTGAGGGGTATTGCAATGTGTGGCATAATGTGTCAGGGGCACAGCATAGTATCATAGGCATTGCGGTGTGCTGCATCATGTTTCAGAGAAATTGCGGTGTGTGGCATAATGTATCGGGCATTACAGTGTGCAGCATATTGCGCTGGGGCATTACGGTGTGCGGCATAGTATTAGGGGCATTGTTCAAATTTTAGTAGCTCTCTGGGACTTTTTTTTGTCTTTTTTTGTAACAAGTAGCTCTCGCTCAATTAAGGTTGGAGACCACTGGACTAGGAGAGCGGGCATGGGGTTAGCTGTGTCCATGCACCAACTCACACGTTCGCATGTGCAGTCTAATGCCGGGCAGCGTCTGAGCACTCGCTCAGACACTGCCCGGCTGTTCCCGACCTGGTGTGCGGCCTGCGCTGTGTGATTCGGTCATAGGTCACGCTGCGCAGGCCGCAGCGCTGACCACCAGTGCGTATACCCGACACCGGAACCTGCTCACCGCCGGGCCTCCCACGTCGCACATGTATACCCGACGCCTAACTATGCACTGAGGCCACCTGCCCCCCTCCACAGCAAGTCAGTGTGGGGGCACAGGGGGCAATTTTCTTTTAGGGATGCCAATCCCTGGATCCCGGGAATACCGGGTTTCAGCATTTTTCAATCCCAGTGATATTGGTGTACCAGCCCCAAGATTTCTGTTGCCATCCCTTACATTGAAATGACCTTCTAGACCTACTTTGTCTCTGTCCCTGCGTCCCCACCATCTCTGTCCCCACTGTCTGGTCCTTCGTCACCACCGTCTCTGTCCCTGCATCCCGCCATCACGCTCTATGCACCTTTGTCCCCGCCATCTCTCTCCCTGCATCCCCACCATTCCTCTCACTCTCCCTGAATTTTGCCTCAATCTGTGTGGAATAATTTGAATTTTGTGTCATTCCATGTGGCATAATGTGAATTTTAAGACAATCCATGTGAATTTGGGTTCATTCTGTATAGCATAATGTGTAAAGGGCAAGTATAAGGGGTCTACTATTGTGTTGCATAAAGGGTATATGGTGTGGTACACACCCCTATATCCTTTAATGGCCACACCTCTTTTCTGTCGCTTGCCACTCTTCTCTTGGCAGCCCTGCCTATGAGTGACCGATGGCCATGATAGTGATCTGATGTAATGCCTGCATGTGCAGAACATGCGATCTTCCATGCTGACAGGAGGTATCTCTTTCCTTTAGACTCTGCCTGTATTGCAGAATTGCAATATTGAAAATCTTGGAAATCCAGCGAAATTCCAGGATTGTCAGAATTATTATTTATTTATTTACAGTTTATTATATAGTGCAGCATATTCCGTTGTGCTTTACAATTTTAATGGATTTATACATTTCTAAAAACATTGTATAAGAATTTGTTTTACAACCAGGCATGTACATGTATTTCAACAACAAACATGCACTCCTAGATGAGTTTCTGTCTAAAAGAATTATAATTACAAAAACAGATTATTGCCAATTATTTTGATAATGAAGATGAAGTAAAATACATTGTAATCAGCATCATATTACTGCAATGACAACTGTGCTGAGTTCACTAATTAGATAACTACATTATGTTTTGTAGCAAACAGGATATTTCTTTGTCATGCACCTGGTTATTAAATGGCAACACATGCTCAGTAGTTTGGAGTGGATATCTTGTATTTCTGTTCAGCTATTCAGCGAGTTAATGTGTCTTGTGATTGGGCTACTGTACTTTATTCCTTTTAATTATCTTTAGACTATTTTTTTTTTTTAAGTGAAATGTGTATCATTTATTGTGCTGCAAAAACATATTTAGCTGACATATGTTTATGGCACCCTCCTACAGTACTAATCTATAAGTAGTAAGATATTATATAGTAAAGTATTAATCATTGCATATAACAGTTTATTACAAACATATAATTGTAAATAAGTAATGTGTTACATTAAGTGGATACTCCACTCAATGGTAATGATATTGTTTATTAAATGTGCTATGATGTTTTCTTTTATTTTACTGCTTTTAATTTAACCTGGTTGAATGTTTAGATGGTAACTTTTTTTAAACCTTATAATAAAAAGGGCCTTTGTGGGGGAGATATCCTTACTAGGTTTATCACAAGAAGAGATCATATTAATAATAAGTTAGTGAATAATCATAAGAAAGAAAGAGAGAGAGAAAGAAAGAAAGAAAGAAAGAAAGAAAGAAAGAAAGAAAGAAAGAAAGAAAGAGAGAGAAAGAAAGAAAGAGAAAGAAATAAACAAAGTTATGTTTTTTTTCAGAGCAACAATCAAGAATACACATGGATCTAGGAAAAAAAATGGGTCAGTTTTTATCAGAAAAATAATGGTCTGGAATTGAATTTCCAGATAATACCATTTGGCAAACAAAAATCATGATAACAGCCCATTAATGGGAACAATTGAATTCCCCTCTAAATATCCAATCATTAGGAACAATTAGGGAAATTAAGTAATTATCCAGTGTCTTAGTATACAAATTTGGCTTGTTTTTTTATACTTTTCTCCAAGAGATTAAAAATCAAATTGAGAACCTGGGACTGGAACAGTCTGGGAGGATAAATTGTCTGTTGGTTAAAAACAGCATTTCTTTTCTGTTATTTACATGTCAAATCAAACTATACAATGTTCTCTTTGCATAATTATTACTAGTTGTTTCCCAGGCAACACTACTTACACATATACTACTTTGTTACTATTATTGAATATGCTTTAAATACCTGAACAACATTATTAATCCTTTGAGTGCCAACGTTGCTGTGAGAGATGTGCAAAATATCTGCTAAAAATGCCAGTTTTGTTCATAGCGACTTATCTATTTGGCGCAATGTTTAAACAAACTTCAATTAATTGACTTAAGATCATTTGCTGGCAAAACTGAAGTGATTCATATTCCTTGACTCTGGCATTTTTAGTGGATAGTTTGCACATCTCTCAAAGCAACGTTGGCACTCAAAGGGTTAAGAGAGATGGTTTCATACAAATATCACATCAGAAATCATGACAACATATAGTAGTTTGTCTTGCATTTATAACTTAATATTTTGTTGCATTTGTTTTCAGTTGTGTACCTGTGGTATGATTTTTGTGTATAATTCTTAAGTTTTTATTTAATATATAGAATTTTAACCATTTAATTATAGAATTATGATTTGATAGATTTATATGGAAAGTAACCACAAACATAATTTAGTGTTTTCTTTTGACTTCTATAGCTGATGTTCCTTATAAGCTATAGGATACAATACCACAGTTTTTTTTTATTATGCACAGAATGTTCCAGTCATCTATTGACACCTTCTTGTTCTCAAATTACCCGTAGAACCTTTAAAGCAGCTAAAGATTTCTGTCCAATCTGTCAGGTGGAAACAAAAATCTGGCAATGTATGGGAGCAAATGACAACCACTTGCTCCTAAATATTGGAAAAAAGTCAAAACTATTTTTTAGATACCACCACTTAGTAACAGTGGATATCCATAATAACTGCACCACACATTCTTTAAGAGATTACTGATACTGGAACCCCGCCACCTCAGGATTGTTATATCCTTTTTTTTAAAAAACACTGTTTTATCAAGTCTTCACATGTTATCCATTTGTTTTAATATTCTCACAGTATTTTATTGATATACGAATAAAAGTTATATTTTACTACTTCTTCATTCTCTCAGTGCACCACTTTCGTTGCTTTAAGTTACCCAGTGTCTAGTGGTAACACAACTCTAGTTTATTCTGTTTCAAGTCATAGAAACATAGAATTTGACGCCAGATAAGAACCATTTGGCCCATCTAGTCTGCCCTTTTTTTTTTAAACATGTTACCTTAAACCATATTTGATCTTTATTTTTTTGTAAGGATATCAATATGCCTATCCCAAGCATGTTTAAATTGTACTACTGTATTTGCCTCTACCACCTCTGATGGGAGGCTATTCCACTTATCTACTACTCTTTCTGTGAAGTAATTCTTCCTCACATTTCCCCTGAATCTTCCTCCCTCTAGTTTCAGTGCATGTCCTCGTGTTCTGTTGCTCCTCTTCCTGTGAAGAATGTCTCCCACCTGTACCTTGTTAAAACCCTTGATATAGTAGGAGCCAGTTTCATCTTTGTTCCTTTGGCCATGGCTCACCATGGCTATTCTATTGTTATTAGCTGCAATACAATACATAGAACAATAGAGTAGGGGATTAGCAGAGTAATCCAATTACTCACTTAATCCTATTATGGACATAGATGGCAGTGAAAGTTTCTATCATGTCCCCCCTTTCCCTTCTCTGCTCTAAAGTATACATATTTAGATCTTTTAGTCTTTTCTGGTACATGTTGTGATGTAGGCCATGCACCATTTTAGTTGCCCTTCTTTGTACAGTCTCTAATGTATTTATATCCTTCTGGAGATATGGCCTCCAGAACTGAACACAATACTCTAGGTGAGGTCGTACCAATGACCTATACAGTGGCATTATTACTTCTTTCTTTCTACTGCTGATACCTCTCCCTATGCAACCAAGCATCTGACTTGCCTTCTTCATTGCTTTGTTACATTGCCTACCTGCTTTTAAGTCCCCTGAAATAGTGACACCTAGATCCCTCTCTTCCTCAGTAGTTTCCATTATAGTGCCATTTATACTATATCATTATGTTTACAATGAGGTTAAACCAATCATTATTACCAACTTTACAATTCCAGTGCGACCAACACTCTTCCTTTTTCTTTCCCACCAGATAGATTAGACAGATAAATCTTTTGGTGTTTATCCAGGTTTAAAACCTTAACCCCTACACTGCTAGAGCTATAATTACCGTCATACCTAAACCTGGCAAAGACCCACAGTTGGTATCAAACTATCGTACAATTTCACATTTAAACACAGACCTAAAACTTTTGGCCAAGATACTTTCTTACAGACTCAACCCTATTCTCCCTTCCCTCATCCACCCCAACCAAGTAGGTTTTGACCCAACATAGTAAGCCCTAGACAACACCAGATGAACAGTAAATTTAATCCACCACGCTAATGTTCTTACTGCTGGCTTTAGATGCAGAAAAAGCCTTTGACCGGGTTTCCTGGCCTTTTCTGACTCAGACCTTGCGCAAGTTTGGTTTCCAGGGACAACTCTTGCAGGGCATTCAAGCCCTGTATTATAACCCCTCCACTATAGTTTCAGCAGGAGGCATAACCTCAGAATCGTTCAGTATAACAAATGGGACCAGACAGGGCTGCCCACTATCACCACTTATTTTTGCTTTAGTCACCGAGCCGCTAGTCAGCCGGATCAGATCCAACCCGGACATTTCAGGCATCTTTGTTGGTAATTCCCATTACAAACTTTCCCTCTTTGCTGATGATGTCCTCCTAACCCTAACCAACCCCCTCATATCCCTCCCTAACCTTTTTCAGGAACTTTTCCTTTACAGCCACTTTTCAGGTTATAAAATGAACCATGATAAATCTGAAGCACTCCCTATCCACATCCCTAAACCTACTTTAGACCATCTTCAACTTAATTTCCACTTTACATGGTGAAGAGACTCTATAAAATATCTGGGTATCCACCTGCCAAAAACCTATGCTGGACTATACAAATCCAATTACCCTCCTCTCGTTCGGACCATAACACAGGACCTCACATGCTGGTGTAAACTTTTTTATCTCTTAGATAGGCCGCATAAACGTCATAAAAATGTCTGTACTCCCAAAAATACTTTATCTTTTCCAGACCCTTCCCATCGCCGTTCCGAGGGCAGTCCTTACCTCCCTACAAGTCTCCTACTGTAAATCTGTCTGGAATGATAGGAAACCCCGTATCCGCTGAGAGATCCTATCCAAGAACCCAACCGCAGACGGCTTGGGCCTTCCTATGCTCTCTAAATACTAGGGACGGCTTAGTCAATTGGTCGCTTGTCACTCTCCCCAGGATGTAAAAAGATGGGTTGATTTGGAATCTGATCTCGCTCATGTGCTCTCTATCTCCCAACTTCCCTGGGTCCCGCGACAACACAGACCAGCATCAGCTCTATCTGTACCCACAATATCCCTTACCCTCAACACCTGGGACTTGCTTGCTACCAAGCTATCTCTCTCTATACATATCCCTCTCGGCAGACCCCTCTCTGGCAGCACCCTGCATTCCCCCTGGACAATCCTTGCATATGGTCTCTACTTGGTCAGCAGCAGGCATAACTCGCTTTAGACAGGTTCACGACAAGAATGTATTGCTCTCCTTTTCTGAGCTCCAAGAGAAACATCACCTCCATCACTCCCTTTTCTACCAGTTCCTCCAAATTCTGAGTTTTGTTACCTCCTCTCTTTCTAGCCCTCTCAGAAACCCCACACCTATGGAAAGTCTATGTTCCCATAGACCTCTGGATAAAGGTATCATATCGTCTCTATATCACTCTATTCTCACTTTGGATAGCACCTCCTTAGAAGCCCATGACCTAGAGACCTCTTTAGGAGTGGATACATGGGAAGAGATTCGTCTGACTATCTCCAAGTGTTCCATTAGCGTAGCTATTAAGGAAACCTCATACAAAATTTACACCAGGTTGTACCTAGTCCCTACCCCGCCTACACACTATGTACCACTCGGTTCCCAACTCATGCTGGCGACTATGCGGTTGCAAAGGATCTTTCTTCCACATTTGGTGGACCTGTCCACGTATTCGCCCATTTTGGATCATGGTCCAATCTGTCATAAACTCAGCTCTACCAGATTGCCCCCTCTAAACCCGACCACAATGCTCCTGTGCACCCCAGTCGATCAAGTATCAATTCCATTCTAATAAACTGATTCTTCACATAACCTGTGCTGATAAACTCCAGGTTGCTAAGGCTTGGAAAAACCCTGTTCCCCCAACCTATCAGGAATTACTAAATCAAATTTGGTATGTCTCCAAAATGGAATATATAACTATCCAAAATAACACAGTGGAGAGGTTCCACAAAGTATGGGAACCATGGTATTCTTCAAGAAGCCTCCCTCTCCCTGGACTAGCTTGAGCCTAACTGTATGTTCGCCTTCCACTGTTTGTCTAGTTCCCCGTCATCCTGACCTTCCTCGTTTCTCTTAGGATCATTTTAAATCCATACAATCCAACCCTTGCATCATATTGGCATCCTTTGCATCTCCCAACAATCCCCCTTCCTTCTTCCCCGCATGACCCATCTGTCATTTTATTTTTGTTCTCCTCCCTTTTTTTTATCCTCCCTTTTTATTCTATTCCCTGTACAAATCTTCCTGGGGCTCTACTCTCTGGTTAACTTGTTACACTATCCCCTGTTTATTTGTTGCTCTTGTGACTTTTGTAATTTATGTTGTACTGTACTCAACACTTTCAATAAAAAATGTATGATTAAAAAAAAACCTTAACTCCTAGTTTTGTGTATCCATAGAGATGTAGCCTATGTTCCTTGCTGGCAACATTTGAAAAAGCTTTCATTGACATATTTATAAAACTATTGATAGTTAACATGTTTTATGGACAACCTGTTTCAGAAAGTGTCAGAGAGTGAAACATGAGACAGAGGATAGAAATAAGTTTCCAGAACTAAAAAGGTTAATTGCTCTATTCAGAAACATAACTGTTCATATGATGAATGCTGTGCGTTAGTGTCAAGGATGTGTTTTTAATTATTTTTTCTTACTGATGGGAAAATAGGTATGGATACTTTGAAAGGATCGTCATCACAACACATTTAAAAATATTTGGAAATCATACACACTGAGCTAAAAATTGATATTCATACCCTTTATCAGTCCTGTGAAAACATGTTTCAAAAATGAAGAGGATTTTTGAGCCAAACCAGCCTGTGTGATAATTCAACAGAACGGAGAATATCAGATCCTGTACTCCTAGGTCCAAATATATCACAAATATGTGTGCACAGATTGCAAATGTTACATTGGCAAAAATATTTGATCAGTCTATTGCACACTAAATTAATTAAAGCTAATTCTCTATCTTATTGAGAACTATACAGTAGTTTTCATGTTGGCTTCAAATTTGCACTCAATTTCTTTTATGCTATTACAGAAAATATAGGTTTGAATTGTATGTTTTTTTGGGCAATGGAAATTTAAATATCAGAAACAATTCTCTGTCAATTCATGTTAATTAATAGCATTTAAAAAAACGTGTATAAAAATGTGTAATTTCAGAGTCTTTGACTAAATTAATTTAAGAAAACAAAACCAAAGACACCCTTAACAAATGAAAAAAGGTAAAATGTATTTAACATACAATATGTACGTTTTAAGAACAGGTCTTAACTCATATAGATAATGAATCTCTCCACTGATTCATTAGTTTGCAGTGTATAGTTATTAAGAATGGACATTTCAATGACATTTTGTGAATAAGTGTCTTCTGACTACCATATTGTTCATTTCCTTTCTGGCTTCAACAACATCTAGCAGGTTCATAAATCTAAACCACAACAAGGCAATCTGCACACTGTCAAGTAAATGGGAATAATACTTGACAAAGAAGAAGAGGAGACTTCATAAAAGTATAAATTGAGTATATTGCAGAGTACTTTGAAAAGATCAAAGTTTCTATCACAATAGCTAAATTAGAAAAATGCATTCCATTCATTTATGCTTGATTTTCAGAGATGGTTACATGTTCTTCTGCTTCTGTAACCAATGGGAATGCTATCTACCTCTCTCTATCTTCTTCTCTCTCTGTATATTATACATATGCACAGACCTACATGTATTGGTTTTGCCCAAATCACCATAATTGTCTTGGTTTTGATTTTCGGTTTTAGAAAAACCACCCTTTGCTTTTTGGGAATGTTTTTGTTTGTTTAGAATTACCTTAATAATATTAAATTCCAGTAAATTTTGACTACCTCACGGTGCACAATTGTTTCCACCAATGTTGGTTAAGGGCTGGCTTGTTAAACTAAGCAACTGTGCAGTGGCACAAACACACAATAACTATTTTTGTTTCAAAATCTAGGGCAAAGTAGTAACATATTAGAGCAATAAAAAATACAAATGTTTGTCTATGCAAACAAGACTGTAACTGATGCCCCCTAAAGAATAGAGACCATAATGGAAAGAAAAATTGTATAAAATTGAGTTATCCCACTTTTATGTTATATATTAAACAGGATGGACATACACAGTTAAAAAAAGAGCTTCAACAAGATGGATGGACACATTTGTAGCTGAAGTACTTGGTCTTTTTGGACTCCCAAAAACTTTGAATGGACTACATCTGATCATTAATGAGGAAGTTGATGATAACAGTGTTCACAGTGGATCTTGCATGTGCTGATCCAAACTGCTGCAGCTCATACTGGAATTTTACTATTATTTTACAGGATTTTTAGATTGTGATACATAACATACAGTCAGGGGTGGACTGGGAACTAAATGTTGTCCCCCCAAAAAAGTTCTACAAGTTGCCTTATGTGGTTTCTACCAAATCAAATGTAGGTGGAGCCATTACTGAAACAGGCTGGATTAAAACATCATTACACCTGTGTGGAAGACATTGCTTTCAATATAATTGGCAGTAAGGTGGCCCCCAGACCTTTTAGATGCTGTGATAAACCACAAACCTCCACATTGCAATTAATACCACACCTGAACACAGTCCCCAAAACCTCCATCAAGCAGATAAATAATTAATTACCATAATCCCCTAAATATAACAAATATCCACTCCCCTTTTGCAGTTGAGCTCAGAAATACCCCTGACATTGTTACAATGGCTAATTCCTTGTGTCATCATTTGAATTTTGGCTCATACTGTGTAGCATCATTTGGGCAAAAGGTATAAGACAAATGGCATACCTCCCTACATGACCCTCTCCAGGAGGGAGGCAATGCTCTGTTTCTGGACTTCCTTCTTAATTTATGATTATCATAACCTGTGTTGAAGCACCTTTGATAGCAATTAACCAGTTTAAAACATGTGATGGTAATCATACATTAAGAGGGAAGTTCAGAAACAGAGCATTGTGTCCCTCCTGGAGAGGGTCATGTTGGGAGGTATGAAGTGGTACTCTTCTCAGCAATTACTCTATTACCAAATAAGGATATTCACTAAACGAAATATTTATATTATAATTCCCTGTACAGATATGCCTCTCCTGCATCTAAGCTGCATCTCCAGACTGTTACCACCGCAGCCAGCCAAACCCCCGTCTGGAGCACAAATGAAGATATTAGATTCAGTGCATGAGAGAGTACACAAACTTTGTTGCATATTTTGCAACCTTGTTTCATGCTCAAATAAAAATATATTTGTGTCTATTTTATGTAGTTGATGTGTTCATACACCATAAATGCATTTTGTGTTCACACATGGGTCCCACAAGATACTTCATTGGAATATAAAAATATTCATAAATTTATCTCTCATCTCACAGGTATGTGATTTAACTGATCAAGCTCCACTACAAGTCCCAGCTGACTGCTCTGCATTAACCCCATTTGAGCGGATTGCAGTAATATACTATGTATGTGATTTAACTGATCAAGCTCCACTACAAGTCCCAGCTGACTGCTCTGCATTAACCCCATTTGAGCGGATTGCAGTAATATACTATGTATGTGATTTAACTGATCAAGCTCCACTACAAGTCCCAGCTGACTGCTCTGCATTAACCCCATTTGAGCGGATTGCAGTAATATACTATGTATGTGATTTAACTGATCAAGCTCCACTACAAGTCCCAGCTGACTGCTCTGCATTAACCCCATTTGAGCGGATTGCAGTAATATACTATGTATGTGATTTAATTGGTATCTTAAACACTAACTGATAATCTGTATTTTGCCCATTGCATGACAAATGTAGTATTGCTAATGTTTTTCTAGTCTTGTAGTGCCTGTTTGAAGCTGTGTTCAGTGAGGCATAGTTTATTGGGGTATATGGTCTGTCTAGTGTTCATATTACACAGGCTTTGATTAGCTGGTCATGTGACCTCAGCTGTAGGCTCTCCAAATTAGACCTGGTATATCTGTTCACATAGAAGGCAGTTCTCTGCCGGGGCAGTTCTTTAATTGAGAAATATCCGAAGTGAGAAATTTCAAAGTGGGAATTACTTATAAGGAACAGTTATAAAACAGTTGAAAAACATTGAACAACTTCAAACAAGGTAAATACAATACTTATTATACACTATTAATACACATTATCCACTCTTCTTAACCTGATCACAAACATATTCAGATCATGCTCACTACATTGCTACTTCTCATTTCATTACATGGAATACTCACCAAACTTCAACCATCCTATAATCTCCCTGATACTCACAATTCTGTGCACATTGCCTCTTCCATTATGCACTCCCCTCTTCTAAGCACTCATGAGCTCTTTACTTACTTCTCCACTTGTACTTTCACATCCACTTCCCATCACCAATAAAAAAAACCACAATCATCCACCTATATCTATCTCTCCTTTTTAATCTTATTAGCTGGTGACATATCACCAAACCCAGGCCCCAATAACCTGTCCCATTCAGATTTAATTGCTTCTAAGACTAGAAATTCATCAAACCTCATAAATATCACATGCCTCCCACCACACCCCAAACAACTTAAATGTGCCCTATTGAATGCACGCTCTGTTTGCAATAAATTAACATCCATCCATGACCTCTTCATCTCCCACAACTTCAATCTGATGGCAATTACAGAAACCTGGCTCACACAATCAGACACGGCATCACCTGCAGCACTGTCACATGGAGGTTTCCATTTCACTCACATCTCCAGGCCTGGTAACTGCAAAGGAGGTGGAGTTGGTATATTACTGTCACAAGCCTTCACATACTCCGTTCTACCACCAGTTCCTTCACTCACATTTACATCATTTGAAGTTCACTCTATTAGGGTTTTTTCCCCTTTCTCTCTGCGTGTGGCTGCTATCTATCGCCCACCTGGGCTTCCCAAATCTCAATTTCTGGAAAATTTCTCTGCCTGGCTTCCCCATTTCTTATCCTCTGACATCTCCACTATCATCCTGGGTGACTTCAATATTGCTATTGACAGTCCACAATCTGTGCATGCTTCCAAACTCCTCTCTCTAACCTTCTCTCTCGGCCTCTCCCAGTGGTCCGACGCCGCTACTCATGAGGAAGGTCACTGCCTGGACCTTGTTTTCACCAGGCTATGCTCAGTCTCTGATTTTACTAACACTCCCTTCCCTCTCTCTGATCACAATCTCATAACCCTCTCGCTCTCCTCCATTACCCCAAGCTCACTGACACAGAAATCATGCATGCCTACTCTAACCCGCAGAAATACTAAAGCTATACATTTTCCACAATTTACCACCTCCCTGCAACAACATCTCTCACTAATTTCTACACTTACCTCTCCTGACTCTGCTGTTTCCCACCTCTACCAGACTCTTGAAACAGCCCTTGATGAAGTGGCTCCAGCTACCCACTATACCCCACGTAGGCTTAGATGCCAACCATGGCACTCCAAAGCAACAAGACAACTACGAAATCAGTCACGTAAATTAGAACGCCAATGGCGTAAATCTCGTAATATGACTGATTTCCTCACATATAAGACTAGCTACTACTCCTACAGCAATGCTTTGGACACTGCCAAACAAACATACTACCAATCTCTCATCTCTTCTCATGCCACCAACCCTAAGCGACTTTTTAACACCTTCAAGTCTCTTCTGTACCCTCCCCCTCCTCCCCCACCGGCTACCATCAGTGCACAAGAACTTGCCTCCTACTTTAAGGACAAGATTGATAACATCCGAGATGAAATGGTATGCTCTTCTACTACCTCTAACCCGCTCTCTTCCCTACCTGAACCCTCTGGCACTTTCTCTTCATTTGAGCCCACAAATGAAAAGGAAGTATCTGCACTCTTCTTATCCTCCTACTCTACTACCTCTCCTCTTGATCCTATACCTGCACAGGTTATAAAAAATCTATCTCCTGTGCTTATTCCAACCTTAACTAACATCTGCAATCTCTCTCTTGCTACTGGTACTTTTCCATCTCTGCTCAAACATGCAGTGATTACTCCTATTCTAAAAAAACAGAATTCTGACCCTAACTCTCTCTCTAACTATCGTCCTATCTCTCAGCTCCCATGCCTCTCTAAGCTACTGGAGAGACTTGTCTACTCTCGCATCACAAACTTTCTTAACTCTCACACCCTATTAGACCCGCTTCAGTCAGGCTTCCGCTCTCAACACTCCACTGAGACAGCACTGACTAAAGTGGTGAATGATCTGGTAACTGCTAAGGCTAAAGGCCATTACTCACTACTTATTCTTCTAGATCTATCTGCTGCATTTGACACTGTGGATCACACTCTTCTTGTAGAAATACTACACTCCCTAGGTCTTAATGATACAGCCCTTTCCTGGTTCACATCTTACCTATCTGATCGCTCTTTCAGCGTTCGCTTCTCTGACTCTACTTCCTCTTCACTACCTCTGTCAGTCGGAGTTCCGCAAGGCTCTGTCTTAGGTCCTCTGCTGTTCTCCATCTATACTTCCTCTCTTGGCAAACTAATAAGCTCTTTCGGATTTCAGTATCACTTATATGCGGATGATACTCAAATCTATCTATCAACCCCAGACTTGTCACCAGTGGTTTTGGGCCGAGTTTCAGAATGTCTCTCTGCCATCTCATCTTGGATGTCTTCCCGCCAACTCAAACTCAATATTTCAAAAACAGAATTACTTATATTCTCGCCAACTAAGAACAGTTACCATCCTGATATCTCCATCACTGTTGACAACTCGACCATCTACCCTACCCCACAAGCTCGTTGCTTAGGGGTCATCCTCGACTCTGACCTGTCCTTTCTTCCCCACATTCAATCTGTCTCCAAATCATGTTACATGCATCTAAAGAACATATCCAAAATACGACCGTATCTCACACAAGACACTACTAAATCTCTTATACATGCACTCATTATATCCCACATTGATTATTGCAATAGTCTCCTGACTGGTCTTCCCAAGAACAGACTCTCACCACTACAATCCATTTTAAATGCTGCTGCTAGGCTGATCTTCCTTGCAAGACGCTCATCATCTGCTGATCCGCTCTGCCAGTCCCTCCATTGGTTACCTGTATCTTACCGTATTCAATACAAAACACTTCTACTAACTTATAAAGCTATTAACCATACTGCACCAGCATATATCTCTCTACTTATCACAAAATATCTCCCATCTCGACCACTCCGCTCTGCACAAGATCTGCGTCTCTCTTCTGCACGGATCACCAGCTCCCATTCACTATTACAGGACTTTCTTAGGGCTGCTCCCATCCTATGGAATGCCCTTCCATGCACAATAAGACTCTCCAATAGCCTCCAAACATTCAAGCGTTCCCTGAAAACTCACCTCTTCAGGCAAGCCTATAATGTTTAAGTTCTACATGCATAACCCTCTGAGGCACTTATGTATTATATAGCTACCCTCTGGACTTGTAACTTGGTGGGACTGCTATGGTATTACTGGTGCCTGTCCTTGTGTTTCCCCCTATATCCCTATAGATTGTAAGCTTGCAGCAGGGCCCTCCTACCTCCAAGTCTGTATGTTGTTACCCAGTTTGTTTTATCACTGTCTACTATTGTAAAGCGCAACGGAATCTGCTGCGCTATATAAGAACCTGTAAATAAATAAATAAAATAAATAAATGTGGAATAATTCATTATCCAAAATGCTTCTGGTCCCAAGCATTTTGGATAAGGGATACTCAACCTGTATTCTATTATCCTTTATTTCTTATTGTTTATTAATACAATAATATATAATATTATATTATCTAATTCCAATATTATGCATACACTTGTATTTTTCTGAATCTACTGGTTCAAAAGCACATGTGCAGTCTTATTTCAATAGTATGCAATAAATAACATTTTAACAAATATTTATAACAATTAACTAATAATAAGGTTCCATCCAGGTACCCAATATATTCTATATCATTTCTAGGGTACTACAGAAGAGATCATTGAGTTCATCTGGCTTTGCTATGGTGTCTACAAGTAAAAAGCATCAAGTTATGCTTCCCGGCTTTTTAATCAAAGGTGGACCAATTTGTATTTTTTTGTGGAAATTGATGAAAAGCCAGTGTGTTTAATGTGTTGTGAGTCAGTGGCGGTATCAAAAGAATACAATATAAAATGACACTATGAGACAAAACATGCATCCAAGTTCAATAAGCTTCAAGGGTGGTTTGTGTGGACAAAGTATTGGAAAACAGTCAACCTAGGGTGAGAAAGAGTGGGCACCAATTGGTGTGAACGGTCTGCAAAAGACCTGAAACACAATCAGTGTACTTTAAAAAAGCATATGGAAGAGAGTGAAGCGTGTGTCAAAGCAAGTTATATAATAACTGAAAAAATTGCTAAAAAAACAAAACCCTTCCTGGACGGTGAGTTCGTAAAAGAATGTCTCATCGTGGCTGGGGAAATTCTTTACCCAAAGAATAATAAACTGTTTAAAAAATTACGTTTGTCTGGCGTAACTGTAGCACGACGTGTCGCAGACCTTACCAATGACATTGAAGGAACTTTAAAAAAAAACGGTTGTACTGATTGAATTCATATTCACTTGCTTTAGATGAGAACACAGATGTGATGGACACAGCACAACTGGTATCTTTGTCTGTGGCATTGATTGACACTTCAGTGTGACAGAAGAGCGGCTAGTGCTTGTACCCATGAAGGGTACAACAAAAGGCACCGGTATCCTGGAATTCACTGAGACAACCCTACAGCGTTTCCACCTCAGTTTAATCAACCTTGTGGGACTAGTTACTGATGGTGCCCCTGCTATGGTGGGAAAGAATAAAGGGTTTGTTGCACTTCTAAGAAAAGGACCAGAACTACAGGGAAAATAACTCATCCAGTACCACTGTTTAATCCACCAGGAGACTTTGTGTGTGAAAACTATTGTGTTTTTGTCATGAAAGTTACTGTGTCTGTACTGAACGTTATTAACGCACAAGGATTGAATCATAAAGAATTCAAATAACTTTTGAACCAAGAGTGCCAGACATCATGGCAATGTGATTTATTATACTGAGGGGCATTGGTTGAGCAGAGGGAAGGTACGTAACTGAGTCTTTGAATTAAGAAATGAAATACAAGCAAAAGGGAAGCTGATTGCAGAATTTAACAATCCAAAGTGGATAACAGATTTTGCCTTTGTGACAGACATCTCCTTGCATATGAATGACCTAAATATGTGGCTACAATCCAAGGATCAGCTGGCGCTGATCACATCAAAACTTAAACTTTGTGCGGCACAACTCACAAAAAAAAAGACTTTACACATTTGAAACTTCTTGCAGAGACTATCAATACGAATACAAATTGCCATATTTTTGGGATATTAAATGTCAAAAATAAGTGTATTTCTGGATACAAATACACCTATTTTTTACAAATTTCCTTTAGTAAATTTCCCTCTAACTGTTTGTCTCCTGGAGATTACGCTACAAAATTATTCATGTTGTGAAGTGAATTCGAAGACAGATTGTCTGATTTCCGTATTCAACAGTCTTCTTTCGATTTGTTTTCAATAACTTTTACTGTCAATGCTGCCGAAATGCCAGGCTCAGTACAAGTGGAGCTGTTTGATCTCCTTTTTACGTGAAAAATACTTAAATGTGTCCTTATTTACATTTTACAAAGACTATATTTCTCAGGATGCATTCCCTTATCTCAGGCAACATGATTTGAAGATGTGTGCTTTGTTAGGAAGCACATAATTATGTGAGCAATTCTTCTCGAGGATGAAGCACGCAAAGTCCAAGACGAGAACTCAGTTTACAGACCAACATCTTGAGAACACTCTGCACATAGCAACTTCCAACATTGATGCCAACATTGACAAGCTGTCCAAGCGACAGCAATGCCAAGTTTCGCACTGACATGAACAGACAATTGTTTTATGAATGAAACCTTAATGTTTGAAGTCTTCATTATGGGCTTATTAATCTGGGAAAGGTTTTAAATAGTTTTAAGACTCAAAATATCACAGTTCAGCTTAGTGGCCCTCAGGTTTTGTTGAAATTTTTTTTAATGTTGCCTACACTGTCTTAAATTTTGAAGACACCTGCCTTAGAACTCTCATCGGGGATTTGAGAGTTTGTTCTTCAACAGTAGTGTTCTTTTTTCTCTTTTTTTTGCTCACAAATTTTTCAGTTTTAAAGTTGACGCCTTTATTAGATCTCAGAGTAAGAAGGTGTTGCATCAATATATGAGGTTACAGAAGAAGATGACTGACAGTGTTTGGCCCCAGCTTCTGCAATAGGCATTGTTCTAGTGCATGAAACAGCAGTAGAACTTACTGATGAGTATGGTATTTGGCATGTTGACAATTTTATGTTATTTGGCAGTAAACATTCCCTTTTATTATTAAAGATTATGGGGTTTTTTTAACACTGTAAAATATTTTATTATCAGGTGCTCTATCTTAAACTTTGTGTCCTGTGGATCACTTTCATTAAATGCCTGGTTGCTGCTCCTGTCCAATTTGTATACAACATATCGTTTATGCACAGCACATCTAGCAATGGTGATACACTGTTGCTTAATGAACATGAAGAACACCCACTTTTTGAATATCATTATTTTACAACCCAATGCCTAAACTTGAACACATTTTATTATTCTTTTTTTACATATTTAGACTCATAGTACTTCTAGCAATGGCGGCAAACTGAAACCTGAAGAACATTATTTTGTGACAGTTTTGAAACATAGATTTTTATTTTACATTTTTTTTACAAGCAACACAGTCACAGTAGTGCTGTACCCCACAGTACTCACAGTCTGACATGGTCACTGTAATGCCACAGCAGTGCACAACCCTTCACTGAAACAGTCACAGTGCTGAAGCCCACAGCATCACACTTCAGTGTGACCTCCAGTGACCTGTGTGAAATGGCAACTGGATAACAGAGAAAGGGACGGTACTCTTTACTTAGAAGGGCGCCCATCATGGCCATCTCGGGCATTGAATGCACTAAAAAATCGGGTGCGATGCGACCGACGAGATGCCCGAGATTTCCCATAGGGAACAATGTTAAATGTCTCAATTGACCCGATTTTCCTGTTCAATGCCTCAATTGACCCAATTTTTCCATAGGAAACAATGTTAAATGGGCCACAGAGGCCAAATAGGCACCCTGAAGTGAAAAATGGCCACCCGAATTGTTAACGCCACCCCACGATCAACGTCAACCCGAAGCGTGGCGAGTGCAGCGAGCCCGTGAGGGGCGGCGGTACGCGTCCTACGACCTTTTCATACCCCCACTATCCACGTCGGCGTGGAGTTGAGAATAGAAAGTGTGGCGAGCGCAGCGAGCCACCGTGCACGAAGCGTGGCGAGCGCAGCGAGCCCCGCGAGGGGCCGCGGATACCTTCACAGGTATCCGCGGCCCCTCGCGGGCTTCACAGCTGTCCGCGTACCCTCGCGGGGCTTGCTGCGCTCGCCACGCTTCGGGCTCGGTGGCTCGCTGCGCTCGCCACACTTTCTATTCTCAACTCCACGCCGACGTGGATAGTGGGGGTATGAAAAGGTCGTAGGACGCGTACCGCTCGCCACGCTTCGGGTTGACGTTGATCGTGGGGTGGCGTTAACAATTCGGGTGGCCATTATACACTTCAGGGTGCCTATTTGGCCTCTGTGGCCCATTTAACATTGTTTCCTATGGAAAAATCGGGTCAATTGAGGCATTGAACAGGAAAATTGGGTCAATTGAGACATTTAACATTGTTCCCTATGGGAAATCGCGGGCATCTCGTCGGTCGCATCGCACCCGATTTTTTAGTGCATTCAATGCCCGAGATTTTTTACTAACGATGCCCACGATCAAAATCGTGGGTGCCGTTCTAAGTAAAGAGTACCAAAGGGACTTTTATAGAATAAAAAACTGATGCCGGAAAGATGATATTTTGCATGATTTTGAAATCCAAGCTTGGTGGGCAAACCTGAGCCATAGTTGCCTACCATCATGCATTCTGCAAGAGATTCCCTGAAATAGCAGCAATCTCCCTCTCTCCCTGATTAGTCTAGCAATCTCTCTCAATTCACCTATCCCACTTTATGTAGCTGTTACATTTTTAGGAAAAAAAGGTATGAGAGATAGATACATTTACATTGAATCATCAGTGCCATTTCCCAGATTGGTGATAAAACACTATGGGGCAGATGTATTAAGCCTTAACAAGTGGTAAATGTAAGGGTGATAAAGAGAGATAAACGTCCAGCCAATCACCTGCTAACTGCCATGTTACAGGCTGTGTTTGAAAAAAGTCAGTAAGGAGCTGATTGGCAGGATGTTTATCTCTCTTTATCAACCATGCATTTGTCTCTTAATACATCTTCCCCAATTATCCCTATGGCCACATGAATTTCTTGTGGCCTTTTATATGCAACCACATGTAAAACACAATAGACGAACAATCCCTGACCTACATCAGTGACTTTTCTTTACCAAGTACAGTATCTCTTACTAACTGCTTTGGGACTCATCTACATTTGGATATACGTAATTTTAAAAGATTCCTCTCAGATGTAGCGGTGCACATCCACGTTTCTAGGTGCCACAATCACAATCTCTCCACATATGGAACTAGACACACCCTTTGAGTAGACCATGACACACCCCCTTAATGGGGTGTTTTGCTAAATTTTTTACTTCTAACTGATCTTCCTGAAACTAATTTTCAAAAGTAGGCAAGTATGACCTAAGCATGAGTCCATTTAGCTGAAAATAAAAATCCAGCTGAAGTTTGTGTTAAACTGAATGTGTAGATGTGTACGGCTGTCGGCACTGGGATCAAGTGTCAGATCATAGTGCCAGAAGGCAAGCTACAGCATCAAATGAGACATATGCAGCAAGCACTTGGACTGTTTGCTCCAGACACTATAAAGTGATTTCTAAATGTGTGCCTGTTAAAAACCAGACCATCTTCTATTTAGAGAAAGTCAGCTTGCTCATGGCACATATTATCAAATGCCGCAGAGCAGAGAGTTTAGTTTGCCAATGGAGGAAGAAGGTAGACAACTTTTTATCAAGAGCTCCAATGGCCTCAGAAGATTCCATAACATACAGTAACTTGTTCAGTAGATAAGATAGCTGGTGCCAGCTAGCTGAAGCCAAGAAGAGACAGAGCTTCTGGCCATAAGGTGTCAGCAACAAAAGTCAGAAGTTGGGGACCACAGAGTGCTGCAGTGGAAGGAAGCAAAAGAGCTATAAACTAAGCTCCATACTTCATTCTCACCCATTATATTGATAGGTTGTTTTTTGCCACCAATATCAACCAGTCCCTAGAATGCCAGGTGTCAAGCACTAAGCCTAAAGGGCACAGTCACATCTTAGGTTTGGGTGCAAGTAGCAGGGAAGTGAGTCCATGCCCAGATTTAGAATAACTACACATGTAGGCAGGCTAAACACCTCCTGTGCCCGTGAGCAGGCTGATGATAGGCTTAAGCCCCTTTAAATAAAATATCCTTGGAAATTTAAACCAGGACAGGTAAGTATAAGTCCATTAATAAAGTGATTCTGAGAATTAGGTCCAGGACATTAAAAGCAGCATTTAGGCAGGCCTGAGACTTGAGCTGTCTGGTAAGGGATTTGGGCATTAGGTCCAGATAACTTTGTTTTTCCTTGAATTGTGTTCCTATATATAAGCCTTTGTGATAGGCCCAGTAAATTCCCCTTGTTGAACAGTCCTTTTGAATAAGTGACCACAGATAGTCAGGGACAAGGTCCATGCCCACAATAACTTAGTGCACCGAAATCTCTCATTTAGGTGGGTAAGGGTAGAAATGTGCAAGTTCTGATTTAATTGTTTCTATTCACCAAACTTTCCACAAGTTTGGTTTTATCTGAATTTATTTTATTGTTAAACCAAAACGCATGAGAGCTTATAGCCAATAAGATGGCACCTTGCCATCCGAGGAAATCTGGGTAAATTAAAATCTCTACATCTCTTGCGACATGCAGACAATTAGGATAGTGCCCTGCATGGTGGTATTTGAGTCTCTTTATAGGGACCTGTGAGAGCGATCAAGACAAAGCGGTCAAGGGTAACACACATTAGAACATCTCTGTGTGTGTCTCTCTTTTTTCTGTCATTCTTTATTTTGTCAGTTGGCTTTGCACCCTTGTACCAGGCCAAGTCTTCACCTGTTATACCTAACAGTACCCATAGATGAAACTCGGTATAAAGGCAAAATAGTCACGAATAATATCAACTAAAACCTGAACTTCCTATTTCTAGATTCAGATTGGTACAAAGTGACTGTTGAGAATATGTTAGGGTGATACTAATCTATGTCTTTCTTCTAGACTCTTTCTTTATTATGTCCATGTCCAGCCTGCATAACAGGACTTTCTTCTATCCATATGGCCTGAAGAGGATGTAAACCAAGTAGGCCACTAACTACACTTGCACAGAAGCATTAAACACCCCAGTCATCCTTAAACACATGTACAGTGTGTTAAATTGTAGGTGTATTTATTATGCATGCATCTTTGAATCAAGCCAAGTGTCCTAGCGATCTGTGCTGTAGCCAAAAGTCTTTTCTGTGGACTACAACACCAGGTCCCAGGTAATACTTTTTATTTCAAGATGGCCAATGTGAAACTGATCTATCTAGATAGAGCAGATTTAACATAAGCCATTTTGGAGTCAAAATCATTCTGCTTCTTCACTGGGACCTGGGGCTGAGATGCAGAGAGGAAACTGTACTGGCAGTTGTTTGGCAGTCCAGGATGGAAGCCTGATAAAGCAGTTTATATAGAAGGAGCGTATAAACCAGCAGCGATGGGCAGTTGCATCATATTTATAATGGGTACATAATGTGCTGTGCATATGGGCATTCTATACACAAAGCATACCTACCTGATGCAGTAACGCCACCTCCTTGCTACATAGCACCGTATCCTCAATGACATCATATGAAGGATGTATATGATCAATTAAAGCAATGACTCTGGTATTGTTCCAGAGTCTTTACTATCTTGTGCACATCTTCCTAAATATCAATGGGAATATGGTGCCACAAAGAAGAAGCAATCCACTTTACAAAACCCTGTAGAATGTGGATTGGCAGAGTGCACTGCTTAGGGGAGGGGGAAGAGGGGTGCTGCAAATGGGTCCTCATTGGTGTTAATACCCCGTGGGATATGTGCAAAGTCTTTTACTGTAACACGGAGTTAAAAGACACAATTTATAAATCACAATATATCTCTATACCAGCAATAGCAATTGAAGATTACCATATTCTTAGTTTTTCTATTTTACCTGCTAGACACATTATGTTGAATTCTTGTTTACACTAGGGACTTCAGCATTAATGCATCACCAAATGCTTAACACTCAAGGGGGAACTAGAGGAGGGAAAATTGATCACAAATATTTGATTCAATCCAGGGAAATAAATCAACGACTATAAAGCATCTGTCTGCACCATCTGTGTAATTTAAACTAGGATACATTCTGGCAGGGTTTATTTCTTTCCACACTTTTATTGGAGATGATATCAGTACACTCCTCCATAATAATGACACTTATAACCAAATTATGAAACATACATTAAAAAATATAAGTAGCCTCTGTAACTTGATCGGAGATATTTTGACATGCAGTGTTGGAATTTGATGAAACATTGTCACATGCAATATTGCATATGTTAGTGAACATAACTGTTTAAGTAACAACAAAGACATTAAGGGTTTTATGTTTAATTGGGAATACCTAAATAGGTAAAAAAATATTCTATGCAGCTGTGAAACATGATAAAGCTTATACAAAATCTTCTTTAGAAGATATTATCACAATGCTTGAAATTTGCATCCACCCTGAATAATCTATATTATTAAAAATATATATATGCCTTTGTTTGTATTACATAAGAGCATTAAGAGGTTAGATCCTCACCCAAATTATGTATCTATTTATGTATCTATAACTTACTTCCAGGGCCTAAAGTGGTCCTGTGAGGTTGTGGAACCCAGTTTTTCAAGCCACCTACCCAGTGTTCCCTCTAAGCTGTGCGCACGTGCGCGCGCACACAACTCGACGAGCGTGCGCACAGACATTACAACAGAGCGCACAAAGCAACAGTGGTCCCTTTTTGTAGTTGTGGACTCAATTAATGTGTGTTTCACCCATTAACTACATTTTGTGCTGTGTTTTAAATGTTTAAATGTTTAATATCATTTTGAAGTAAAGTTAACACAAATGCTGAACGTCATTTTCCAGTTATATATAAGTGACGCACAAAAATTTTAATTTCCTTCCAGAGTTGCACAGCCAAAATCTTTTGCCACACACAGACTTCGTAAAATTAGACAGAGCCAGGGCCAGTGCTAGGGTGTTTGGCACCCCTTTATAAAGAGGGGTGTGGTATAACACAATAGTGTTAATAATAATCTGGAGAGATTGTGGTGAATCGGGCTCTTTTCTGCACATATGGTGGACTTGTCCTAAAATAGAAGCATATTGGGAAGAAGTAGCAACTATATTAAGTAAAGTTTTATTAACTAAGGTAACTAAGAACCCATGGTCTTTTCTGCTGGGACATCCGATAACTTCTCTAGACCCTCTTTCAGAAAAATTAGCTAGCCACATACTAAGTGCGGCAAGATGCCTTATTGCATCACACTGGAAGAATCAAAACGCTCCTTCAGTTCAAACATTGACTAATAAGATTTGGTTTGTAGCTTCAATGGAGAAGATAACGGCTTTTCTACAGAACAACTCCATAAAATCTATTCAAATATGGAATCTGTGGTATGTTTATACACAAACTATACAAGGCAGGAAAAAACATGACCATCTTGAGAATTTAGTATTATAAATTTAAATTTTTGACCTTTTACATGGTAACACATTTGAAAAAAACATCTATGAAGAACTCTTACAAATTGAATATTCCCGGGCTTTTTTTTTTTTTTTTTTTTTTTATGTAATTTTTTTATATATATACTATGTCCTTCAACATTATTCATCCGTAATAACATTAATGTATGAGTAGATATGATAACAACAATTTCAAAAGATATAAGAACAATCTTATAAACAAAATATACGTGTCAATTTGCAATTTTGTGGTATGTTCTTTGCAATAACATGGAGGACGTTGTCCTGTTTTATTGTACTTATATATTTATTTAATTTTTATTATAATTATTAATATTATTATTTTTTTTTTTTTTTCATTATTGTTGTTATTACTTATTTTTTTTTATGTATTGTACATTTATTGAATATCTGATACATTGTTATTTGTATAAATGTGAATAAAATATGTTAGTTAAAAAAAAAAAAAAAAATAGTACCCCCCCTTCAAATGATATCACAGAGTAGAGCACACCTATACACCACACATAGTGGCCTATTATTCACATTCCAATACATGTTGTGGTCCTTATTCATAGTGCATTATAAGTAGTGTCCATTATTCACATTACAGCACATGGGCCCTTATTCTGGTTGGTGCGGCCGGAGCCGCACACGGTGCTCCGGCCGCACAAACCAATCCCCGCCCACGAGACGGATCGCCACGGCCGTCCGTACACGGACGGCTGGCGATCCGCATAAAAATGGTGGGGCGTACGCCTCCACCATGGTGGGAGCTGCCCCCTGCATTCGATGGTCGTCGACCATCGAAGGCAGGGCCGCACGCCACAGCAGCTCCCGCAAGCTGAGACCACACGGACAATCGTCCGTGTGATAGCTTGTATGGGGGCTGAGAGCTGACATCCGGCGACGTCAGCTTTCCGCCCCCATCAGTGGCGTCATACCCTGATTAGCATGCATACGCCCCGCGTTTGCATGGGAACGCCCATGAAACGCGGGGCGTATACATAGGGAAATGAGGGTATGAAGCCCCTCACGCCCCTATACGCCCCCTTTGCGGCGGACGAAATACGTCTGCGGCGAATGGGGCTGCACATGCGCAGATTGACCTCTGCGCATGTGCAGACTAAAAACATCGGCGGTACGGCCGCACGCGGGCCGTACCGTCCGATTCAGAATAAGGGCCACGGAGTGGTCCTTATTCACATAACAGCACATGCAGTGCCAGTTTTTTATATTACATCACATGTAGTGCAAATGATACACATTGCAGCACATATAGCGGCCCTTACTCAACACGCATAAAGGCCCATTACTCACATTCCAACATATGTAGTGGCTCTTATTCACATTACAACACATGTAGTGGCCCTTATTCACAATAGAACACACTAAGGAGCTTTTATTCACATTAGAATGCACATAGTGGCCCATTATTCACATTACAGCACACATAGTGGCACTTATATTCAAAGTACAACACAGGTAGTGGGCCTTATTCACATTAGAATGCACATAGTGGCCCTTTTTTAAACACGTGTAGTGGCCCTCATTCACATAATAACACATGTAGTGGCCCTTATTCCCATTAGAACCCACTGATCCAGGTTCATTTGTAGTTCTGCTTAAAAAGCAAAACTAGGTCTGCTTTCTCCAATATGCTGGAGGCCAAATAGCACAGGGCAGTGCCTCACAGCAGACAGTCTCTTCCCATGATGCAATTGCATTTTTATGACGTCACACAACCGCAAATGGCCCCCAAAATGGTTTGGTCATGCCGGCATTGTCTTGACCACACCCTCCCAATGGGCCAAATGTACTAAATTGAATGTTCTAAAATTTAACATGATAAACAACCAGATAATCAGCACCTAACTACCATGTCACAGGCTGGTTGGTAGGAGCTGATTGGTTGGAGGTTTATCAGTCTGCATTTTATCACTTTTCTAAGCTGAGTCCATCTATTCCAATGTCTTTTCATAGCCCTCTGCCTGTATTGCCTGGCTGCTAAGGCAGGGGCATGGCCACCATTTTATTGTTATGTAGATACCTTATTTTTATGCAGATACAGTTGCATACAATGATATGCATATTGTCTCTAAATGTGACTCTATCTGCATGACAAAATAATGTTACACTGTTCGGCTGGGAAACACTGTATCAGAATTTTTTTTATGCAAATACAGTCACAAGAACATACAGGGAATTCCCTCTAAACATTTACTGCAACAATACACAAACACAGTAATTGTTTACCATATATATATATATATATATATATATATATATATATATATATATATATGTATATATATGTAGGTAGATAGATAGATAGATAGATATAAACTGTTCCTCAAATCTAGGATTCTAGGAAACAGAGATCAGCACACCAATTAAAGATGAAAAAAATGTAAGAATTTATAAAAATGTGCAAAAAAGTGCATGGAAACACATTGCCACATATTGCAATAACAACGTTAGTTTGAGCAGCAGGGTTACTTATCTATCCCAGAAGAACAACATCATTTCAATTGGTGCCTGCTGTCAGCCTCATGGCTGTGTGGCTCAACAGACTGTTTCGGTCTCCCTTTATCAAGAGCCTGTCAACTACTGATGCAAATGCCATTAAATAGGGTCAAAACACCCGCCAAAACACGTCTCTAACAAGTCTCACCTGTGTACATTGCAGGAGGGTCAGTGCCGTCACAGATCACAATATTTACGGGTGCTGAGCGTGCTTGGACCGCACAACTAACCCACAGATAGCGTACTTACGCTTCCGGGTTCGGCGCCCAGTGCCATTCAGCAAAATTATTAGCTGACGAAGTTGTGGATAGTGCAGCCGACCACTGGGAGCTCCCGGCATCATGGGTGCAGCAAGCAACCCAGGCATCGTGCTCAACCAATCTGGTTAGCTGATGTGAGCCCGGTGTGGACCGCAAAGGAACTGGCCGTGAAACGCACAGCCATGTTCCCCGCGCCATCTGGTGCTACACCTGATAGTTGGGATGACGCGGGGAACATGGCTGTGCGTTCCACGGCCAGTTCCTTTGCGGTCCACACACCGGGCTCACGTCAGCTAACCAGATTGGTTGAGCACGACGCATGGGTTGCTTGCTGCACCCATGACGCTGGGAGCTCCCAGTGGTCGGCTGCACTATCCACAACCCTGTCAGCTAATAGTTTTGCTGAACAGCACTGTGCACCAAACCCGTAAGAGGAAGTACGCTATCCGTGGGTTAGTTGTGCGGTCCAAGCACGCTCAGCACCCGGAAATACTGTGATCTGTGATGGCACTGACCCTCCTGCAATGTACACAGGTGAGACTTGTTAGAGACGTGTTTTGGCGGGTGTTTTGACCCTATTTAATGGCATTTGCATCAGTAGTTGACAGGCTCTTGATAAAGGGAGACCGAAACAGTCTGTTGAGCCGGAAAGCCATGAGGCTGACAGCAGGCACCCATTGAAATTATGTTGCTGCTCAAACTAACGTTGTTATTGTAATATGTGGCCATGTGTTTCCATGCACTTTTTTGCACATTTTTATAAATTCTTACATTTTTTCATCTTTAATTGGTGTGCTGATCTCTGTTTCCTAGAATCCTAGATTTGAGGAATAGTTTATATTTAATTATATATGTGATCTGGCACCCATCAGTTATCTCAAGTGGCGTGCGGTTATATATATATATATATATATATACAATAAAACATATACTACTACATAACATTTGATGCAAAATGCACTCTAAAGTACAGTATATTAAAATCCTTGTTTGACTGTATCTTATGATTCAATGTCTTGGTGAAATTACCATTAGTGTTCAAACTGGCAGCTCCAAATTCTGGTAAATTGACAGAATACTGTAGGTGTATTATATATATAGCCTCTAATTGCTGGTGGATTAATGTGTAGCTTCTTGCAGCTTTCAATGGAGAATATGAATATTCCAAACAGCTACAAAGAAATGTAAAAGTTGATGTGAGAGCTGTGACCAGCACTACAAACCCGACAATGGCACAGCAGCGAGTAGTGTGGCCAGACATATTTGTACCAAATGTTATGCACTGTACTATATATATATATATATATATATATATATATATATACACACACACACACACATATATATATATATATAGAGAGAGAGAGAGAGAGAAAAAGAAAGAAAGAAAGAAAGAAAGAAAGAAAGAAAGAAAGAAAGAAAGAAAGGAGAAACCTGCACTCTCACCCAACCTAACAGCAGTGGGGTGCACATTTAAGGTACATATGCAAATATGTACCAAACATAGTCCGTAGCCCCTTCACGCCAACTGCTGGGGGTAATGGAGCAATATGTAACAAGTCTTATAAAAAAACTCCGTAGTTATATGTTCCAACTTAAATAGTTTATTTACAATGTTATATAATCCATATATACTCCAACGTTTTCGGTCCAACTTAAGGACCTTTCTGAAGGAGCTTTAGTCATCAAAGGTACCATCAATTAGCGTAGTAGTAGCCCAGCATAGGGGTAGGACAGCATATATAAACCAATTACTGCTCTCAGTGTTTGTGTATTGTTGCAGTAAATGCTTAGAGGGAATTTCCTTATGCTAATTATTATTATTTTTAATTGCTATTAAAACTATATATTAATTACATTGCGCTCTCTGAGATTCTTATCTCTATTCTTTCTAATTGTACTACATACTGTAGTAATTTTTCCATATTACAGTTTGGAGCTGCATATTAGTTATTGTTTATTATTCATTAACAAGTAGTCTCAGCGAATTAAATTGCACCTGATATATCTTAATTTAATACAATAACATACAGGCATAGGCATGCTGTATATTATTTATTCAGCAACAGCTGATTGTAGGTCTGATTTGTATCTCGCTATGCATAACATAAAAAAAAAAAAAAGAAAAAATACATGTAGTACTTGAGTTATTTTGACAAATGTATATTTTGCATTTTTAAGGTTAGAAATCATTTAAAAAATATTTATTTGTTACCAATTATGTACTTGTAAATTAATTTAAACATTACTGATTATATATCACCCATACAAACCAGCTCTAAATATATCTTGAGTTTATCAAGATTTTTTGTGTCCAAATTACAAACTGTAACATTGTCCGAGTTGTATGTTTAACATGTTCAAAACATCTGGATCTGACCAGCCATTCTTGGAGCTGAAAGCTTCCAACTTTTGGTGAACCTGGACACTAATAAATTGGCTAACTTCGAAGAATGTCAAATTTTTGCGCACAGATCAAATATTTCACAATATTGGACCTAATTCAGCTCTCTTTACACCCTCGGCCCTGGAGTGTTTTGGTACTGAACTTAGGAACCATTGAGCTATAACAATTTGGTTGGCTGAAAATGCAGTATAACCCAATATATACACAGTAGCTGTAGTTTTCATTCAGCCCTTCCAACTTATCATGTACTTCAGTCACAGAAATGTTACAGTAATTTTAATACCAAAGTGATAAACCAAATTTGTTTCCAACACACCACTTTCAAAAGCTTGGCAACACTGTACGACCTGTGGGTTTGGAAGATGATCGGTTCCTGAACTACTGTATGCCTTAAGGTACCTTTCTCAATTTTTCTTCATGATCAGTATCATCATATCATCTAAACCGGAGGTTCTCAAACTCTGTTCTCAGCACCTCACAGAGTTCACATTTTTCAGGTCACCTGGCAGGTGCACATGTGCATTCATTAATCACTGACACATTTTAAAAGATACACACGTTGAGCTTATTAAAAGAACTGTTGTTTTGGGCCCTGAGACCTTCCTATTTGAATATTTTGCTAGTAGAATTACCACTGCCAGTACTAGTTCCAGTATTGTGATGCTGTTTAATTATTTGAGGCATGACAAAAGAAATAAAGCTGTGCAGAGGTGTCATTAGCCCATCAGACATCCAAATGGGCTGTCAGTGATCATGCAGCTTAAAGGGGTCGTGACTTCAGGCATCCCTATGTTTCTGTTACACCAAGATGGGAGGCGGAAGGGAGATGTACAATGGCAAATTTTACCTAGGGCGGAGGGAGCTGCACTCCTGAAGCCCATAGGTAAAAGACGTCACTGATAACCAACTAGATAATAATGGGACAAGGAAAGGTGCATAATGCCTAAGTAGTATAATTTATTTTGGAATAAATATGAGCTTTTTTGTCTATATGGTATAACTAGGACAGATACAGCATATTAAACATTTTTTTTTTTTGAGAATTTGGAAAATGGCTAATGAGAGGGCACAAGCAATTGATAATTTTATTGCGCACAATGTTTAGGAATATATTATTTTGGGGATATTAAGAAGAAGTATGGTGACATTTTAATTATTAAAGCAATATAAGATATTGCATATATGTTTGGTCAGGAGCATGAACAATATTTCTACTCATTGAAATTCAGCATTTCTCATTTCTATGAAAAAATCGAATGTAATAATTTATAAAAGGTGAGTAATTTTTATATATTAAATGATAGGAGCAAAAAATTTTTATTAATTAGGCCATATTAATTAATTAATGATGAGGGTACCAATTATATTGCACACATGTGGCACCAGAAATGTTAGCATGCACATGCATCCATAATTAAGTAATATTGCCCCAATTAGTATAACAATATTATTCTTCCTCTTATTCATTTTATAAAGCTGCCAGCAATCAGCAATGCTGAGTGGTGAGTAATAGTGGTTGTTATTGCTAATTAATATGAGCACACTAATGTGTTTTACCTTCACAGTTTAGTAAGCAATTATTTCTAAATGATAACACCCAATCAACATATATCAGACAAATAGTAACACGTACTGTATCCTTTTTTTCCAAAATAATTAATTTTTACTTATACAACACTAAACATTGACCTTTTCCTCTGGACTTTAAAAGCCTTTGAAACATTGTGAATACTGTCTTTTATTTGTTGAATGGATTCTCTATGGCTTTTAACCTCACAAAACGTGTTCATTGTCAATAGATTATAGTGGAAAGAAGATTAATTATGTCAGGGAAGAGAAGGGATCAAACAAGATTTTGCCGTAGATTGTGGAGTCAAATATTTCATAGTAATCATACATTATAAACTGTGAGTATATGCTTATAATCTATGTTTGTACACTGAAACTCAGCAAGTGTGAACTTTAATTATACCTCAAATTATAAAATACTTTTCATAGCTAATGTCTACAAAAAACTCAAATGTTCTATAAATACTTAAATTATGATTTCAGGACAATTATCAATATATTACTTATTCAGTTCTCATTCAGTTCTCAAAGTCTGAGTAGGTATAAGGACAGAAGGAGCACCTCACCTTAATATAGTAAAAAAACACACAGTTTTAAAAGAACATTAACCCACACGTAGTACTCGTACCATGATGACTGACTTTTATTTGCAATTTTAACTTGTGCAGCTGCATGTGAGGAGATATGTAAGCATACCCCATGCAAATGTGGGGATTCATGTAGTGGGGGGGGGGGGGTGGGAGTTCAGTCAGTCGGCGGGTGGCGTTTACCTGTTCGCTAGGCTGTGAACATATGCAGCCTAGCACAGGCCCATTATGTGTAAGCATTGTTTGTAGAGAAACACAGACAAACATGTTGATTGAGCTGAATGCTTTTCCAAGACACTGTATATAAAGGAAGACTAAACTTTAGCAAAATGATTGCTGACATTTTACAAAGGGGCACAGATGCAAAGTTACAGCAATACATTCTTTGTGTTCTGCTTTTGCTTCCCCATTTTACAGAATGCCTTTCTCCATTGTATGAGTAAATTAGCATTTCACAGTAAACAGTTAGGCCCTTATTCTGGTTCAGTTGCAAGGCAAAAGTCCTTCTCAAATGGACAAAACCATCTGCACTGCAGGTGGGGCTGATGTAACATGCGCTGAGAGAATTAGATTTGGGTGGGGGTTTATTTCCCTGCACAGAAACAAAATAACTCACCCAAATCTAATTCGCTCTGCACATTTTACATCTGCCCCCCCCTGCACTGCCAATGGATTTGTCCATTTGAGAAGGAATAAGGGCCTTAGTATGGCAACTGTCAACTTCATTTAATAAAGTTAAAGAACTGCGAACACTTTCCGCCAAATTCTTCTAAAGATTCAATATATCACAGGGCCTAATTTGGAATAGAGGGGGTAATTCAGACCTGATTGCATAGCCGCGAATGTGCAGCAGCCAGGGATCTGGTAAATGCCCCCCCCCCCCATTATAGTGAAATCCCACCTTGCAAAATAATGTGTATGCTGTGCAAATGGATGTGTATGCCCTGTGAAGATGTCGAGGCCGAGTGCAAAATCCTTTGTTAGAGGTTTACCATCAGTAATCGCAAACTAGAAGTAGCCAGAGGCTTACTCAGTGGCTGCGAATGAATACAAGCATATCCGGCCTTTTGCGGACGTCACACACTCAGAAACTGTTTGAACATGTCTGTGTTTTCCCTGACACTCCCAGCATTTTTCTTAGCACTCCTATGAAACAACCGATTACTACCCACAGATGCCTACTTCCTGTCAATCACCTTGCAACCGGCTTGTGAACAGAAAAAGTAGCAGTACTTCATCGCAGGCCTGCGTCGTGCATGCGCATTGCGGACCATTTGCATGTGTAGTTAATCGATAATTGGCTGCTGTGCAAATTTGCAGCCATTGCGATCAGGTCAGAATCAGACCCATAGTCATTATTCCATGGAATAGTTTACAAATTTTGATTGAGCCTTTTCTTTTTGAATTTTGTTTTATGGAAGTGCTCTATTTCACAAAAGTGAACTTAACAAGTTAACAAATGTAATTACAGGGACTTGTAATCATAGTCCTACAGTAAAAGTACTCTAAAACAAATTGTACAATATAATTACAGTCGCATGACAACCCCTTGTCAGTAACAACATAGAGCTGGCCCTTGTGGGAAATAAAGTAATAAAATTGTGACTGAATATACAAACAATAGAAGTGTAACTCATCACTAACACACAGTAGTTAACAACGGCGATTTGGATTGATCATTAACTCATCTGGAACTTATTCTGCATGAGATTCATCAAAGCTTGGAGAGAGATAAAGTGGAGACAAAAAAACTACCATTCAGTTGGCTTCTGTCATTTTACAGGCTGCTTTTGAAAAATGTCTGGAGCTAGTTAGTTGGTACTGTATCTCTCTCCAAGCTTTGATAAATCTACCTCTTTAAGGAGGGTAGATTCCATTGCCAGCCAAATTCCCTTTCCAGAGAAAAGATTGGCAATAATTTCCTGATTAGTATTAAATAAAGGGTGTCTTCCCACATTTTTCAGTCTATTTTCACTGATGATGGTTCACTTTTTTTGGGTGGCGAATCAGGAAGGGGGCGATACGGCTGCAAAAAATGGGTGAAAACGGCCACAAATTCACCAAGATACATGAATTCACTGCACTTTCCCCAATCCACATGGTTTCTGCAGATGCTGGATATTTCATCCAGTCAAAAAATCAGCAAAAATCAGCACTTACCCCAAAACACTTGCTGTTTTTTTTTGCCTGTTGAAAAATCTGCCCTGTATTGAATATCCACCTAAAAGTTAGTATTTAACTATAATATTTTCACTGCTTTAAAAGATGGTGGATGCAGCCTGCAGTTTCAAACATATCATGTGAATCATAAGTAATAAACTGAATTGAAGTAATATAGAAACCACGTGGCACAATGCTTGTGTACAATGAGGCTGAGAGTGAGATGCTGTTAGACTTGTTGTTAAAAGCTGCAGGCAAAGTACAATGGCCCTTATTCAGATCTGATCTTAGGACAAATTTGTTCTCAAAATGGGCAAAACCATGTGCACTGCAGGTGGGGCAAATGTAACATATGCAGAGAGAGTTAAATTTGGGTGGGGTGTGTTGAAACTGAAATCTAAATTGCAGTGTAAAAATAATGCAGCCAGTAATCGCCCTGCAGAGAAACAAAATAACCCAAATCTAACTCTCTCTATACATGTTACATCTGCCCCACCTGCAGTGCACATGGTTTTGCCCCAGACATCCAGCGGCATCCTACTTAACCCCCACTTGAGCGCAGTAAGTCACCATCTTTCTTCGAGTATAGTAAACAGTTGAAGATAGAATAGTAGAATTGCCTTGGATAGAGTGGAGTACTCACTCATATAGGGATAAGCATAGGCGAATCTAAAATTATGGTAATAGGTGGTCCCAGATCTAGACATAACAGCAGGGGGACCTTTGTGCGGTGCAGCCCCGCTGCAAAAATGGGCATGGCCTCATGGGAAGGAAAAAGGGTAGACCATGCACAGTAATGTCCATTACATATTTTAGCAAACTCCGTAATACCCATTACACATAAAGCCACACACCATAATGCCAATTACACATAAGGCCCCACACCATAATGCCCATTACACATTGTGCCACACACCATGATGCCCATTACATACTATATAACAAACCGTAATGATCATTACATAAGTGCTGCTTACCTACGTGCTCATTGCTAGGGGGTTCTTGCTTGATGGCACCATAGTACCCATTACACATGATGCTGCACACATAATGTCCCTTACACATGATGCTGCACACATAATGCCCCTTACACATGATGCTGCACACATAATGCCCCTTACACATGATGCTGCACACCCTAATGCCCCTTACACATTATGCCACACATTATGCGTAATGCCCCCACATACTGCCACTTGTATTGTCCCTTAAGCAATGCCCCCAAAAGTGCCACTTACTATAAATTTTTATATGAGCCTTCGCTGCTGCTGCTGCAGGGAGAGATGGAGAGCAGTCCAGCTGCTTCAATGGGGAGAGGAGCAGAGCGCAGCACAGAGCACGCTCCCTCTCCCCTCCTGGTGTCCCCTCTAGCCGAGTGGACATTTGAAATATTGTGCGCGCTGTTGTTGTGCGTGACGTCGGGGGAGCACGTCGGGTGCCGGCACCACATGATTAAAGGGGGGGGGGCTGAGGTGAAAGCGGGGAGAAGAATTGGAGCGGAAGCTGCAGGGGTGACAGTCATTGACAGCTGGGCAGAGAGCAGGGGGCTGCCCGGCTGTATTCAGAGCACTGCAGGTCACGGCTGTTTGAAATAATACCCCTTTCACAACAGAAAATGCAGGGAATTACCCGGGAATATGGTCCCAGGATCATGCAGGGACATTCCCAGGCTGACCCCTTATACACCAGCCTAGTCCCTGCATTTTCTGGTATGAGGGGGAGAAACAACCACTCCCCTCTCCCTAACCCCCTTTAAACAACCAGCTATATCTTCGGAACCAACTGACCCATTTACATGAGACCAGTATCATATTGAAGAACTTTTGAGTTGGCTTCGAATGATTTTGGTCCCGTGAAACTGGGCTGTTTGGTTTCAGAGAAATCTGCCCTCAAAGAACATAAACCGTCATGAAATTACATTTAAGAAATGAAAAAAAAAATGGTTTAACCTAAATATCCCCTGAAAAAATTAACCCATATGGATCCAGCCTGGTATCAGATTGAAGGCCCAGCGATTTGGGTTCAACTGAGATCAACCTCGAGCTTCAGTGATGCCGAAGGGGGAACTGGCAGCCGTTGAACTGGGTGGGGGTCGGAATTAGCGGGTCCCATGTTATCCTATAGGGAAAACATTCCAGTTTTGCCTGGCAGTATCTCTGGTTCCCAGGGGGCTAGAGACATGGGGCTGGGCTCGTTGGAAAGCCCCATCACTCAGCTACAAAATGGGTGGTCCTGTGCACCCCCTGACCACCCCCTAGATTCGCCTATGGGGAGAAGGTAACATTTTATAAGCAATAGTGTCGGGTGCTGTCAGGTGCTTTGTAAAAAATATGACATTGATTTAATAGAAAAATCAATAAACCAATTTAAAAAGGCACATAATAAAATGCCACTTTGAAAATATTTTTTTTTAAGATTGTTAAAACAAAAGCGTTTCCAAAATACTTTATGAAATGTCATTGCTTTAAAAAAGCACTTGCAGTTTTCATTATATTAAATAGTTGCAAAGGGAGGCAGCATATGTGTGTTCGAATGATGTAACTTAAAATAATGTTGAATAGTTTATTAATATATATGCTAAACACCTATAGAAGAATAAATTAATATTACATTTATTAAATGTTTTTTGATCATTTAGAACCATTTAGCTATGAAGAACTATTAAACATTGTGTCGGATTGCAGCAAATCACTTGGACATTCAAACCGGCAGCCAGCTGGATTACCACAAAGGAAATGTTGAGCTAGACATTTCATGTTGACAGAACACTAACTTTAATAAGGGTAGATTGTTTTTCAACATCGCAGCGCTATTCATAGTTATGGTGCTTTCACTAAATAAAAAACATTTATGTGCTAGAAAAATATTCCATGCAATAACCAAGCTCTTTTCTCTGTAAAATATTACATTCACATCTTTGACATTGTAATCAACCATTTTCAGGCAACAATTTTTTTTCTCAGCAGAGGAAGTCATTGAGGCTTCAGTCTTTGATTACTGCATTATATTGCATTCAAAAGGGAAGGAGAGTTAGAGAGCATTGCTATTCACTAATAGCCATGAATTCTCAGACAAATTAAATTACATTTGAAAGAACTTTTATCTCAGACTGAAAACAGGCTTTGCATGAATAGAAATCTAGTGGGAAATATGGTACCTGAACAAGTGGCTTGATGATATTTTAGGATCTGAATTGAACACACAGTATTTGCTGTTTAGAATAAGGCTGGTTAGCATGCCAAGCTAGCACTGGCTATCAGCTACATCCACATTGTGCATTCAGAGGTAAGAAATGTTTTACCATCTCACAGTATTAAATACAGAACCTTTTTAGAACATAATTTGCTTCATTTAAACTCATTATTTTGGTTATATCTCCTGTGAGATCTTCATACACATGACAGCAAAGAGTAAATGTAGGTATTTATAGCACTGAATTAAATCACCTGCTAAACTTATTGACAAGTGATTTGTCATAAATTCTAGGGAGGATGGCTCCCCTGGTACATGTACATGGAAATATGTTTTTAGATGTGTCTACCGCTTATATGGTATTTTCATCATTACAATAAGAGATTGACAGTAGGCATTAAACAATAGCATATGCTAAAGAGAAATGAAATACACAGGTCTGTGAAACAGGATTCATATATTCAAATATGATATTTTGCTACAGAGGATAAAAATGACTTTCTGTAAACATATGCAATTTTGTAGGAGGAGTTTTCTACCTCTCTCAACTTGCACATTACAGGGCCTTGTCCCATAGATTACACAGGGTTGCCTACCCTCCCGGAATGGCCGGGAGTCTCCCGAAAATCGGGTCCCCCTCCCGGCCCCCCGGAAAGGTGGGCAACCCTCCCGGATTCAGGGGGTCCCCCACTGCACCCCCCGATCTCGGCCATCTTATCCCTAACTCGGCATGTAAATGCCGCAATCCGCGGGTCTCCAGGGTTGCCTACCCTCCCGGAATGGCCGGGAGTCTCCCGAAAATCGGGTCCCCCTCCCGGCCCCCCGGAAAGGTGGGCAACCCTCCCGGATTCAGGGGGTCCCTCACTGCACCCCTGATCGCGGCTATCTTATACCTAACTTGGCATTTAAATGCCGCAATCCGCGGGTCTCAGAGGAGGGGGCGGAGATAAAACGGCACAATCGCGTCATTTTAGCCACGCCCCTCCACGGAGATCCGTGCATTCGGCTACTTTGCATCATGGGGGCGGGGCTTAATGATGTCACGCCTAAGCCCCGCCCCCGAACGGCTGCTGAATGTCTCCTCTCAGGGCTTCTCCCAGAGAGGAGAATATAAAAGTAGGCAACCCTGAGATTACACATCCTAGAAATCTTTGAGACTTTCTTCTATGATCCATAAATAGGATAATAGTGGGTACACACAGGGCGATGGTGCTTGCGATTCTATCCCGATTCAATTGGGATCGAATCGAGATCATATTGGGATCGAATTGAATGGTACCCAAAATGCATTTGATTTGACTAATTTGTACTATATAGTATTGCCTATTTGATTTACAGATCTGATAGATCTGTACTATATAGTATTGCCTATTTCTGACAGATCTGTACTATATAGTATGGCCTATTTGATTTACAGATCTGACAGATCTGTACTACATAGTATTGCTTATTTGATTTACAGATCTGACAGATCTGTACTATATAGTATTGCCTATTTGATTTACACTACACGGGAGCGTGCATTGGGATCAAATCTGCATCGAATGTAGAAAACCCATTTGATGCCCATTCGATTGTCTATTCGAATTTCTATTCAATTTTGCTTCTATAAAATAGTGCATACCCTCTATTAGATTAACACATAATTCAATAATAAAGTACTAATTAAACAAACAAACAAACAACATGAAAAGCAACATTCAATGGCATCTTCACATCCTGTTAGGTTCTTAGCCCAAGTAGTATTAAATAAAAGCTTGATTACCAGTAGCCAGAAACATGTTATCACTTAAAGACACAGTTGATTGACATATCTTAACCCCTTCCTGACACAGCATGTTTTTGCCTTCCTGACAGAGCCCTTTTTTTCAAATCTGACATGTATCACTTAAGTGGGGATAACTTTTTTTTGCTTTTACTTATCCCAGTGATTTTGAGATTGTTTTCTCGTGACACATTGTACTTCAAATTAGTGGTAAATTTGGGTCGATACAGTCTGTGTTTTTTTGTGAAAAATACCAAAATGTCGTAAAAAAATGGAAAATTTAGCAATTTGCAAAATGTTAAATTTTCTGCTTGTGAGACAAATAATCATACCACTCAAAATAGTTAATAACTAACATAGACCATATGTCTACTTTATGTTTCCATCATTATTTCAACTTCCTTTTAATTTTTTTGGACACTAGGAGGCTTACAATATGAATAGCAAATTTTCAAATTTTCAAGAAAATTTCAAACACTGATTTTTTTAGGGACCAGTTCAGTTCTGATGTGACTTTGAGGGACTTGTATGTGAGACACCCCCATAAATGATGCCATTTCAAAAGCTGCACCCCACACAGTATTCAAAACAGCATTTTGGAAGTTTGTTAACCCTTTAGGTGTTTCACAGGAATTAAAACAAAGTGTAGGTGAAATTTCAAAATTTCATTTTTTTTGCAGATTTGCAATTTTAATACATTTTTCTAAGGAACACAGTAGATTTTACTAGAGAAATGTGACTAAAAATTGATTCCCCCAATTCTTTTGTTTTCATAAATATCCTATATGTGGCCCTAGTGTGCACGTTGACCAAACAACAGGCTTCATAATAGAAGAAGCACCTACTTGATTTTGGAGCCTCCTTTTTATGAGATTATTTTTTAGGCACCATGTAGGTTTCTAGGCACCATAAGATGCTAAAAGTTAGGAACCCCCCCACAAGTGACCCCATTTTGCAAACTACACCCCTCAGGGAATTCATCTAGGTGTATAGTGTACATTTCAAACCCCCAGGGGTTTCACCAATTGTGGTACAACTGGGCAGTGAAAATGAAAAATTATTTTTTTGACACAAAAATGCAGTTCTGGCTCCAAATTTTTCATTTTCACAAGGAATGAAGGAGACAAAGCACCCCAAAATCTGTGCCCCAATTTCTCCCGAGTACGGCAATGCCTCACATGTGACCAAAAAATACCATTTGGGTGCATGGCAGGACTCAGAAGGGAAGGAGTGATTTTTGGATTTTGCAGCTCAGATTCTGGTGGAATGTTGGTGGGTGCTATGTTGCATTAGCAAGACCCCCGAAGCACCAATACAGTGGAACCCCCCACAAGTGACCCCATTTTGCAAACTACACCCCTCAGGGAATTCATCTAGGGGTATAGTGTACATTTCAAACCCCCAGGGGTTTCACCAATTTTGATACAACTGGGCTGTGCAAATGAAAAATTACATTTTTTACACAAAAATGCAGTTCTGGCTCAAAATTTTTCATTTTCACAAGGAATGAAGGAGACAAAGCACCCCAAAATCTGTGCCCCAATTTCTCCCGAGTATGGCAATGCCTCACATGTGACCAAAAAATACCAGTTGGGTGCATGGCAGGACTCAGAAGGGAAGGAGTGATTTTTGGATTTTGCAGCTCAGATTCTGGTGGAATTTTGGTGGGTGCTATGTCGCATTAGCAAGACCCCCGAAGCACCAATACAGTGGAAGCCCCCCACAAGTGACCCCATTTTGCAAACTACACCCCTCTGGGAATTCATCTAGGGGTATAATGTACATTTCAAACCCCCAGGGGTTTCACCAATTGTGGTACAACTGGGCAGTGAAAATGAAAAATTAAATTTTTTACACAAAAATGCAGTTCTGGCTCAAAATTTTTCATTTTCATAAGGTATGAAGGAGAAAAAGCACCCCAAAATCTATGCCCCAATTTCTCCCGAGTATGGCAATGCCTCACATGTGACCAAAAAATACCATTTGGGTGCATGGCAGGACTCAGAAGGGAAGGAGTGATATTTGGATTTTGCAGCACAGATTCTGGTGGAATTTTGGTGGGTGCTATGTCGCATTAGCAAGACCCCCAAAGCACCAATACAGTGGAACCCCCCCACAAGTGACCCCATTTTGCAAACTACACCCCTCAGGGAATTCATCTAGGGGTATAGTGTACATTTCAAACCCCCAGGGGTTTCACCAATTTTGATACAACTGGGCAGTGAAAATGAAAAATTAAATTTTTTTACACAAAAATGCAGTTCTGGCTCAAAATTTTTCATTTTCATAAGGTATGAAGGAGAAAAAGCACCCCAAAATCTGTGCCCCAATTTCTCCCGAGTATGGCAATGCCTCACATGTGACCAAAAAATACCAGTTGGGTGCATGGCAGGACTCAGAAGGGAAGGAGTGATTTTTGGATTTTGCAGCTCAGATTCTGGTGGAATTTTGGTGGGTGCTATGTCGCATTAGCAAGACCCCCGAAGCACCAATACAGTGGAACCCCCCCACAAGTGACCCCATTTTGCAAACTACACCCCTCAGGGAATTCATCTAGGGGTATAATGTACATTTCAAACCCCCAGGGGTTTCACCAATTGTGGTACAACTGGGCAGTGAAAATGAAAAATTAAATTTTTTACACAAAAATGCAGTTCTGGCTCAAAATTTTTCATTTTCACAAGGAATGAAGGAGACAAAGCACCCCAAAATCTTTGCCCCAATTTCTCCCGAGTACGGCAATGCCTCATGTGTGACCAAAAAATGGCAGGACTCAGAAGGGAAGGAGTGATATTTGGATTTTGCAGCACAGATTCTGGTGGAATGTTGGTGGGTGCTATGTCGCATTAGCAAGACCCCCAAAGCACCAATACAGTGGAACCCCCCCACAAGTGACCCCATTTTGCAAACTACACCCCTCTGGGAATTCATCTAGGGGTATAGTGTACATTTCAAACCCCCAGGGGTTTCACCAATTTTGATACAACTGGGCAGTGAAAATGAAAAATTACATTTTTTTACACAAAAATGCAGTTCTGGCTCAAAATTTTTCATTTTCATAAGGTATGAAGGAGAAAAAGCACCCCAAAATCTGTGCCCCAATTTCTCCCGAGTATGGCAATGCCTCACATGTGACCAAAAAATACCAGTTGGGTGCATGGCAGGACTCAGAAGGGAAGGAGTGATTTTTGGATTTTGCAGCTCAGATTCTGGTGGAATTTTGGTGGGTGCTATGTCGCATTAGCAAGACCCCCGAAGCACCAATACAGTGGAACCCCCCCACAAGTGACCCCATTTTGCAAACTACACCCCTCAGGGAATTCATCTAGGGGTATAATGTACATTTCAAACCCCCAGGGGTTTCACCAATTGTGGTACAACTGGGCAGTGAAAATGAAAAATTTAATTTTTTACACAAAAATGCAGTTCTGGCTCAAAATTTTTCATTTTCACAAGGAATGAAGGAGACAAAGCACCCCAAAATCTGTGCCCCAATTTCTCCCGAGTACGGCAATGCCTCATGTGTGACCAAAAAATGGCAGGACTCAGAAGGGAAGGAGTGATATTTGGATTTTGCAGCACAGATTCTGGTGGAATGTTGGTGGGTGCTATGTCGCATTAGCAAGACCCCCAAAGCACCAATACAGTGGAAGCCCCCCACAAGTGACCCCATTTTGCAAACTACACCCCTCTGGGAATTCATCTAGGGGTATAGTGTACATTTCAAACCCCCAGGGGTTTCACCAATTTTGATACAACTGGGCAGTGAAAATGAAAAATTACATTTTTTTACACAAAAATGCAGTTCTGGCTCAAAATTTTTCATTTTCAGAAGGTATAAAGGAGAAAAAGCACCCCAAAATCTGTGCCCCAATTTCTCCCGAGTACGGCAATGCCTCACATGTGACCAAAAAATACCAGTTGGGTGCATGGCAGGACTCAGAAGGGAAGGAGTGATTTTTGGATTTTGCGGCTCAGATTCTGGTGGAATGAATGGTGGGTGCTATGTGGCATTAGCAAAACCCCCGAAGCACGGTGAAATTATGAACCTAATAATCCATAGATGTGTGGTATATTTTAAAACACTCCTTTATACATAGGCCGGGTTTGTCGGGGCAAGTGTCACACTGGAAAATAGTTTGCTTTCTTATTCCCTTTTTAGAGCAAACTTTGCACCTTTTTTGTGTCCTGCCCTTTTTTCCAGTGGAGGGGATTTCATCAGGAAAATGCTGCCCTGGTACAATACGGGGGCCAGTACTAGAAGTACTGGGGCCCTCTGCCTGCTGGTTCCCAAATATTAGGCTCTTTATGACTTCCTCTTGAAAGTGCATAAATGTCCCCCTCTGGCTGGTAGAACGGAATAGCACGTAAGCGTTATACAGTGCCATCTGGATGATATACATGGCCAGCTTCTTGTACCAGATTTTTGTTTTCCGCAGGGGACTGTACGGCTTCAGTACCTGATCTGAAAGATCCACTCCGCCCATGTACCTATTGTAATCCAGGATACAATTAGGTTTTGAGGTGTGGGTACTGGTACCTCGTACAGGGACGGAGGTGGTACTGTCTCCGTGAATTGTTGTCAGTATAAGGACATCCCTCTTGTCCTTATATTTGACCAACAACATATTTTCGGTGCATATTCCCCTGCTTTCACCCCTTCTCATTACTTGGGCAATGTGCGTTTTTGGGAGGCCTCTTTGGTTCTTGCGCACAGTACCGCAAGCTGCTGTACCTCTTGAACCAAGGGCCTTAAACAGGGGGATGCTGGTGTAAAAGTTATCCACATAGAGGTGATAACCTTTATCCAGGAACTAAATCCCAGACAATTTTTCCACTAACACCTACGAGGGAGGGGGGGGCATTCTGGCGGTTCAATTCTTGAATCCTTCCCTTCATATACCCTAAACCTGTGAGTGTACCCTGAGGTGCTTTCACACAGCTTATACATTTTTATGCCATACCTTGCCCTCTTACTGGGAAGGTACTGGCGGAATTTAACCCTTCCTTTAAAATGTATAAGGGACTCGTCTATGCAAATGAATTTATCTGGGATGTACATCTCTTCAAATTTGGCACTGAAGTGATCAATGACTGGCCTGACTTTGAATAGCCGGTCAAAGGTGGGATCATCTCTGGGTGGGCACTGTGCATTATCGTTGTAATGCAAAAATTTAAGGATTAACTCAAAACGAGTCCGGGTCATGGCCATACGGTAAAGTGGGGTGCTGTACAGAACATCTGTACTCCAATATTGCCTAATTTCTGGCTTTTTTACTATGCCCATATGAAACACCAGACCCCAAAACTTCATCATCTCTACTGCATCTACAGGGGTCCACCTAGCAAATGATGACGTGGGGTTTTGAGCAAAAAACTGCTGGGCATATAAATTAGTTTGGTCCACCATTAAATTTATAAAATCATCAGAGAAAAATAATTTGAAAAAGTCAATTTCTCTGAGACCTGTGGAATCAAATTGGATTCCTGGGATGGCCAAAAACTCAGGAACCTGGGGCTCAAAATTGTCTGGTGGTGGGGTCCATACGAGATCAATTATTGGGGGGGGGGTCTCAGCTGCTCTACGGGGGCGTCTTTGAGGGGGTCCCTCATCACTAGAGGAGGAAGAGGAGCTTAAGATGAATCCTTCAAATTCCCCGCTTGCCTCACTGGCTGTGTCAGAGTCAGAGGCAAGCATGGCATATGCCTCCTCCGCTGAATACATTCTTCTGGATGACTGGGATGACATTTGGGATGACATTTGGGATGACATTTGGGATGCCATTTTTATTTTTGTGTTTCTGGTAGTGAAATGTTTCAACACGTGTATAGTGTAGGGGGGGTACAAACTTTATTTCAATGTAGTATGTAGTGTGTAGTGTGTATGTAGTGCAGAAAAAAAAAAAAAGGTCCTGCGCCAAAAATTGAGCACAGATGTTGGTCAGTAACGTCCGTCACTGAACAGCGCTCAAAGGCAACAGGAATTTGATCAAAAAAATTTGATCAAAAAAAATTAAAAAAAGACCCCACAGCACCCTCAAAAAAAAAAAAAAAAAGGTGATCAGTGATGCGACACTGATTACCAGTGAGGGGCAGCAGGTGCACAACCTTTGGTGCAACTGACAGTGCAACTGGCAGGTATATATAAAAAAAAAACCTCTGCACCCCCAAAAAGTTGCTGATCACCTCAGATATAGTGATCAGCACAAAAGGGGGGGGCAGCAGACACAAAATATAGCACTCTCTATCACTCTCTGTCACTATCTCTCTCTATCTCTCTCTATCTCTCACTATCTATCACTATCTATCACTCTATGACACTGCAGCAGCAGCACTGACAGTTATATATATATAAAAAATAACCCCTGCACCCCCAAAAAGTTGCTAGGGGTGCACAAAAGGGGGGCAGCAGACACAAAATATAGCACTCTCTATCACTCTCTGTCACTATCTCTCTCTATCTCTCTCTATCTCTCTCTATCTATCACTCTATGACACTGCAGCAGCAGCACTGACAGTTATATATATAAAAAATAACCCCTGCACCCCCAAAAAGTTGCTGGGGGTGCACAAAAGGGGGGCAGCAGACACAAAATATAGCACTTTCTATCACTATCTCTCTCTATCTCTCTATCTCTCACTATCTATCACTCTATGACACTGCAGCAGCAGCACTGACAGGTATATATATATAAAAAAAACCTGCGCCCCCAAAAAGTTGCTGATCAGTTAATTTATACTGATCAGCACAAAAGGGGGGGGGCAGCAGTCAGTTGCACACGCAGTACAGCTGTATATATATAAAAAATATATAGCACAATCTGTCACTATCTCTCTATCTCTCTCTATCTCTCTCTATCTCTCTATCTATAACTCTATCACACTGCAGCAGCACAACACAGCACAGCACAACACAGGAAGTCACAAGAAGTAACAAGATCCAGGAACGCTACAAGCAGTGATCAGGTAAGTGTTTGCAAGGATCAGGTCAGTATATCGCGGCAGATAGGCACTGTGACCGCACTGCACGCAATTCCAGACCGGAATGGCGTCTGCAGTGCAGTCACCGTTAGTTTAAATCACCCTCCATGGCTGTGATTGGTTCGTCGGTCCGACGAACCAATCACGGCCTTTGGGGGCGGGTGGGGGGAGGTGGGGTGACACCAGTGTCACCCTTACACCCCGTGGTGATTGGTGCTGTACTTTACAGCACCAATCACCACCGATCCCTGTGTCACCGGCGAACGTTATTCGCCGGTGACACAGAAAACGCTGTAATTGGCTGTTCACACTGAACAGCCAATCACAGCGATCGCCGACGGGGGGGCGGCATCGCAGCCCCCCCTGGGCATGCAGGGACATGTCTGCTGTCAGGGACAGCAGACATGTTTAAACTGTCACCGCGTCTATAGACGCGGTGACAGTTTTAAGCCATGACGTACATTTACGCCATGTGTCGGGAAGTACATCCCGGCCATGACGTAAATGTACGTCAAATGTCGGGAAGGGGTTAAATATTTTGGCCTTACTTTATACTTCATTATTAAATTAGCAGTGTTTACTTAAGGCAAGAGTGGTCATGACACTTGGGGCATGGTCACACTACTTGGAATGTGCCTGGCAGTTCAATTTTGCATGGCACCTGTTCAATATACGTAGGAGGCATGCATAAACCTCTGTTGTCTATTGTATGATTCTTTTGGCAATCTATTTTTAGTTATTTATTGTCCCCATTAAACATAATTTAGTGTCATTCTGTGTAAATTGCATTTTATAGAAATCCATCATATACTTACAATTATTCAAAAGTAAATCTTATGGCTACAGTAGCTGTTACTACATGTGAAACTCACAACTGATTGATATTTAACATAAATATTATACATGGGTAAATCATATCACAAGGGTTTCAATGGCGGCTGTATCAGCTGGCATTAACAGAAAATGTGCTGCTTTATTCATCTGTATATCTTATATGGATGATTATTATTATTACATTGTATTTCTAAGGCGGCACAAGTGGTTCACAGGGCCGTACATAGGGCACATAATTAGAAAAATACATGGTACACATGGTACACATGTTTTAGTAACTAAAAAAACTAAAACAGAGCACAAGTAACAGTTAGCAGCACAATTCTTAGTACACAATACATCTGAGATGTAAGGAAACAGAGGAGCAGTCTGCATGTTACATGGGGTAAATTGTCAGCCAAAGAAATGAATGAACACGTAAGTAAGAAGCGATGCAGGTATAGATGGTAGGTTGGTAAGAGATATGTAATTGATGCAAGAGAAGAGGGCTGTGGGAACAGGTGGAAAGAGAGCCCTGCTCCAAGGAGCTTTTAAGTCGAGAGGAAGGTTGTGACAGACATGCAGCATGAGGTGCAGGCAAGGAGGCCTGAAGACAAGAAGTGAGCATTTCAGGGATGGCCAGGACATAAAGCAGAAGGTAGGGATAGAGGACCCAGTATTAGCTTATGCAGGAGAGTATGCTTTGATGAATAGGTGGGTTTTCAGAAAAGTTGTAAACATTGCATGGACGGGGAGAGTCTAATTAAGTGAAGGAGCTCATGTCAGTGAAGAGGGGGTAGTATGGCCAAAATATTGGATATGTGTATGGGATGCAGCGACCAGAGTAGAGGAGAGGCGATGGTCATTGGCTAGTTGGAGAGAGGGTGGGAGGGAATGTGTAGGGAAATGAGGTTGGAGATGTAGGGAGCAGTGGAGTTTAAAAGGGCCTTGTATTTCAGGGTAAAGATTGTCACCTAAGGCTCTTTAGAAGCACATTAATTTACCAGCCACTGATAACCACTACAGGCTGGGTGCTCTTAATTTGCAAACTATAGTAAAGTCATAAAGCTATTTTCCCAGCATTTTAGCTGGAGAAAACAATATACAGGTTGAGTATCCCGTATCCAAAATGCTCGGGACCAGGAGAATTTTGGATAACGGATTATTCCGTATTTTGGAATATTTTAATATTTCAATGATGTATTTTGAAGTATCTTGCATTTATGCTGTATAAACACATAAAATAAACACAAATATATTTTATTACCACATAAAATACACACAAATATATTTTATTTGTTCAAAAAACAAGGTTTCAAAACATGAAACAAAATTTGTGTACTATCTCAGATATTGAATTTGAATGCCAAGCAATCATTGTCTTGCACATATATAGTGCCAGTTACATATCATGTCCTCGGTAGTGCTGTTACATATGTCCCCAGTGAGTTTTTAGCTAAACAAATTTTTTTTCCCACTTTCTGGAAAGGATGGTATTCGGATAACGGATATTCGGATACGGGATACTCAACCTGTATTTCACTTTTCTAAAGAAAGGAGTAGAAATTGCAGATCTGTCTGTCTTTTCATTTCTTCTCATCAGATGTTTGCAGCTACTAGCACATTTAGGAGGGGAAGGTTATTAGTGCCCCAACCCCCCCCCCCCCCATCCCCCCAACAACAGAGAAGGGAGATGATGCATGATTTTACTAAGCCCCGCCCCTCACAACAAATTGCTGTAATTCGTTGGTCAGCGAGGATGAAGCCAATATGATGCATTCCATTAGATATACACGTACTCCCTTTTCGCCCCACCCCTCCAAATGACCAATGGGGATTAATAATATTGTGCATGCCCTCCTCCCCTAAAACATGCTGCTGCTATTGGTGTGTGTGTGTGCAGTATATGTGTGTAATCTATAGTCACATACACATTGTGTATGTGTATTTATATATATATATATATATATAGTCCGAGGGTATCCTCTACAGTTGTTTGCAGAGGATGTCGGGCACTCGCCTTTATAATTCAGACAGAAGACTGATTATAAAATCCAATTTGGGTATTTTTAATTTCATCCAAAGAATTTTCAATCAATTAATTAAACAGCAATCATTTTGTTTATACATCCACATATGCCCCGACGTTTCGGTCCATATAGCGGACCTTTATCAAGGAGCTTGGTTATGTAGAGGTTACAGCCATTAACGATGTAGCAGCAGGAGACCCATGGTGAGAGGAGCAGCAGCTGCTGCTCCTCTCACCATGGGTCTCCTGCTGCTACATCGTTGATGGCTGTAACCTCTACATAACCAAGCTCCTTGATAAAGGTCCGCTATATGGACCGAAACGTCGGGGCATATGTGGATGTATAAACAAAATGATTGCTGTTTAATTAATTGATTGAAAATTCTTTGGATGAAATTAAAAATACCCAAATTGGATTTTATAATCAGTCTTCTGTCTGAATTATAAAGGCGAGTGCCCGACATCCTCTGCAAACAACTGTAGAGGATACCCTCGGACTACAATTGGGGTTGTGCGTTAAAACACATTTTCCCTTGTCTGGCACCCCAGATTGATGTATTAAGACATAGTGCGAGTGCGGTCTTTCCCACGAACTATATATATATATATATATATATATATCTGTGATTATTTAAATTTGTTGGAAAACTATTCTAAATAAATGTAGGTACCATACATCTAAACAGGAAAGTGGTTTTAATATGGTTGCACTTATGAGAAATATAACTTTTGTGATTCATTTTTGGGGACAACCAACAATCACTAGTGGGTGAATTACCATGACCAAAAGCTTGTGGCATGTTGATCATATTTTATTTAACAATGTGGTCTAGAAAATATGAAGCGTGTATGTCAAAATAGAAAATATGAAACTATGTCAAGACATATATTATTTAGTGATATTTAAAGAATGCATAACATTGCATTATTCTCCACTATAGTGGTCATAGCTGGATGTGGTCGCAATGCCGGCACTTTGTCCCTCTATGGGTGTCCACCCATAAAGGGGGGGGGGTGATCCATTGCCCCCCTTGTCAGCATTGCGGTGGTTGGGATTCTGGCTTCGGTATTTCGACCGTCAGGATTCCAACTGCTGGGATTTCATACTGATCCCGTCATAGCTGCCACTACTGTAATCAAGTGGATGCATCAGTTGTGAGGTAGAAATGGTGAACTGAAAGTTAACAGAAGGTGCCCATAAATTTATTGCAGGATTACTTGAAAAATCTAAATCACAAAGATACTGTCAAGTAGATGGGGATAATACCTGAAAAAGAGAAGACTTCATAAATAAATTGAGTGAGGCTTCTAAAACAGATACAGTACATTAGAAAAATGTGTTCTATTTATTTATACATTATTCACAGCGATGATTTACATGTCCTTCTGCTTCTGCTATTGCATGTTATCAATGTCAATTACTGTATATTTTATTTAGTATTAGTCTCTACAGATTGCATTATGCTCCTTTATATACTAAGTTCTTAGTTAAAGGAATATTTATCATGATTTTTATCTGGAGACCTTTTTTTTTTTTTTTTACCTTTTCCTTAACTTTAATTTAACATATCCACAATTTCCAACACAGAACAGATGGCAATGTTACTAAAGAGTTGGAATTGAAAATTCAATCAAATGATCTTCTGCATTGAAATCTAACATGCATTTAAATTAGCATTCGGCTACAACTCCCATTCCTCTGGAGACAAAAATAATAATTCTTAGCATCTTACACATTGAGAAATCTCCGCACTTGGCAGTGAAGGCTTTGTATTTGCCCAGTACTAGTAAGGCATCGTGAATAAATGCAGCCTCAATTTAACATTGTTAATAATTGATGGATCTAATAAGGAAAGTATGAAAAATGAAATTAGAAATGGATAACCTCAAATAAAGTTTGAAAGAATAAGATGAACTTAACAAATACCAACAGGAGTGGAACCAACCTATGAATAATTTAATATCTAGAGGGACAGATTGAATTACAAAAGGAAAGAAAAATGCAGCTGAGTAGAGATAGTGATTTCCAACATGTGTATAATTGGCCAATTAAAAAGGAAAAATTGTAAGTTCTTTTCCATTTCTCCAAAAAGCATTAAAATGTGTATGTGACTGAAATTAACCTCAGAAAAAGATATTGCACAGATGAATATGGAACATTTTAACTTTTTGTGCCAAAGCAAGTGTACCAATATACAAATGAAGATTGCTTAGTAGCCCACGGTGATTTTTCTTATGCAGAGATTTCAGTTCCAAAATAAGCATAATTTGGTATGTATTTATTTCAAATAAGAATTGTTTTTGTACAATAAAAATAGAGGGTAATTCATGGTGGATTTGTTTATCAGCATTGTTTCTGTTGGGTTGTTTTAGTTTGCGGTTATGTGGGATGGATGGAAGTAAATTCCCATTTTTCTCAAAAGAAGTTATAACAAAGAGATATCACTATGGTACAAATAAAGGTGTGTTTTTAGGTATTGTTTGTCTAAATCTGTTATATCAAATACATTTGTTATTGAAAACATTTCAGTATCTTAATATAAAGAAAAACTATAGAAACAGAACACACAAATATAGGTGCAGTACACTTTACTAGGAATATAGGGCTTGTTTCAGAACTGATCACTAGGCAATGCATATTTCCTGCCTAGCGAGCAGGTAAACGCTACCCGCCGTTCCTCCGCCCCACCAAATGTCTGCCCCCGCCAATCGAATCCCTGCATTTGCATGCAAGGGGATGTGTATGTTTAAATGTAGCCCCATGATGAAAAAAATCATTCGATGGTCACTCACCGTCAAAAGATTTTTTTCTCTGTTCGTTCAGAAAGTCAGCATGGACTGACTTTTCCAGCGCCCACTATCCGCCTAATTCAGGGCGGGTGCTGATGTCATGTGATGGTGTTATGGGTGCACCCATAAAATGCTGGGCGGACTCCTGCATCCATCCCTTTGCCGCCCCTTTCCTGCCCTCCAGTGAGCAAATTCCCCTGCAATTTTGAAACTCACCGATTGCGTTCATTCCGGGGGTTTGCACATGCGCAGGTTCTCGCATGTGCATTCGCAAACCCTGACCATCGGGGATGGGGCCGAATTCAAACCTGAGCAATCAGGTCTTAATTGACCCAATAATTGCTTCTTAAAAAATGTCAATAACTTGGTGTAAAACAATTCAAATTTCCAAATTTGAAAGTTGTAAAAATGTTCTAAATATAGTTGAACAAATTGAACAAATAACCACAAAAGCCATATAGCGAAAAAGGAAACATTGTAGAACAAGTTAAACAAAATAAGAAACAGAACAAAAAGAAATATAGGAGGCATTTATAACAAAACACATAACACTAATAATGCATTTTTTTCAAATCTCAAGTACTTGTCCCAATGGTAACCAATTCAATATACCTGTGCCATCGGTACTTACCACAATATACATATGCCATCAGTATCTAGTCCGCTATACCTGTGCAATCGGTACTCAGCCTGATATACATTTGCCATCGGTACTCAGCAAAATACCACCCACTACCATTGGTAACTAGTCTGATAAATACCTGTATCATCAGTTCCCATAAATCCACCCTTATCTGTACTTACCGATTCAAAGACATACACAACACTTGCACAACCTCTGAATCCATAGCCTGAATAAGGGAGACTCTGGCAGAGGGCCGTGACCTGCTCATTGGGCACAGCAAGGTCCATAGTCCTTTGTGGGACTTCCTGGTGAAAACCACCAGTGGGTTCAGATTCCATTCCTCTGTCAGAGTATTCGCCAGTTCCCTGTTCACCTGTGCCCATCATGTTCCAGTACTCATCTCCTGCATATGCACCATAATATCAAGTCTCCCAGTTCCGATACCCATCTGTGTCTACTAACCCACTTTGGTCACAGCCGGGAACACAGTGTCCCCCAGACCTGACTCTCAGCATCTTCATAGTCTACTCATGATTTTGCCAGACCAGCAATCCACTGAGTGCTACCCATGTTGCTCTCAGACATTAGCATTCATCTGCACTGTGCTGGGACAGGTGGGGTAAGCCGTGGCATTAATCCTACAGGCCTTATTGGGAACCCCGGAGATAGCACATAGCTAGCGGCCAGACACAGGGTGATCCGATTCCTGATTTCACATTACTGCCTGGCTACTTCTTAATATAAGACACGCATAAAGACATGCATACTGCTCACTTCCACTCCATTCCTAAGTACTGTGGATAATTCAAATTGAGATGAGGGGTTACTCATATATTAAGAGCCTAATCAAGGGGTTTGGGAGAAAAAAAATGTTGGGAACCACTGGATTATAGTATAGCTGACTTCAGAAGTATCTTTTGCACCAAGGATAGGGATGGTGCAAGTGATCAGTAATAATGCCCCCAGGCATTAGGTGAACAGGAAGGAGAGAACCAAGACTAGGCTAAGCAGGGATATTTCCAGTGGACAATAGTTTGTTCCCCACATTCTCACACCCACCCAGTACTGCTTCCATGAGACCAGGACTTTTTAATTTCATCAAAATAATATGCCAATATTCCTCCTTTTATTGGTGACCTTCAATTGTGCTTTTACCATAAAATTGTTTTTCTCTTATAGTGTACTTCTACTCCACTGTGTACTATTCTTTTAGTGTGTGCCTCCACTTTTTGTACACAGTGTACCCCAGTTGTTTGTTGCCAATATGTAATTCGCGGAGATCTTTTCACAGTACAGTTTTACATATACAGTACGCGTGGAGCTTTCTATAGCTCACCTCCCACAGTTTAACCTTTGTAGTGTGCCCGACTTGATGGTTTTGTTGTGATCCTAATCTTCCGTGTGAGGATGCTGCAATAGACTATTGTACCCTGGGTAATACGCAGTGCTCCCATGGTATCTCCCTCATTTGGTACCTTGTGGGAGTGGAATACACAACCTAAGGACGTTATTACCCAAAATTAGAAATGTGTGGGTTTGGTTTTACTATTTTACTCAGTTCTCAAATCGGGATCGTATTGGCTATCTAAAACATGTGACAGCCGATAGCCAATACGATCCCGATTTGAGAACCGAGTAAATCCGAGTAAACCTGAACCTGCACGTCTCTACCCAAAATGCTACACCATGATCTCTGTTTTCTTTCTCTTTATGTCTGTGTGGCTTATCTATTTTGGTATTATTTAAATCGTATGCATTATGTGCATTGTTTTTGATGTCTGTAAAGTGCCTTGAATACCACTGGAAAAAGAGCACTATATAATTAAAAATGTTATTTTTGTTGATGTTTTTATTACTATTATTATAGCAGCTATTTCCCCAAATGAATTGATTGTGGCAGGGAGGTTGCATTGTTTCATATCATTTAGCATAGAGATGAACGACCCTTAAATTGGAATATAGTCCCTCATTCAGGTTGGCTTTGTAAACTGTGAACATCACAGATTACCGAGCACATGAGACTCCGTCCAGCCGAATACACCCTTTCCACCCCCACCACCACCGCTGCCATTTTTCCTTTGAAATATGCGAGGTGATGTGTACGAGAACACATCCCCTCGCATGAGCCGCTGGTAAAAGAAATCATTCGATGGTCCCCGACAATTGAATTATTTTTTTCTGCCTTCGCAAATAAAAGTCTTAACTGACTTATTTGCGAGCGCCAGAACGAAGACAGGGCAAGCGGCTGACATTATGTAACATCATCTTCTATCACAAGCTGTGTAGGTCCTGGGCTGCACACAAACTGCACACACTGGAAAAAGTATTCGATGGTGACCGTCTTGCATATGGATTCGCTGCTAATTGCAGGGCTGTGATATTTTTGTAAGCTTTTCACAAGCCTTGCACAGCAATTCCTGGGCTTGCACAGAGCAGGATTTCACTCTGGGTGGTGATTACCCTATCGCATGGCTCTGCAAATTAGCAGCCCAGCGATCAGGTGGGACTAACCCCCATGCTTTGAATAAAGAGAGTGGAAGAATTACTTATGCTGGGTACACACCAGGACGACTAGGGACCGATCCCCTCAATCTAGATCCAATTCCGACCAATTGGATGTAGATTGTTTGGTGATTGGGCCCTTTTCTGTCCTGGTGTGAACCGATACCGATCCGATGCGCGGTCCCGCGGGTCGGTCGTTATTCAGATCCTACCTGCTGCAGGTAGGATCTGAATAACGACCATACTGCCGGGTGCGGGTCGCCATTGGATCGGACCCGCTCACGGTGCACATCGTGAGCGGGTCGTGCCCCCCCGCATCATCGTGAGCGGGTCTGAAGAAACACTGACGACCCGCTCACAATGTGCATTGTGAGCGGGTCGTCGTGGTGTGTACCCTACATAATACTGAACCTCCTATCTTATCTTAGGAACAGTAAGGTTTTCCTTATAACAAAAAGGAACAGAAAACATTTGGTGAAAGGATTACAGTTTTCCTAATAATAGTCTCTTTACTCTCTTGCTTGTTAAAAAAATATATTTTAAGATGCCAAAAGGCCTCTGTTGATCTATTTGTTAGTCTTAATGTGTGAAAATCTACCTTGAGACAGCTCACTTTTATTTCTATACTACTCCATTTCTCCAGAGAACACTGCTATCATATCATCATTCTTATAACTACCTGAGACAGGGAGAAGAACAGGAAACTAGGTAAGTGGAAGCAAGGTTAAACATTTAGCGTAGGATAACGTTTTTTTTTTTTTGCTTGAATCTCAGTACTGTACATTTAGTTTATGCATCTACATAGCACTGCTTACAATAATAATCAAATAAATTTAACATGCACTTCTGGTTCCAAGGGGGGAGGGGGGCACTCTGGCCTGTGCCCTCCTGTTTTTTTACTGGCATTTTTTATAGGAATTCAGCAGAAGTACTGTTGCTGAGTTCTACAGGTTTGATTGAGCTGGCGGATGCTAGTATGATCCTTTTGCTACTATACATCAGCAGATGCTGAACTGACACTGGGAGGGGGGGGGTGGAGGGTATGCTCTGAGTGACAGCCAAGTCAGTATTGGTTAGGAAGAAAGTGTGGGAGGAATGCTGTGGACATTGAAGAGGCTGAGGGAGGGGGAGTAGTGTGCTGTGGGAGGTCAAAGTGTGCTGTTGTGCTGTACTGTGGACAATGATGGAACTGCTATCAAAATTAAAGGGAGTAGTGCAGGAGTGGATTGGGAACTTAAAGTGGCACTGATATTTTTTTCTAGAAGTGGCCTCATGTGGGTGGCACCAAATTAAACATAGGTGGAACCAACACCAAAATATGTGGGATTAATACTTCACTACACCTGTGTGGAAGCTGTTTGTTTCAATGTACTTGTCAGTATGGTGGCCCCAAGACCTTTAAGCTGCTGTGACACATCATAAACCTCCATACTGTATGTCAAATAATACCTCACTCCCCCCCCCCCTCCCCTGCCTATGGAGACAGGACACAGACCCCAAAACCTCCATTAAACAAAGAACTCATTATCATAATCCCCTGAATTTCACAAATATCACCACTCCTCCCCAGTGGAGCCCAGTTACAACCCCAGATAACAATGTTTCCTGTCCCTGTAACAGATGCCACAATGGATGTAGATGGGCGACCGCCTTAGATGAGTATTTGTCATGTCAGGTTCTCTGCTGTGAAATGACAAATGTTGTGTGTGGGGGATACAGTAGGGGACAGAGACACTACTCTGGGTAGGGCCTTAAAAATAAGTCAATCACTTATAAGTGCCCTTACAGGTGCGTCGGCCTACAGGGATTCTTACCTCTAAGGTCTATGGCTAATCCGCCCCTGGAGTAGTGTGCTGTGCTGTGGACAATGAGGAGACTTGGAGCTGTACTGTGGACATTAAATAGGCTGGGGGTGTTATGCTGTGTATATTAAAGTGCCTGGGGGAGTGTTGTGCTATATAATCTATAATTCTGTACCTAACATAAAATAACACTATTTCATAGTTACTAGATAAAAGAAATGTAATGAAGTTATCCATATAGTAAGAACCTGTTTGTAAATGTATCCTTACATTGTGACTTTCAGCTATATATAAGCATTGCTGTTTAAAAGACCACTAAACCTAAAATACATATTCATTTATAACAAAAAAAATTAGCACATGAATAGTAAGATAAAGAAAACAAGCCAAAACAATATAGTACTAATTCTTACAAAGCACAAAACTGATACTAGAACATGTTGCTGAGACAGTTTGAACTGCAATAACCTAAGATGACACAAAGCCTTTCATATATCTATGAAATGAAATGTTTCCATTGCGCTTTTATCCTTACTGCTATATTTTTATGTTTATGACAGTGGCTGCCAGTTTGAAGGATGTCCCCTACAGAAGAACCAACGATTCCTATGATGCAGTATGGGACAAATCCTTCCTTTAAATATAAGTAGGAAATTGTAATATTTAAAATATTTCTGCAAAGTAAATTATTTGTACCCAGAAGAAAAAATGTACTTTCATAACTTGGGAACTTTTGTAACATAAATCTGTCTCAAGCATCATAAATATATATCAACTTTAGTACTATGAATATTTCTCTATTTATGCAGTGCCTTGATGAAAAATATATTGCGACTCGATGATATTGTATTTCTCTCAAGATACAATTCTTCGTGGAGCATTTACACTGTTGCTGGATATGTTGGATATTTTATTTGAAAGTTTTCTTTTTTTTGTGCTATACAATCGATGGATTTCTTACCATTTGGCATCTCTGTCAGTTAAACTCAATATTTAAAATGGCTAGTAAGCATGCCAATCAAGAATGTTACAATCTTCTTAAAGGTCATTTTTTGGCGATTAAAAAGAATATTGATACTGGGAAGAAAAGTAATATCATTCATTTGAAACAGTGTTATGCTGCATATTAGATTTCAGAACTTAAATCCTTAGAGCCATATGGTTTAAATGATACCATTGATTTGTACAGTTCCTATAATGCTGCATGATTTTGAAAGAATTTTTGTGTCATTCAACAATACATTTTTCATATTTATGTTGATATTATATTGTGATATTTGTCAGATATTTGTCAGCAACCTTGGTTTCCAAGTTAGTTTTATACACACAGATATCATGAACTCTATATTGATTTACTGCAATTATTTAATTGTTAGCATTATAATTAAAAGATCTCATCCTTTGCATTATTTATTATGATCCTATTTATTAAGATCCTCACTATGAAAATAACAGTGACATGTGACTATGTATCAAGAGAATACATTTCACATTTTATCCATCTCCATCAGGGCTGTTTACTAGACAACTGGCAATCCTAAATTAAGTATTTAAATCCATGAGATGATCAGTATAAATGTCAAGTAATGGATGGTTACTATGGTAACCCAGGAAAGTTAAGCCTCCAGTTTCTGAAGCTGCACATATATAAAATAAACCAAAACTAAAGGCAAACTTGGTGCATGGCACACTGCCCTTTCTTATTTTCCATGAAAGAGCCTAGGATTGCTAAAAATCTGAATTGATGATTTGTAAACATAAGTTATTTTATATTGTCTTAGTTGGATGTTGGCAAACAATATTAAAGACAGTCCTTAAATGCTCTTGTTAAAAATATACCAATTACTAGTTTGAGGCCCCATCTCCCTTAACTATCCATAGCACTAAAGTTTTTGCAGCTGATTTCAGGTGGCATTGATAGAGAACCTTGCCTCATGCACAGTCTACCAATAAATGTACTGCTGCGTGAACATCGGCATTACGTACAAATCTGAATCAGGATCTAGGTCTTTAGGCTTCATACTGTACCTGTGTTACATTAAAAGTAAACTACCCACATGCAGTGAATGAAACCATTTTGTGTGTCCAAGCATTTTCACAGAACACCAAATGAACTTTGAAAGTGTTGGCAGGTCTATGTGATGTCATGTGTCACTCGCTCAATGCTCCTCTGGGTAAATTTTTTATGGCCAAGGTATCTTTATGGTGCCCCTTGGGACATGTTGGTCCCTCCCTAGGCAGGTGCCTAGGTTGCCTTGTGGAAAATCCACTTCTGACAGGTTTTGTGACAATTTTTCAATAACCAGCATTAGGCTGAACCAGCCAAGGCTGGTGACAATATAGCAGGGAGATACACAGAGTGATGTCCCCAGCCACATTATCAACCAGCCCTAAACTGATCATTCCAGGATTGCAATCCCTAGATAAGTGGGTACCCTGCAAAATGATGTCACATCTAACTAAAGTCAACCAGCTTTGGGCTCTCATCCCTGAGGTAATTTAATGAAACATAGTATAAACATTATGTTCTTTACAGGTGGACTACGGGCAAGACTGCTAGGCTGGGCATCCACCAGAAATTTTGGGCCTGGGACTTACAAAATATGATGCCTGGGACTCCTTGGGGAGATCTCCTCTGTCTGCAGCACTGGCAGCACTACTGAGCCTCTACATTGCTTCAAGGGAAATGTGAACTTTGTTTATGACAATTTATACGGTACTTGATATCCATGATATCCTTTTCTGTTCGGGCTTGGAACTGGAATACCAGCAATCTCCCGTGATGGCAGCCCTGCTGCCAGTGCCAGGGTACTTGCAGTAACCCTAAAAATTATAAAAACAGGGACACAAATTTGCTTCTGAAAAAGCTGAGGGGCTATTCATCAGAGAAAGTTAGGATACAGTCCTAAAGATTGCTTTGGACAGTTTGGGACACCTACAGCTGCTTCATTTGCAAATGAACTTGCTTAAGGACTGTGTGGACTGACTGGTAATATGAGTGATTATTCACCCTGTACTATTTTGTCTGCCATTATTTAATTAAACATCAAGAGCTAATTGCACAAACTACAAACATATTATACAGGGTGTCAGCAGTTTTGACATGCCCTGGTAAAAGGAGGGTGTGTAGCTTCACTTCTGTATAAAAAGAAAAATTAGCATGCTCACTGTTGTCTATACCCAAGGTGGGTGGGCTCTGAGACTACTAAAAATAAATTAAAAAGTCCACATACATGACACATCACACTTCTAAAAAGAAAATGCACAGACAGGACACATCACACACCAGTGTAGGGCTGTGGTCTCTGGGGCACTAAAAAAATACACTGTGTTGTGTGTTCAAACATTGTGTAAAATTAAAATACAATTTCTGTGTTCAAACACCATGCACCATGTTTAAAAAATAAAAATAAAAAATCTTGTGTTTTCAATGTAAGCACCACATCACGAAAAAGAAAACTTGTGTTCAAGTGCTGCATAAAAATATAATAATTAAAAAAACTGTTATGTATTGTTCAGGAAATTTAAAAAAATAATAATGTAATTAGAGTGCCATTGCTAGGAGTGTTTTTAGCCAACCGTATCTCACCCATATTGACTGAATGACAATGTCTAGGTTGAGAGTCTAATCAATGGGTTGAAACAAGCAAAGTTTTCACAATATATTTTTAATTTCTTGGACTTTTTCAGACTTTACCATTTACATGGTACTAGGATGACTGACCACAGCTGCAGCACTAGTACTAGGTTTCTGCACCTGCTTTTCTATGAAGTTATTCATATCCGGTGTGGTATACCAGGTTGATAATGTCTCCTACTCAGAATTTCTGTTCTTTCTATGGGATAGTATAGTTTATTACATAGACAATCTGTCTGCCATGGCGGTGCCACGGTACCTCATAGATGTGTTATATTCTTTTAACCTGTTTGTGTTGCAACTTTACTTTGTTACTTTGTTTAGCTTGCCTGCCTTTTGCCACCATTGGTGAACAATATTGTGAGCTACGAGGTGAACAAAGGTCAGGAAATGACTGGAAATTTGAGGTTAATAATACTGTATGAACAAAACAAGCCCAAATGTCATGATTTAAATTATTATTTAATAAACGAATTCCAAATCCAAATCCAAATAAGTAAGAGTAGCTTTGCCAAAAGCAGAAAACAAAAGCAAAATACAGAGGTCAGTTTTGGCAAAATGAAGATTTAGAAGTTGACATCTCTAATGGTTGAATGGGTCGATCCACGAAAGGTTGACATGCATTAGGTCAACCACAGAAGGTAAACAAAGCTTAGGTCAACACTTGAAATTGGTCGACATGCTTAAGGTTAACACAATCATTAGGTTAACAGTGTCTAGGTTGACAGTCAAAAGGTTGACATGGGTTTTCTTGTCATTTTTTGTCCCAAATGTCAACATAGTTAACATGGACACCGTATCAGTGCACCAGGTCACCTTGCATGGCTCGCTGCATCATCATGCTTAGGGAACAGTGCCTCGCTATGCTTCAGACACTATTCTATTCTCCCTCTACGCCATGGTGGATGGTAGGGCATAAAATATCATGTGTCGGCACATGTTGGCTAAAAAAAAAGTGAAAAATTCCTGTTGACATTTTGACTGTGGACCAAGACACTGCCGACTTAATGCTTGTGTCGACCTTACAACCATGTCAACCTTAAGCATGCCAATCTATTTCAGGTATTGACCTAAACCATGTCGACCTTCACTGGTCAATCGAATGCATGTCGATCTTTTGTGTGTTGACCCAATGAATGTATACCTCTAGTTTTATGTTACTATGGCTAAATACTTGTTAATTCATAGTCTTTTTGAAATTGTCGCTTTTTATAAATACAAATTTACTATATACAGTACACATTGTTTACATTGTATACATCTGATGTCATCATTTTGGAATAGTAACCAGTGGCAAACAAATGATGCACCAGTTGAATTGTTTTCATTATAAAAATTTGAATTCTGCACTTTAAGTATATTCACATTTTTGGACCATTTTTGGATGGTCCTGCCCATCAAAACATACTTTAATAGGCAATACAGATTACTGTTTAAACTACAGTAGTGTAGGTAAGATGGATTCCACTATTTTAGGTATGTACATTTATTTTTCAACTATACAAACTTTGTTAAAAAAATGTTAGTGACATTAATTGATATTTTCTTTTTCTTAAGCAATTTACTACTAAAATAGCAAAGTTTTGCAAAGTTACAGTACTACTATAAGACCAAAGATAGGGCATAGTAATACACCGTGAGTTAGTTAATACTTACAAATTTCAATCAGAACAACAGCTGCAGTAAGTGCTGTATTCATTCTAGGCAATGGGGAATAGATTTAACAGAAAAAAAAAAGAAAATCTCAGAACTATTGAAAGTGTCAGTCAAAATAACACAAAAAGAAACTGAAAAGGAGCCCATACACGCTCCGATGCGTGCGTGCGTTTTCAACTTAACTAGCAGGCATTGCATTGCATTGCATGCCTTGTGCATGCGTTGTGCATACAATGCAATGCGATGTAAAAAAAAGCAAGTACAAAAAGTATGTGCAGCACATACTTCTTGTACGGAGCGTTGAAGTGCCGCGGGAGCGCGCACTTCAAAGCACAGATCGCACCGCCCTCATCGGAACGTGTATGGGCACCAAAAGAAAGGACATATTCATTGAATTGATCAATTGACATAAGACTTCAATAGGATTACAGTAATAGAAATCCAATTACCTTAATACCAAACAAATAACAGCAAAACAGTAGAACAAGAGAATACTAAACTCTTTCTGAGACAATATTGGTCAGAAATGTAGTAATAACAAATTACAGGAACAATAATTTAAAGCCTTTTGTTTATATTAAATTCCTTTATTCATTCCTGAAAAACCACTTCCCTGAGAAAACCTCTGATCTGCCAAGAACTAAACAGGTAAGCTAATCATGATCTCATTAATCCTTAGCACTGAAGGTGAATGAGATTACTTCCAGAATATTGGTTTATAGGATTTCTTAGCACTGAAAATTTAGTGTGCTATATATTAATGCATAGCAAAATAAATTACACAAATAAGAAATCTATGACCAACAGGGGACTGACAGCCAACTAATCCTTATAGATAAACAGGCAACCCAATATAAAGCACTGACAGACAAGAAGCGGTATTGCTCATAGCAACAATCAAATTCTGTCTGTCATTTCCTAGGATGCAAAAATGATAGCTGGGGTAAATTTACTAAGATGGGAGTTCCATTGAAAATGTGATGTTACCCATAGCAACCAATCAAATTCTATCTAATTTATTCTAGAAGGTCCTAAATAAATAAGAAGTAGAATCTGAGTGGTTGCTATGGGCAACATCCCATCTTCAAAATAACTCCCGTCTTAGTAAATTTACCCCCTAGAATCTGATTGTTAGCTACAGTCATGATAGATGTAAGATTATCTACCCCCATGTATGCTTACATTCATTACAAGTATTGTACATGTATTTAATTGATTGTTAAACCTTAATAATAAGTAACAGTGCAATGTTAGAAATATACTGCAATATAAACATAACCAGTGTACACAAGTGATGGTCGTTTATAAACCAAATCCTCACTAGTTTAGGGAGCCTCATCTGGGCCTCATATTGAAAACAGATGACATTGACCCAGATATTGTCAAAGTGTCAACATTAACCCCAAAATTGCATACCATTGATACCTAGCAACTTTGTTGCAGATTTGTTTGTTAAAATAACAGAGTCTTCTGTGTACCTTTCAGCAAAGATCATATGGGTCAGATTATTTTATAATGATCATTGGATGACAGTAGAAATTAACTGTTACATAGACTTTTAAAACAGCATTTCTGTGGTCATGAAGGACTACCTGGATAGAGGTACATGGATTATAAAGGTTGGTTGCCATGTGAAAGAAGCAACCGGCAACTAATTTATACAGTAGTTGGTCTACAAGTGGAGTCCAGGATTCAAAATTATGTGTTAACAAACCATTGATCGGGATATTGAAACATAAAATATCTGATTTGAGGATTACAGTATTAGGTAACAGTAATCTGCCAAAGAGTAACTACTAGAAAGGGTGCCCTAGGCAAAACTTCAATCTATTCCTCATCTCCCGACCACACAGTGTTACCAATAGCACTTTCCAGCCCCCAATTGAAAGTGTGGAGGCAGCATCTTAGGAGTTTGACAGTGGCCATCTGTATTATGTGCAACAAGGATCCATTCCCCATAGACATCTTTAATTTTATGATAGGCAGACTTGCCTACAGCTGCCGAATGGTAGAACTGGCCCCTACTAGAAGATATATTGGGATTCCCCAAAGTGTTTGTTTTCATTTTGATAGTATTATATACTTAATTTAAAAAAGTAAACATATTTTAATGAAGAATCATATCATATCATAAGATCATAAGATATCATCATTAATTACTCACCTAACCAATCATGACACTTGTTGCCAGACCTGTTGCTCACAATATCTTATGTTTTTTTCTCAAGGGAACATCTACAGAATATTTCCAGACTGGCTACAAGTTTCTGGAATGCTCTGCCACATTCTGTAAGACATGTTCCAAGCTTATCAAAATGTAAGAATTCACTGAAAACCCACATTTTCAGAGAAGTTTGCCCTGTGGATGATTGAAGAGCTGTTTGCTTACCTTTCAACAACATTTTAAACCACTTGTCCATATCTTTTGCCCAATTTGTTCCATTTTTTACTTTTAAAAATATAAATGGCAATAATATGAATAGCAATTTGCCCCATTTTTTTTACAGAGGGGGAAGAGGCAGTATCTTGTATAGGAAGCCATAATGCCTTAACCATGCTCTTTGTGTTACTTGTAAATATTCTATTGTAGCTCTAAAAATAAGTTTACATAGATGTTGGTAATGGAAGAAGGGAGATGAAGAGCACATATTTTGCTCATAGCTGAGTGCTCTTCTTACAGTATTTGCTTATGCTAATGTCAGAATCCACCAATGACCAATATGCAAGTGGGAGCCTATACCACCCACTGCTTTTATGCCTAAAACCATCTGTCATCATTACTATCTGGATTGACACCGACACGATACTACATTGATAAGAACTGATTCAATTTCCATCTGCATACTATGGTCAAGCATGGAAGCTCTATGCCTATGACACTACCATGGCACTCCCATGAGATGAAACATTTCTGTGCATTCACATGGTCATTGCCCAATAATCACATAGAAATGCACATGTTTGGTCCATTGATGGACAGGTCAATCCATATGTACTAGCAATATCATGAGCATATTCCTTATACATGGATTACAATCTGTGAAAGCCACCTGCATTTCAACTTAGAAGCAGGTTCTATATGTCTATATATTGTCTCCTTTGTAAAGTGCAATGAAATATGCTGCACTATATAAGAAATGGTTAATAAATAAATTAAATTTGTCTCAGGAGTACATCATTTTTTTTTCTCTTAAGTTACAGATAAATAACTCTTCTTTTTAACTTATGCTGTTGTAGTATTGTATCTTTATTGTACTGTATCATATGCTATTGTTTTAGCCTTACCTATCCTGTCAACCGATGCCATATCATGTTGTCATGTGCTTTTTCTGCAAGCATGGCTATATTGGATTCCATCAGGTCAACAGTCAAGTCCAATTAGATCCTGGTAGCTGTACTCATCTGACCACTAATACACACTATTATCCTGTGGCTCTCAGACAGAAAGGACTTTGCATTGCACCAAACCCTAACAGTGCTCACTCATTAGATCAACTAAGCCTTGGTAAATATAGATCTAGCACATAGAAAAAGTCCATTCAATCTCTAAATATTTATTAAAAAGTATTTTCTTTCCACACAGTGGTAATAATTATTCCAGATCTTTGTACATTTCATTGATACATCTCTGGTACATGAATACAGAAGAAGGTAACCCCTCGGAATAATTATTACCACTGTGTGGAAAGAAAATACTTTTCAATAAATATTTAAAGATTGAATGGACCTTTTCTATGTGCTAGATCTATATTTACCAAGGCTTAGTTGATCTAATTAGTGATCAACACTAGGGGCGCCAACCCACTATTACTCTCCATACTTCCCCCTAATCCCCCATCCAACAGGGTCTTTAGTGAGTAAGGCATCCCCATGCAAGTTCACCAAAAATTCTGTGGCGCAACACAAGGGTTTGTTATATATATATATATATATATATATATATATATATATATATATATATATATATATAACATTAAGAATTTTGAAATTCCACTGCCATTAATATAAGCACAAAATGTGTCTGCAGGAGCTTCATTGAATGGGCTTCCATGGATGAGCAGTGGCATGAAAGCCTCACATCAGCATGTCCATTGGATGGAGTGGTGTAAAGCACACCAACTCTGGACTGGTAACATGTTCTATGGACTGATCAATCACACCACCATTTGGCAGTCAGATCTGATACAACTGGGAATTTAAAGGAGCAAGCAGAGGTAAAAATGAATTCCAGGTTATTTTACATCATTATCCAGTACATTTGTTTAGGGACCAATACAGAGGCAGAAATCATGTTTATGCTCAAGTTCAGATTCACAGATATAAAACAGAGGTTTGTTTAGGGTGCAGGCAGTACAGTAGTCCAGTGAGTTAAGCTGTTCTCAGGAGCCAAAGTAATTGCATCAGAATGGTGGACTCAATTTTCAAAGAGAAGACTAATTACCTAGCATGAGCTGCTACAGTACTGTATGTTGACATACCTTTTATGGCCAATGGGGTCATGGTTCTGATACGTTAATGGCACCATCTGACCTTTTGACATCGTCCCCCTCCCAGCAGTGGGGAATGGGGTTGCATTCAATACATTGCATGTGTAAGGACAGCATACAATCCTGCCACCCGGTAAAGTCCCAGGCAGCTGAGTGGGGGGGTCGGATGGCCATTCAATAGATCGCAGTAGTGTATGGCCAGCTTTACACTCTATATTTCAATGCCTGAGGGCCCGAGTTGCACGTAAACAAAGTGAATTATTTAATGTTGACACTACTGTAGTTTATACAGCACATTAGTCCCTAGCAAGTACTATAGAGTAGTCATAAAGGGCCTTATTCTAGTTCACTCTTTCTGACAAAATCCTTCTTTGATGGACAAAACCATGTGCACTGCAGGGGGGCAGTTGTTACTTGTGCAGAGAGAATTAGATTTGGGTGGGGTTTTACTACAAAGTGAGATCTATATTGCAGTGTAAAAATAAAGCCGCCAGTATTTACCCTGCACAGAAACAAAAAAACTCACCCAAATCTAATTATCTCTGCACATTTTACATCTTCCCCACCTGCAGTGCACATAGTTTTATCCATCTAAGAAGGATTTTGTCAGAAAGAGTGAACTAGAATAAGGCCCATAGTTACTGCTCCTAATTATTGAGATAAACTACTGTATCTTATCATACTTGCCTACTTTTGAAAACTAGTTTCAGGGAGATTATAGTTGGTTTATTAGAGGGTTGGGGGGGATCGTCACAAGCTAAATTACGAATGTAGTATACACAGGATATTATATATTAAGTATCGGATGTACCAACATGCAACCAATGTTGACAAAGATTGTCTGAGGTGCTGGGTTGGTGGTGCTCCCAAAACAGTTCAGCACAAAAGCTGTATAAAGAGTGGATGTCCAGAAGGGGGGACAAAGGAAGAACAAAACAGGTTTTTTGGGGCACGCTTATTACAAATAGAAAGATATAGTATGCAAAATGAATAGATTAATATATAACTTTTAATAGGTTTCACTTAAAATAGATATGCGCGTCAGATCAGCGGCGTCAAGAATATGAGAGTTGCAGACAAATTGATAGTATGTCAATTCTACAAAACAAATGATAGACAATAATATAATATAATTATTTACTATAATAGTAAGTCACGATCACTATTGATTGGCGAAGATTTTTTACCTAGGGGACCACCCCCAAATTCAGTTGAACGTCTGAAAATAAGGTAGATAACATACAATATGGTATGATGCAAATGGGTATTACTGATAGGTGTAGGTACCTGCTACCAGTTTTGAAGGATAGCGGGAGAGTAAGGATAGAACAGTGGTCTTTCCTGAGGTACCTGATGTTGTGTGGTCACCTGTTACTGATACGACACCAAATATTCCCCATCAGTCCCCCAATGGGTACTGATCTGGCCAATAACTGTTTAGCTGCTGAGATCAGACGGGATCAGGCGGCTCAGTAATGTATGGTCGTATACTTTATCTGGCGGAACAACACAGGGATGACATGTTGGACCGGCAGTCACTTCTGCTTTCCAGGGACAGTAAGAGACCACAACCTGTTACATGAAGTATTGCAGGATGGATCTAGTCTGACTGAGGATGAGAGAGTGATGAGTAGAAGAAGTGACAGATACTGAGATTATTGCAACAAACAGGTCCTTCTACTATCCTCCATCATATATTAATATCAGATGGGGGTTGAGAGTGATGACCTGGTAGTGCTCAGCTCAAGAAATAGAGGACCGAAAATTGGTGTGGAGAAAGGTAGGATGTTGGGGCCTAGGCAGAAAGATGAATGTGCCCCCCTATTCGGTAGGTCTAACTGGTGACATGAGGGAATTACATGAACACCAGAATTGATTTGGGGGTTGTGTGGTACATTTCTGTGTTGAGTCAGTCACAGAGGGACAGTAAAATAAATCCAAGTCCCAGAGCAAGTGTACTGATGGTGACAGAAATACAGTGACAGGTAACACAGAAAATGGATTCGGAATGAATTATATGATCAGAATTATCATATGCATACACAGTTTGCTGCGTGGGAAATTCAGTTCGAAAATCAAATAAAGTGATTACTGCTGTGCTGGTATTTACTCAATATAGGCAGCAACAATGAGAAACAGTGATACAATAAGGAATAGTTAAGCACAAATGCGTCTCAGGTTACAATGCGAGTGGACTCCAAGATGTGCTGTGAGATTTATGAACACAGACATAGATATCACTCTGCTCGTTGAATACACGTTAAATACACGTTAATGTAGGCACACGGGTGAGGGAACTGAGAAGGTGTCCCTTTTATCGTGTGCTATCAACAACCAGGTTCTCGCTCAGCTAGAAAAACAGAGGGTTACGTATGCACACAGGTGAGGGAACTGCAATAGGTGTCCCTTTTATAGTGTGCTGTTTATACTAAAATATTATGGTATAGATCCTAGCTTAGGTTGCATACAGATATTGTGGCAGATAGCATTGCTGGTCAAAGAGAGATTGTATCAGTACCAAGGATATCAGAAATAGCAGTAAGTGAGGGCACTGGATAAGGTGATTGATGGATATCGGCAGCGCAGCATTATGTGAGGAGAAGGTTTCCACATGGGAGAAAAAAGCCTGTGTGGAGGCTGGAGTGGTTATATGTGTGGGGTACAGGCGGGTCAGAGCCCGCTGGCGCTAGTCCGGTCTGCCCAATGTTTTCCGTCTGCGGAAGAGTTTCGCTTCAGGGCAGGCGGGGAGGTGTCGCTCGGGCGCTGTAGCAGCGTGGAAGCTGTACAACTGCCGTCAGATGATCCGTCTGCGGCATCTATGGAGGACGGAATTTCCCAGGTGAGGGGTGACGTCAGGGGGTGGTCCCAAGGTTCACGTCTGACACGTGTTTTGCCGGGGAGGCTTGATCACAGTGTATCACTGTATTTCTGTCACCATCAGTACACTTGCTCTGGGACTTGGATTTATTTTACTGTCCCTCTGTGACTGACTCAACACAGAAATGTACCACACAACCCCCAAATCTATTCTGGTGTTCATGTAATTCCCTCATGTCACCAGTTAGACCTACCGAATAGGGGGGCACATTCATCTTTCTGCCTAGGCCCCAACATCCTACCTTTCTCCACACCAATTTTCGGTCCTCTATTTCTTGAGCTGAGCACTACCAGGTCATCACTCTCAACCCCCATCTGATATTAATATATGATGGAGGATAGTAGAAGGACCTGTTTGTTGCAATAATCTCAGTATCTGTCACTTCTTCTACTCATCACTCTCTCATCCTCAGTCAGACTAGATCCATCCTGCAATACTTCATGTAACAGGTTGTGGTCTCTTACTGTCCCTGGAAAGCAGAAGTGACTGCCGGTCCAACATGTCATCCCTGTGTTGTTCCGCCAGATAAAGTATACGACCATACATTACTGAGCCGCCTGATCCCGTCTGATCTCAGCAGCTAAACAGTTATTGGCCAGATCAGTACCCATTGGGGGACTGATGGGGAATATTTGGTGTCGTATCAGTAACAGGTGACCACACAACATCAGGTACCTCAGGAAAGACCACTGTTCTATCCTTACTCTCCCGCTATCCTTCAAAACTGGTAGCAGGTACCTACACCTATCAGTAATACCCATTTGCATCATACCATATTGTATGTTATCTACCTTATTTTCAGACGTTCAACTGAATTTGGGGGTGGTCCCCTAGGTAAAAAATCTTCGCCAATCAATAGTGATCGTGACTTACTATTATAGTAAATAATTATATTATATTATTGTCTATCATTTGTTTTGTAGAATTGACATACTATCAATTTGTCTGCAACTCTCATATTCTTGACGCCGCTGATCTGACGCGCATATCTATTTTAAGTGAAACCTATTAAAAGTTATATATTAATCTATTCATTTTGCATACTATATCTTTCTATTTGTAATAAGCGTGCCCCAAAAAACCTGTTTTGTTCTTCCTTTGTCCCCCCTTCTGGACATCCACTCTTTATACAGATTATAGTTGGTAGCAGAATTTTGCACAGTGCCCAATTTAAGGGGCGTGTCATGCTCCACCCAAAGGGTGTGTCTAGTTCCTTATATGGAGAGATTATGAAAAATGATTGCGACTGTGCACCTAGAAGCGTGTGTGTGTAGTGCTACATCTGAGGGGAATTTTGTAAAATTACTTATATCCAAATGTAGATGAGCCCCAAAGCATTTAGTAAGATATAATACACTTGTTATAAGTGCTAGAAAATGGATGCTGAGGATTCAATGTAAATGTATCTGTCTCTCATTCATTTTTTCCCCCAAAAAATGTAAGTGTAATGTGGGCTAGGTGAAATGAGGGAGATTGTTAGGCTAATGAGGGAGAGTGGGAGATTGCTGCTATTTCAGGGAGTCTCCTGCAGAATGCAGGAGGGTAGGCAACTATGTATCTCCTACAGATAGTAAATGGCAGTGAAAGGTCTTAAGGGGTTGGTAAACTCATGGAGAGCTCCCTCATTTAAACCTGTCAATCTCATAGAGCAAATAGAAGTATTGTTCCTTGTAGATGATGCAAAGGAGCTTTTGATAATTTACAATATAAAAGGTACACTCTTTTTACTTCATACTGTACATATTTTTGTTGTGCTGAATACAGCAGTTTGTTTTGTGAAAGTATATGAAATAAATTGATTAGCAGATACAATTATTCTTCTCATTTTTACAGATTAGAAAGAGATGAATGTTGTTTGCCCCTGTCTTAAATGATTGCTAGTGCTACCTTGTGTTTTGTTTGCATACTAAAATATCATGCCTGTCATAAGAGATGGAAACGCTTAATTTATCAATGTTTTGTCTATGAGAAAGCTGTATTCTAGACTATAATAATGAAAATGACGCTGCTCTTGCAAAACATTTGCCCCAATATTAATGCCTTTAATACTACAACAGGAGCTTGTTACAAATATATGGACAGTGTAATCAATCTTGTCTCTTGACACTATGATCTGAACGTTCAAATGAACAGGGCTTTGGTACTGTGGGCAGAACAATGAGGATCACACTAAAAGGTATCAATTATATGTCATGAGTTTGTGTACAACCACAGCATACAGGGCCGGCGCCACCACTAGGCAACCTTAGGCATTTGCCTAGGGCGCCGGCCGCTGGAGGGTGGCAGTTTGGAGCTTGTCTGTGCCGCATCACCCACCAAGCTCCCCCATGGAAAGTCACGGCGCCGCCGGACACCCCCCCTCTCCTCCCATCCCTGGGCAGCAAGCCCCCGCGAAGGTAACAGCGCCATGCGCCGCATCGCTGTACCTGGCAGCTTTGCCCCCCTGGAGCGGGTAAGTGTTTGAGCACCGGGGCGCCCACCCCCCTCCCCGCCTGGGGCGCTCCGGTGCCTAGCACCGGCCCTGACAGCATATGCAACTTGCCTACGGTAACATTAAATATGCAATCCAGGGGTCATAACACATCTGGAAACTTTACAATGCACAGTCAAACTATTCCTTTGCTTTGAGAGCACCTTATTGCCAAATTATTTCACAAAAGTCATTAATAATTTAGTGCCCATTATTTTTTTGTGCACCACATTGTTTTCCTAAATTGCATTTCTATTTATTATTTATATTCTGAGTTACTATGGAAATTTATAATTAGGAAAAAAAGATCAGTCAAGTTTAACAGTGTCTCTTCATCTTTATGTTACTCTTTTCAACTATTTGTCTTAGCAAATAAACATTTTCCCACAATAGCAAGGAAATCTTACAATCAAAATTTAGCTTCACAGTATCTTGATTACATGTCGTTAATAAGTCAAATTTAATTAGACTATTGGTAATTTATTTTCTGTGTAACAAACCACATCCGATACTGTTTATTAACCTCAGTATGGGGTGACACTACTTTCCAATCATTTTCAGATCAAAACTAATATAAGAGTATTTCATTAGAGACGGTGTCTGAAACGGGGTAAGAGGCCCTTATGTACTGCTCTGAACAAAAATTATTTAGGTTAAGAGAAATGTTGTAACTACACCGAATACAATCTATGACATGCAACAGAAATGTTTAATTTGATATTTAATTGGATTTATTTATGCTAATAGCTTTAAACCTCTAGCTGGGGTCTATTATTGGTTACCCCTCATAAATGATATTTTATACAGAGTGGTATGTACATAACATTTAAGGATTTAAACATTTAAAGAGATCTAAGGAGCATTTAAGAAGATACAGTACATCGCTCAGCATATATATATACACAGCATACAGCATATACAGCATACAGACGGCGGCACTCGACTCAAATAAAGGCAGGAAAACAGCAGTTTTGAACCAACTCTATCTGAAGAAGAACCCAATAAAGTTGGTTCGAAACGTTGAGTATAACTGCCGTTTTCCTGCCTTTATTTGAGTCGAGTGCCGCCGTCTGTATGCTGTATCTAAATCCCATGGGGGGTCTGTGGATGGCACCACCACTTTGAAAATTTGATTGCAGAGGATGTGCAGCTCCCCACTGGACTTTCTTACACACACACACACACACACACATTTATATAAAAATTTATGGTAGTTCAGCACTTCTGCTGATCGGTGGTATATCCCGTAGTGCATTCCTTTAAGAAATAATATTCTCTGGGTCCCCAATTAGCCTGTACACAGGTCCAATAAGGCAGGCGGCACTTTTTATAGTGTTGCCTTACATGTCTACGTTTTAAGACCTCAGACTTTTCTTAAGGATGTGCAATATGTACACGCACACACAGACATTCTAGGGTTAATTTGTTGTGAACCAATTAGCCTACCAGTATATTTTTGGAAAACAGGAGTACCCAGAGGAAACTCACGCAAGTACATGGAGAATATACAAACTGCGCACAGTTAGAGCCATGGTGGGAATAGAACCCATGACTCAGTAATGCTAACCATTACACCATCCGTACTGCCCCAATATATAGATGGATAGATAGATACTGTAGATAGATAGATAGATAGATAGATAGAGTCATATTCCCTGTGGCACAACCTAGTCCACTGAGATGTAACCATATCTCTGTGTGATGCTATTAGAATCCTTATTTAACTGAACATTTCCATAAAGAACAGCATGGGAAATCTTACAAAAAAAAACTGTTTAATGAGCAGCAAACACTATGTCTGGATTTGAGATGATAATAAGGCCTTTTTTATTGACAAAATTCAACAATATTAATTTATACTACAGACTTTATCATGTACTATTATGTTGTTTTATTTCATATAAAGTTTACAAATGGTAAACGTGTTATTTTAGTTAAAGGTATTGCATTAAAGTATGCCATCACAAATTGTATATGTTTGTTTTATACCAAAATATTGATCTAATTTACTGCATATCTGATTTATGAATAAATCTAATTATTTATTTATATTATTTATTTAAAACATTTTTTGTGTTGTGTGAACCTTATTACAATGGATTGTAAACATATGCTGAGTTTGGTATATAGAGAGTAGAAACAACTATTAAATAATTTTCTCTATAAATCAAATTTTAATAATTTACTCTAGATGGGACTTTGTGTTTGTGGTTATTTAACTGTACATTTTTGAAGGTTTAAAGATAATATAGCTAGTCTTCTTCACATATTAATTGTTCCCAGCTGTGAAACATCAAGCACATACGATAGGCATTCTAAATATATTTGCAGACATCCATGAGCAGCAGATGTTTTGCTTTAATTAGCTTTATTATTGCATTATGTTCTGTGTTTTCTTCTTTTCTGTCACATTTACCAACATGCAGTGTCTATCAATGTCAATTTATCAACAGGGACTTCCCGTAATATGCTGAGGCAAATATGTAATACTGCATCTGTGAGAACTTAGAAAATGGAAACTATTAATACATGTAAATAATGAATAAGGCAAGGTTCCTATACCTAATACCAACTTCAGGTTATCTCCAATCAAATGGAAAGATGCATTGGGTGTTTATCATTGGTATACTTTTCTCATTCAAAAGGGGTAACTTTGTAAAGCTTGTAAAATAAAAGGAAGTGATGTTGCCCATTGCAACCAATCAGATTGTAGGCCAGATGCACTAAGCTTCAAAATTGATAAAATGGAGAGAGATAAACAGCCAGCCAATCATCTCATACCTGCCATGTTACAAACTGTGTTTGAAAAATGTCAGGTAGGAGCTGATTGGCTGGCTGTTTATCACATTCCATTTTAATAATTTTTGAAGATGAGTGCATCTGGCCCTCTGTGTATTATTTTCGAGGATGCAATACAGAAATGAGACAGAATCTGATTGGTTTCTATTGGCTCCATCACCTCTTTTAATTTTTTGAAACTTTAGGAAATTGACCTCAAAGTGTTTGCATTGCCAAGCAAATTCAACTGTACAGATGGTTAGTACTACTAGGTAATTTGTTTAGTACATACCTCTGCTTTTAGATCTTGTGCAAAGCCCCATCTCAATTTCAGCTGCAATAATACAACTTTGGCCCAAACCATGTGCACTGGTGATTAGAAAACTGACAACAGCTTCCCGAAAGGCAGAATTCTGACATGTCCTGGGTAAGTATATGTATCCTCTACCCCCTAAACCTAACCATTCCTACCTAATACCTAACACTGGGGCAGATGTATTAAGCCGTAACAAGAGATAAATGCAAGGGTGATGAGGTGAGATAAACGTCCAGCCAATCAGCTCCTTACTGACTTTTTTCAAACTTAGCCTTGTGACATGGCAGTTAGCAGGTGATTGACTGTTTATCTCTCCTTATCACCTTGGCATTTATCTCTCGTTAAAGCTTAATACATCTGCCCCAATAACCCTTATTCCCATGCAGTCTAACTTAAACGTTTCCTATTATTGCATATAATAAACCATCCCCAGGCATCCTAAACCTTCCCCCCTTAATGTCTAACCCCTAAATTTTAGTGTTTAACCCTAACTCATCCTTCCTGCAGGCTAACCATAACCTCCCCCCCTTCCCCACCGCCCAATGCTAATAGTCCCCAGCATACAGTACTTACGATAGAGATGCTGTTGTTGGGATTCTGGAATTGGTCTTTCCACTGATGTTAGGATTTTGGCACCCCAAACATAACATAACAATGGTGAACGCATCCCTTTTAAGGTACAGTATCAGGCATTTATGTATATAGATTGAAATGTTATTTGCAGAACAGTTGTGTATCCAATTACACTGAATATTACTGCACATATTTTCCTGTAGTTTTCTGTGTAATAAAGATAGACATATTGTACTAATACCTTTATCATTAGTCTGGGAGTTCCAAGCAAAACCGCATGATAGAATTACCATTGCCACTATTGCATAAATGCATGTACTGTAATATGCAGGAATCAAAATGCTTTGTGTTATCTCTTTTTAGGCAATACGCCATTGGGACCTGATCTCAGGATGACAACACTTGTGTTCAATTCCCCTATCCCCTGAGCAAATAAAAGTCTGAGCTGGGAAAGTTAATTTTACTCTTCCCTTATACTTAACAGTACTGACATAATGCATAAAAGACTAAGTACAATATTAAACCACAAAGCGAGACAGACTTTCCACATAATATTTTCTCATTATTTAAATATCCAGTGCATATTATGTATAAAATTATGATACTGTTAGATGTCTGTGGAGAATGAACATTGATACAGTAACTGGATGACACAATTAATCTTACAGTTTGCAGTTTAAAAATGCATGTTGAGCTGCATTCGCAACACAATTCTACTACAGTACACTACAACAATGTAGCGGGGAACAACTGTAATTACATTCTGATAATGTTCTTAGCTAATTAAGCACATGTATACAGTAGGTACCGTCTGCTCACATACTATATATGATGACCACTGCATACGGGCAAATATTTGCCTTTCATTTCTGAGAACTTGATGCCAATATAATTGAAGCAGAATTGTGACAGAGCTCTAAGTCTGCCCTTAATACACCAAGGGCCTGATTCAGATCCGCTCACAGGGCTGCGAATGTTCAGTGATGTGAGAGCGGGTATACGTCACCCTGACAAACACTTGTCCCCCGCACTCTACCACCCTTGACCCTGTGCACGGCTGTGAACATATTAATTTCACTCTGCTCTTAGTGCTGAGTAAGCCAGGATGACTATTGAAGATCAAAATACAAGATCCATGATAAGTTCATGGACCTATGGGTTTCCACTGCCACGATCTTGAAAAGAGAACACTTGTCAGGGAGTTTCTTCAGGACATCAGCAGTTCTCCCAAAAACCCCAATAAATGCAGGGGTCATTCTACCTTTTGGGCAGCAATTATCCAGTGGTTCAGTATTGCTGGCAATTGGATTCCCCCTTATATATCTTATGTCGGAGAAATACAGATGCTTGATCACGATCGGTCTGCAGGCAGAGCCACAGATGCAAACAGAAGCTCGGCTTGTATGAACAGCATTTCTGTGGACCCGGAGAAGCACAGAGGACAGCGGGTGAGTACGATTTCTTTCCACAGGAACCCAAATGGAGTCTACATGGAGAAGAGGACAGGCCATCAATGGACCCATAGATAATGTATGAGTGGATGATTGTAGTATGTTATCAAGTTTTACTGTTTGTATGTGTCTGTGTTTTATTTCTCTATTTGTACTGGGTTTGGCCCTAGTGGGCCCTTTAACGCCCCGCATGCTGGGACTTGTGGTTCTCCAAAGATTGTAAGCTTGCAGCAGGGCCCTCCAACCTCTATGTCTGTCTGTTTTACCCAGTTTGTTCTTTCAGTGTTTTCATCAGTTGTAAAACACAATGGAATCTGCTGCACTATATAAGAAACTGTAAATAAAATAAATAAATAAATAAGTTCCGGCATGTGGTGCAGGCTTGCTTGGACTCATAGGGGCAGATTTATTAAGCTCGGTGAAGTGATAAACTGTCTGTTTTTTATCACCGTCCAATCAGCTCCTACCTGTGAAGCTACAGGCTTGGTTTGGAAAATGACAGTTAAGAGCTGATTGGCCGGTGATGAAAACCAGACAGTTTATCACTTCACTAAGGTTAATAAAGTTACCTCATAGTTCCACAACAATGCACAATAGTTTTTTCTATTTTTTACACAAATATCAGCCCGGTGCCCACTGCACAGAAGCATCGGGGACATCACCAGGCTTCAGTCTGGGCAGGCAAATTCTAGAGGAGGGACCCCTTCATTGGGGGGTCCCTACTTCCCCAGGATCCCAGCCCAGCATGATATCCAGACTCAGTTGCACACAAACATACAAATTTCGCTATGCTCAGCTAAAGCGATTGTAAAGTGTGGCAGTGAATTTGAAATGAATGGTGCATATGTGTACTGTGTACTGATATAGACTTATTTGTACTGTAGGTAAGCATTGTTAATTAGTATTTCTTTGGACTAACAACTATAAATGTGGCAACAGATTTATTATTTTTTTTAGGAGATTTCACAATTCCTACAAGAAAATCTTCACTTGATTGTGCCAACGCTATGGCTTAAAGGGCAGGCACTGCGAGAAGAGATAAAGATATCCCAGAAAAAGAAAACTGATAGATGCATTACACAGAAACGTACCTATTACTCACCTATTCTTGTAAAGAGAGCAAACACATTTACATTCACAAGGTAAAACCTCTGAAGAAAAGGTCTCTCCAAGTATACCTAGGCCTGAACCTCTAAAGAAGAAAATCCCACCTTTCTTCAGCAAAGAGAGTGTACCAGGATAAATAATGAGAAAGAAACATCTGAGGAAACAGAGGCCCACTTCTCTTTTCAAAAAGTGCCAACTCATATACTGTATATAGAGAAGTTGAAACATTTTCACAGATACTTAAGTGACGAGACTAAGATAGCAGGTGTCATGAAGCAAGCTACAGTTCTGGAAGCAGACAGTCACGAAGAATCTAATATCATCTGATTGGAGCAATAGAGAATAGTCTATCTTTTACTGCCTTTCACTAGTGTATGTTACTTATGTAGGCTATAGTAATGATGAGTTGTTGAGTTAGGGACCCATGAATGTTGATTGTTATTATTGCTATGCAGTGGTAAGACAAGTCCATGGGATTTGATGTCCAAAGGGAAAAGTTAAATTTCCAAAATCCTCCAGACCCCAGAGCCTCTGTTTTCATTGCTTTAAAGTCAAAATTCACTACCCAAATAATTTGTCAAAAAATGAGATCCAGTTGTTTCACAATACATTCTATAGGACTTCCTTCATGAGTGAACCCATAGTTGGAAGTGATTACATTCCAACTTTATACATGTGGGATAATGGTCAATATGACATGCTTCTGAATCAAGCACTGCAGAAGGCCAGCCTGGACCTATGAAGTGAGTGTTTTGCCCATGGCAAGCTCTCGGTTTCCTGCTCTCACATCAGCACTTTATAGGGTAAATGCACTAAGATTAGAGTACTATTGAAGATGGGATGTTGCCCATAGCAGCCAATCAGATTAGGTTGTTAGATTATCTTATAGAAGGAGATAAATAAATACATAAGTGGAATCTGATTGTTTGCTATAGTCAACATCCCATCTTCAAATCTACCCCTACCTACACATTCCTCATGTCAGGACCACCGAAATCATTTATACAGAGGATCTCTGGCATGGCTGACATTAACAAGATCACTGATTACTTTGCCTCCAAACACGAGGCCTTGAAACAAGTGACCCGTTAAATAAAAATGAAATAAAGAACAAACGAATCATCTAGTTTTTGGGAATCAATGAATTGTATACTGTATATTTTTGTCTACTGTCTACTGCAGAGGTTCTCATGGCACATGATTATTTGACTCATTACATGAAAGAACAATTACTAAAATTAGCCCAATCAATATATTTTCACATATAACACATTTTCCAAAACCCTCCACTCCACCCTATATATTTACCAATATCCGAAAACCATAAGTCACCAACTTCTGTCTGAGTAGAGTGAGGTACTGCAAGTAGTTAAATATACTAAGAAAATCATATAATATAATGTAAGCATAATCAATGCAGAAAATGAATTCAATTAGCCAAACAAAACTAGTGGAAATGACCTTCATTATTATCCTCATGATCAGCTATAAAATTATATTAAACAATGTTGAAATATAAGGTTAATATATTCTAACAAAATATCATATACTATAATAAACATAGACAAAGAAGCGAATTGAATAATACGCCAATGAAATTAGTACTAATGACCCTCATTATCTATCGTGAACAGCTATAAAATTATATTAATGATAAACACAATCAACATTTTTCAACATAACAATATTGACATTTACAGTAAATATATGCTAACAAAATCATATAATTATTAATTTATTAAATGTATTTATTTAAACTAATATAAGCAATGAAGAAAATGAATTATACAATCAAATTAGTGTTAATGAACCTAATCATTATCATCATGTTCAGCTATAAAATTATATTTAAAATAAACACAATCAACATTATTCATCAAAATAATTTTGAAATACTGCATTAGGTAATTTTCAACTTTAATTCCTTCCGTATTTTGTGATAAATAGAGCTTAGGCAATTTATTTGTTGTTATGATAGTCAAAAAATATCTGTGGATTAATAGAAATAGTTGGTTTTGAAGAAACACGTAAGTAAAACACTAGGGGATCAGCCTATCTGGGTATATAGAGACCTCCCCCAGCTCTCTTGAAATAGACAATGGGAAGTGTGGGTGAATACTCAGCAAATAGGTGCTCCCCTTTCTGGACACCTGGAAGCGTAAGGAATAAAGACAATACTCCCCTTCAAGTTTTGTCTTCTTCTTATCTCTGGATGATCTTCCCAATATCCATAATTGTGGATGATTGACGGTCACGTTGGATATATGAAAATTAAGCACAGGGGTATATATGAAAAGGGTGAATCTGAATCAATTCATATACTTTTCCATATATATAAAAGAAGAAGAAGATATATGTAAAAGTATATAAATGTGCTGAGTATTCACCCACACTTCCCATCTGTGGATTAATGTTTCTCCATAATCCTCTACTGTAAATTCCATGCTGAATGCTGAAATTTATAGAGAAGATGAACCAATCAGAAATCAAGGATTATCAGAAGACCAGAGTTTTTGCCATTTGCCATTTCGGTCAGCACTATTAATTTACAGTGCTGTACTTTTTTTTTTTTTTTTTTTAATTACTTTTTATTAGGTTTTTTCAAGTAATACAATACAGCAGTGACACACAAGAGTATCATTCTGCTCAGTGTCAAACAGTGGTTATACATTGGTTATGCATTGGTTAAACATTGGATCGCACTTCACAACATTTTTTTCGTATTCGTTCGTACTATACGTCTATGTTTTTAGGGCGATCTCTGTAACATACAGTCATTTTTTGCTTTAAATAATCTAAAGCTCTAGAGATGCTGTCTAGCTAAATATCAATCATGGGTAGGAAAGAAGAAATTAAAATGAGAGTATAACTTCAACAACAGCTTGATAACATAGTTATTAAAATAATTCCCAATCATATTGGCTTGTCTATACCTATGCTAGATTGGTCTTCTCCCTCGTTTTCCCTTTTCATATCTATTTGCTGGCTTGATATTCCTCCCATCCCCTCCTGAGCTTTTGAGGTTAGCTTTAATCTAGATGTTCGTCATACATAGTGTTGTACATGTTGATATGATTCACATTGTTCTAGAGTGTTAGTTATATCTCCCTATCAGGGGTTATTTGGCAGAAACCCAGGTGGGGTGAGGTGAGGATTCCATAGGCATCTGGTAATATACTCCACTATGGTAGAGGGGTTGGTTTGGGTAAAGATCTACAAAAGGCAAGAGCCGTGAGAAGGTGGGTACACTTTAAATATGGATTAGGATATAAGCTAACTTTCCCTTAAGCTAGAACTTAGTTCGTAGTGTTCAACTTAGTAGTTAACTGAGTAATTGACACTTATAAGTTATCCTATACATACATAAACATAAACATACATTTTACAGTAACGAAGACAGAGGGGGGAGGGGGTGGGGGGGGGGGTATGCAAGGTGTAGCAGTGTCTCCTTCGCCTAGATTAATTTTTCCTAGTATTTAACAGGAGTCGACTAATATTTATACTTATCTGGGGTATTCTTTTCCGGTTTGTCAGCATGAGTTTACCTATCAACGTGTCATCGTGCCATCTCACCTCTCCACGGGTCGTATTCATCTTGAAGATTTATTTATCAACCTTGGGGAGATCTACGTAGACTTTTCTAAATCCTTACTGCTGCACCAGGCTCCAAGCCATTAGGGGATGATATTATGAGCTCTAATTCCTGTTACGTTCTCCGCTCTCCGTGATCAAGGGGTTGACTCTATTCCATGAGGAAGTTTCAAAGTAATTCATAATAGTGTGTCTGGAGTCTTGATCTAGGGATAATATGTATTTTTGCCACTTTGATTGGAATCTGTGTGTATTGCTATTACAGTGCTGTACTTAAGAAAAAAAAAACACCAACAAACCTTAGATGCTTATACTTAGGGATGCCGTTCCCGGGGCATTTTTTCAATCCCGGGAATCGGAATTGAAAAATGCTCAATCCCGGGATTCCCGGGATTGCCATCCCTAAAGAATATTGCCGCTGTACCCCCACATAATTTACGTTTTTGGAGCTGTGGTGCGGGTGCAGGCGGCAGAGGCACGGGGGCAGGCGGCAGAGGAGCGGGGGCAGGTGGCAGAGGAGCGGGGGCAGGTGGCTGGAATGACGTGGTGGCTGGGGGGAGCGTCGGTTATGATGCGGGAGGCGTCTTCCGGATGCTGGGGATGCCACCTATGACGAATCACGCTGCGCAGGTCACACACCGGGTCGGGAACAGCCGGGCATGCGCAGTCTAATCCCGAATTCTAATCTAATCCGGGATTGAAAACCCGGACATTTTGTGGCGAAATCCCGGGATCCCGCCAATCCCGATCCCGGGATTGGCCACCCTACGTATACTGTATCAACAATTGTGTGATATCTAATAGCTAGAACCAGAAATATGAAAAAAAGGAAAGTGACATAAAGTGCTGTGATTATCATATCCAACTAATACAGTATATGTTAAGATCTACACTGCACCCTACAGAACTACAGTATATCATAGTAACAATGTAAAAAAACAGTAACATATTAAAATAAGGACCTTCTAGTACAACAGTATATCCATCACTTATGAGTTGATAGTCATGCAATCAAAGATAATACAGGTATTAAATACAGTTAAATGGTTGAAAACAGATACACACAACCAGTGAAACACCTGAGAATAAATGGAGCAGGTAGATAAAGTACACATAATTATACAGTTAAACACCACGTTATTTCTGAGATACAGTAATGTGGATATCCAATCACATAGACTTACAACTGTAGCTGGTTCGAATAGGTATGTGCTCAAACAGCAACACACAACTCCTCAACCAACATAAGAAACTACGGTTATCAATCTGTGGTGCCTGACCCCAAAGTAGGTCCTAACTCTCTCAGCATGGGGTCACAACTCCATCTGGCTGATGATCTCTCAGTCAGTAGTCCAAGGAGTCAAAAAAATCTGTAGAATTGTCTGTTACTTCATACTTCTTGCATCACTGTCTTTGAGATATGAGGAGTCATAAGGCAGGCTTCCTGCCATCCTCAACCTCCCCCTGTCATCCACTGCCTTCCTGCGTTCAAAGCTTTCACAGCAGATAAAAGCTTAAACATTTACATAAATATACTAAAAACACATGCAGGGCAGTGACTCTGCCCTGCATGTCACTTCTATGTTTTGCCTGTGCAATTCTACTGTCCATGTGCGGTCTGCTGACCTACAGTAACATGTGTGGTGGCCATTCTCCGGTAACTTGCTGGGGTCCTGTAATAACCATTATCGTCTGATGAGATCCCAGAACAAAATAGTTTGAGAACCACTGCAATAAAACATTGAGCCAGTCTTTGATTGGCAATTTCCTTGTGGCCCTCTAGTGCCTATAAGGTAGAATAGTTATTTACAAACTAGTAGCAGAACATTGTGCTTTTATATATGTAATAACATATTGCATTTTTGTACTTATGTGTTCCTATTATTCCTAAATAAATAATAGAGATAGGACTGAAATCTCTTACCTGTCCCCTCTATGGGGAAAAAATCCTTTTACAACATGACATATGCAAACTGTTGGGCAAGGGACTAGCAGAGAGATATGACATAGGGAGCTCTTAACCCTATTTCAACCACTGGCCTAGCACCACACAGACCATGATGAAAGGCATCAGTCAGCATGATAATCCATCTGGAAGTCTGGGGCACCTAGTACCTGGTGGTTAGAATATATCCCTTTTAGTCTGTTAAATGCCGGCTGCGTAATAGTTGTCTGTGTAGGGTATTTGTCTACTGTTCATTTTGTATGTTAAATTGATCAAGTGCTGTAATGCTCCTCATATTTTTGGTAATATAAGGCTGTTCTCAGGAGAACCTTCACCTGGTTTGATTGCTTAGTTGAAGCTATTTACTGTTGGCTTCAATTCTAGCCAGTTCCAGCTGATTTTTGTATCCACTAATATGAACCCACAAACACCTACTGTAGCTACTGTACTGCAGTCATCCAGTCTCCCTTATCTGAGCCAATGGGGTAAATATACTATGGTGCAAGAAGCCAGAGGTTTGAGAGTTTGTCCAAGAATACATTTTTTCTTTTAAGTGGATATCCTTAAGAAGGCAACACCAGTGGTTTTGCCTTCTAATTGATTGCCACTTTAATAAAAATGTGACTTTGTTGAGATCTCTGTATAATGTTGGATTTGTGGTGAGCACTTCTTCAACATAGATAGTTGATATAGAATGCCTCAGCTACCAAGGTGGAATACAGCCCTCAGCGGAGGTGGACTACAAGTCCCAGCGGCACTCTGAACCCTCACCATCTGCCTGAACCAACCTGGACAGACCGGAACCTTTCATACATCCACCTACAGCAGCGGTGGTCCCCACACCTATATTGGATGCATTAAAAAGGACTTTGGACCATAAAAGGAAATTCCATTTCACATCTAGGATTCATGACCTTACATATCCAAACAGGTGGATGGTAATTATATCTACTCTAACACTATAGAGTTGGTCCATAATTTATCCAGGCGTTAATAGGAACGGACAGTGAGGACTGAGTTGCCAAGCTAAATATTCTGCCATATCTACCCCACTCCCCCCTGCAGCAGCACCACATCTCCCCCACTCCCCACCTGCAGTAGCAGCACCACATCTCCCCCCACTCCCCCCTGCAGCAGCAGCAGCACCACATCTCCCCCAGTCCTCATTTGCAGCAGCAGCAGCACCACATCTACCCTACTCCCCTCCTGCAGCAGCAGCACCACATCTCCCCCACACCCACCCTGCAGCAGCAGTACCACATCTCCCCCACTCCACCCCTGAAGCAGAACCACATCTCCCCCACTCCCCACCTGCAGCAGCACCACATCTCCCCTACTCCACCCTGCATCAGCATCACATCTTCCCCACTCCCCATCTGCAGCAGCAGTACCACATCTCCCCCACTCCCCACCTGCAGCAGCAGCACAACATCTCCCCCACTCCCCACCTGCAGCAACAGCACCACTTCTCCCCCACTCCCCCTGCAGCCACAGCAGCACATGTCTCCCCTCCCCACCCCTGCAGCAGCAGCACATCTCCCCCTGTGCTCACTCACCTGTATTGTGGAGCACCAGTGAGCTGCCCAGAGCCTGCGTAGTGTGTGTATGCTCTCTGCTGCCACTGACTTCCGCTGCCAGGGATCTTCAGCGCTGCCGCTTCCCCGAAGTCCCAACCTGTGCTGGGGCCATTTACACAGCACACTACCCATGTCCTGCCCATGTTCAACTCAGGTCAGGACCTGGGTAGAAGTCCCATGTAAATGAACATGGCTTGAACCCATTTACACCGCAGTTGACCCGAGTCTGATTCGCCTAGCCCCGTTTCATAACTCCGTGGTCTGGAAGATGCTTGACTGCCCCACGGAGTGCTGTAAATTCTAGCTCATACACTGACTGCTGCGTATAATGAATGGTACAGGGCACTCACTCTCCCTGAAGCCCCCTAAATCCCACTTGTGATGCCACTGTCTTACTTCCCCATGCAGACTCGCTGGTTGGAAATTATGTGCTATGACATCAAAAATCATCAAAATCATAACATAAATTGCTGTGATTATGCACAGAATTGTGAAAGAACACACTTCAATAAATGATTATTTTTATTTATTGTTATAGTATAAAAAATCTATAGTATAAACATAAAAAAGTCAAAAGCTGTTTCACTTAGTGTTGTCAACTTATAACAATAATTTCCTATAAATGTGCAAGGTTTATTTTGGCCTGATTATTTAAAAACAAAAAACAAATAATATACAGGAATATATTCTTTGATCTACATCAAAGACTTCTTTGTCAACTTAGAAGGGTGAGATGAAAAGGTTCAGTAAAGGATACATATACATAAACTGTAGTCTGCTGGCAAATTCATTCAAAGAAAGTATCCATAGGAGTCAAATCTTATTTATTATGATAAATATTCAAATTGATTTCTTTCCTGTCTTACATTCTTAGATTTCATATGACTATAATTAATTTTGTAGCAATGAGCTCATTGGGGGAATGTGAGCTATAGTATTGAGCTAAATAACTATAGTTTCATTAGGTGTGTTTATAATATAGTTAGAAGAGTATATAATCGAACTATCGCCTGTGAGCAGGCAAAAGAGAGGTTCAGTAGATTCATATTGTATTAATCTGAATAGAATATATGATATGGAATTTGTAGGTAAATACCTTCATTGAGTAATTGAATGACTCATGTCCAGTGAGGACATGTAGGCTTACAAACCCAAAATCTGAATGAATCGAACATGTAAATTCCATAAATAGATATAATAGGGATTTATTCAATTAGCCATGGGTTTTACTTACTAATTGAATTTCTCAGCATGGCTAACTAGCTGTGGGGTAAACCCTGCCACTAACTATATATGTCCCATAGACCTGCTAACAACTTTACTCTACTCAATACATTGAAAATAATATATGTGAAACCATTTGAAAGTAAGAACTTCTCTGCAATAGCTATGATTTATGCATGAAAGCACAGATGCAATTTTGCAATTCTTTTGACTCATGGTCATTAAGGTTTAAAAAAAAGTGTTAATGAACTTCCAGCATGTGACATACAAAATATTTTTTGGTACTCTTTACCTAGAACGGCGCCCGCGATTCGAATCGCGGGCGTCGGTGGTAAAAAATCGCGGTCATCGCGGGCATCGCGGGTACATAAAAATCGTGTACCCGCGATCACCGCGATTTTCCCATAGGGAACAATGTTAAAAAGCCTGATTGACCGCGATTTTACTTTAAAATGCCTCAATGCCCGCGATTTTCACATAGGAATCAATGTTAAATGGGCTACAGAGCCCAAATAGTCACAATTAACCCTTAAATGTCACCCCAATTTTTGTACGCCACCCCACGATCCACGCCAACCCGAAGCGTGGCGAGCGCAGCGAGCCCGCGAGGGGCGGCGGTACGCGTCCTCCGACCTTTTCATGCCCTACTATCCACGTCGGCGTGGAGTTGAGAATAGAATAGTGTGGCGAGCGCAGCGAGCCACCGAGCCCGAAGCGTGGCGAGCGCAGCGAGCCCCGCGAGGGGACGCGGATACCTTCACAGTTATACGCGTCCCCTCGCGGGCTTCACAGGTATCCGTGGCGAAAAGCAGACACCTGTGAAGCCCGCGAGGGGACGCGTTTACCTGTGAAGGTATCCGCGTCCCCTCGCGGGGCTCGCTGCGCTCGCCACGCTTCGGGCTCGGTGGCTCGCTGCGCTCGCCACACTATTCTATTCTCAACTCCACGCCGACGTGGATAGTAGGGCATGAAAAGGTCGGAGGACGCGTACCGCCGCCCCTCGCGGGCTGATGCAAAATAGATCAGTTATTTCCTAACAGTGCACTATGAATAGTCTAGTCCCAACTTCAATTATTTAGGATGGTCTGTTGTTCACGCACTGCCTTTTAGGCTAAGAAAGGTAGTGAGTGGCAATCAACACAGGGCTCCTTCTTCTTCCACTGCAGACCCAACCATGAAGTGCAGGTGGGATCGCTAAGCAGATATACATACATGTTATCATGTATGTAATATAAGTGCTGAATCAATCCCTCAGGCATCGCCAGCACTGCATACATGGGCACCTTTAAGTGCCCAAGAACCAGAATAAGTAATAGCAAACTTTTACATTTCTTTGATATGACATTTTTAAGTAAATTTTTATTTTCCACAAAGTGGAACTGGATGCATTTGTTGCGTAGGTAGATTAAAATAAGTGTAGTATACAATGCAATTATATGCATTTATACAAGGACTTCATTAACAGTTACGGTATATTAAGCAGAGTTTTTTTTAATTATTTTTTATTTAAATTTTATACTGGAACATTTTTCAGTAAGAGTATTCTGAATGAAGTAAGTAATACAGGACAACACTGGTAAAATACCAAGAAGGTACATAAATGTTTCACTTATTTGTATTGAAATAGTTTTCACTGTTTTGCTGCTTCTGTCTGCGAGTCCAGGCACATTTCATCAGACACCGTTCCAGCTGAATTATGGTAGGCTATATGGAATGCTATTTCATCTCATGCATGATTGAAATTATATTTTTTGCTCTTTGTGTGTTTTCAGCGTGAATTCAAAGTACCAGAGTTTCTGAGGGACATTTATAGGTCTCTCAAAATATGATCTGTCATACTTTTATATAAAAGAAATATTTTTATTCCAAAACTATGGATGCTTATATAATGGCCAGTTCTACATCAAAATGATTATACGGTTATGCAAACACATATAAATGAAATAATGTACTCTATAACACTTTAATTACAGCTATTATAATTCTAATGCACTCAAAACATTTTTTTTATACCAAAAAAATCTTTAAATAATTCTAGAAAACATTTACAAATACATGTGTCACAGTTGATTATTTTTTAGAGATGAAAAGAGAAAAAGACTGTGAATGGGGGAGGGTTCTTATTGAAGTCCCCCCCTGTTCACAGATCCTGGTGCCGTATAGTCCGGGTTAGCGTTTAGCTGAGGACGCTAGACCTGGTCTTGAGAAAGTTCCCGGTTTCCTAGGGAACGAAACGCGTTGACGTCACTTCCGCTTTAAGCCCTCCCACTCCTGAGGTCACGATCTCCAACTTGGAGCCGGCGTATGCTCCGTACTCAGCTGAGCCAGCAGCAGCTATCCATAGTGTCCTCAGCTAAACGCTAACCCGGACTATATGGCAAAACCACCAGCCACATTTCACATGAATCCCCACTTGGGGACATTCTACTGCCTACTACCTCAGGTCGAGCTGCAGCACCTCCAGGCTCCCCGACACGGTCACTACAGCAGAGCACCCGTCTGCGGACGCGGCATCACTATGTGCACTGGGTTGAGCCTCCCTACCATCAGGCTCCCTCCAGCAAATACCAACAAGGAGGGTGAGCATATTACAAAGGACTGAGTGTGTATCCTGACTGTTTCCCCTAGCGTTGCATGCACTAACAGGCATCACACAGCTTGTCCATTGCTCATATCTACCTGCTCTGACCTACGCCTCTCCCCCTCCCCCCCTCATACCCCCTACCAGCTAACCACCTGATTCCTGCTACTAACAGACTGGCTGCTTTATTACTGAGCTTATTTTGCTCTTGGAGATACCTACTTTAATTATTTCCAGTTTGTGGCCTCATTGGAGTGGGCTACTTGTTATATATATTTCTCAACATATTTTTACCTAAACCAAATTGTATTTTGGAATACATCTGCTTTCTAAAAGTACTTGTCTGTTTATATGTAAAAAAAAAATATTGTGTTTTATTATATGTATAAAACTTTGCTGTAATTATCTCAAGTGTGTCTAGGTGTCCTTTTGTTCAGCACGGTTCACAGGCTATCAAACTAGACCCAGCAGCGCAAGTGTAAAACCCCACAGTTGAATATTTTAAATAATAGTTTGGACAACGGCAACTCAAGTTTCTGTAGTAATAATGATACAAGCCAAAAATGCTTAACAGAGAAACATATAGTTAACAAACAAACTACATGTTACTGTATAATCGTTTTTTAAGGCTTGTTTAAATACAATCACAAAATATCTTTAAATAGACCCAGCCTTTGATATGAAAGACATAGACAAGGTGTGTCCTACTTTAGATGATTCGAACACCTTTAATCAAGTGCTCATTTGTACTTTTCCATACTGAGTATGCTACTGATCAAGACCCTGTTTACATCTTTCTCTGGTACTGTAGGAAGCCATTTCTATATTTGTATTTTTTAAGAATTCTTAAGTGTCTTATGTTTGTGATTTTTAAGAGTATAAGAAAGTAATCTGCACAACATTTCATCTGTTCACTTCTGCTAATACTGTATGCCTATGTTCTATAAATAGTGACACATAGTGAATTTTTTCATAGCATACTACATTATACATCTCCATTTTTTTTTAAGAATTCAAGTTGAAGAAACCGAACAAAAAACCTCGTTTAAGCAAATTGGTTTGGAAATATTTTGGACTAAGGCCCTTATTCTGGTTCACTCCCAAATGCAAATTCCTTCTCAAATGGACAAAACCATTTGCACTGCAGTGGGGCAGATGTAGGATGTGCAGAGAGATTTAGATTTCAGTGAGTTATTTTGTTTCTGTGCAGGGAAAATATTGACTACTTTATTTTTATACTGCAATATAGGTCTCAATTTGAAGAAAACCCCTCACCCAAATCTAATTCTCTGCCCCACCTGCAGTGCACATGGTTTTGTCCACTTCACAAGGAACCAGAATAAGGGTCTAACTACAGATATTGGACTAACTATACTGAAGTTTATTAATTTGGAGTGCTGTATACCTCCAGGTTACCACTCTAAGATACACTACAACCAATTATAATTGGATTAAAGCTATAGCCTGTGATGAAGAAAATGGACACATACAGTACTTAACATGCAAGTGAATGATAGAGTCCAGAACCTTAATCGATTCATCAATTAATAATGAAAGGTGGTATATCCAAAAATGCATTGGTATGGAACAAGGGGAACTCAACTCTTATATTATCGCTACACTTCTGAAGGTGCTCATCTCTTCTTAGAACCTGGGCTCTCAGGAGGATTATTGATGATAGGGCTCAATGTATTTTTGTTGTGGTTTTTTTTGTTTTCTTTGTATTTTGTTTTTAGAAAACTATGAGTGGTATTGCACATTCAGTGCTTTTTCTATTTTCTTTATGATTGAGCCAGTAATCCAACTAATCCACGATAATAGAACCAGAGGGAATATATCTGAAATTTTGCAAAGAAACCTTTAGATACATACAGTACATACTGTGTATGTGAGTGAACCTGTTCTGTGCGGCACGCAGGAAATAAGAAGCAAGTTGAGAAACGGCTACAGGTTACTGCATGTTTATGGTATTTTCATCTTCTAATGCCAGCATTTGGCTTTAATCCTGTTCTCATGTATTATAATTAAACTTTATACAGTATTATTAATTCTGATTTTCTTTTACACCAGTTCCCAGAGTCTAGATATTTGTATTTTTGGAGGTAGTCCTCCTCTGGTTAGCACTACAGCTGCAGAATTCATAGAGTGCATGTAATAGATTCTATGTTACTTCATAGTTATACATATATACAATTTATTTGATTAAATGCAATATAGAAATATAATCTCCAAAATCATTTTTTCCTTTGCAATGCACATTGGAAATTCGCTTTTTTCTTTTGGCCATAAGAGCCAGGGTTATTAACTGGATCGAAATTGCCTATTTCAATCAATTAAGACCAGGTTAATTTCATTAAAACATCAGTAAATATGGAAACAGGCCTTCTTATTGTTTTCAGGATGTAGATGGTCAGTGTAAAGTCTATTATGACTAGTAAGACACTGTTGAAATTAAAGAAACTTAAATGAAAGCACTTACAGGGTTAAGTAGCACTGTTAGGAAGAGCTCTCCTCCTCTGATACTTTTGTCCAGTTCACTTGGCCCACCAGGATACTCCTTATAGAACATTGTATGTGTGAACAAACCACAAGTTTGTCGAGGCAAAACCTATTTAATAAATACAGAAATCAGACTTGCAATACAGATAGACTCCCTCGAACTTAGAATTTTATTTTTAAACATTTTAGATGTTTTGGTCACCATGTAATAACACACAAACACACACAATTAAAATGTAACATTTATTCTGTATACTGTATCTCAGCTTACTCCAGAAAAGGTCTGCACAGTACTGATATACTGAAACATACTTTATTGGCCTAGGTCTAAATATATAGATATTATACATAGTGTTTATAGAGTGTTTATTTTTTAACTTTTGTAAGCAAATAACAGCTTGCCATCCAAAACCCCACAAAAATTCTTAGATTTAAATCTCTTCCTTCTATAAATTAAAACATTAGCTACTTGTGCCCACTATGTACCTGATTCGGAGTTTCATCCAGCTCTGTATCAGATAACTTGCAGAATGCTAAGGTGGCTATATGCACTTCTTCATGTGCCACTGTTTTACATTTTCTAATGCAGCAGGCATCACTAGTTTTGGTACTTACACCTAAGGATCTGTCTGAGATTGGGTGCCCTTGGCATATGCCCGACTCAGAATTGGATGCTCCATATTGTTCCACACTGTTCTCTTAACTGTGATCTGTCCATCTGCTACTAATCACAGTAACAGTCAGTCTGCCACTTTAAAGTGTTTTGGGACTTTTATCTGCAGATGTTAAGAAAGTACCTTGCATAACGTCATAAAAAACCTGAGCTTCTTCAAGTTACTGTATAAGATAAGATATTAAAATGATAAAATTATAATAATTTTATATCTATACAGTATGTAATAGTAACTATAAAACCAATGGAGGCTTATTGACAAAGGACATTTGTGCTGAGATGCACCCTGTGCATTCTTTATTTATCCAATACTGATATCAATAGTTTGCTTGGAATGGAAATCTACAGATTGAGCCGCTCTCATCAGAGTGGCTCCCATTGTGTCATCCGCCTCCCACCACACTGTGCTATCCGCCAGAATGTGTTGCGCACATGTCAGATGCTCGTGTGCCCTATTTGCAGCAATGAGTGTTTGGACACACGAGTGTTTGAGATGCTTGCGCATCCATATCCTGTCCTCTGCCACCAGATCGCCATCTGCCAGAAACCTGCATTAAAAGATATTTAAATAGCAATTGGTGCAGTGACTCTGATAGCCAACTTTTTACCAGCAATTTTTAAAGATAATAGGGCATAGGCCTTCCAGGGGTCTCACAGTGATCTTAGGTAAAGTATATGTTTTTAGTTACCTTAGTGATGGAATATGTGTTTTTGACTCTTTTGCTTGCTTGATTTTGATAGGTATCTAGGATTCAGGTAATATATTAATTTTGTGAATTGTTTATTTGCATTCATTTGATTCAAGCTATTAATCATTGCTAGCTAGCATCAGGAAAGTGAAAAGAAAAACTAATTTATCATTTATTTTAGCATTCTCTGTGTTTAGCATTCTCTCTGTTTTTTTTGCTACTATGGTCTTACTGAATTTCCTTACTTTGACATTCCTTAGCTTCCAGTAAACTATCTGACTAGCCCAGAAAGGGGACAAATTGAAAATTGAATTAGTGATTTTAAACTAAGTTTAATAGAAATTTAAATAAGAGGATCATTGTTTTTATTTTCCTAAAGCTAAGAATAGAAGAGAGTTTAATGTGTTTTAAAGATGATTTATATAAAGACAACTATAAATACAGATGGAGCCGGCCTCCCTCTTGCTGGCGAATCACCAGAATGTCTCTGCTGGCGATCCGCCAGCGCCGAGGTGCTCCATCTGACTGACACGCACGCGCGTCTCAGTTTCCGGGCGGCGGGGCGATGGGAACCCTGTCCGTCTCCGCCTCAGGGAGATGGACAGGGTTAGGGGAGGTGGTGGGGAAGAGCGGGGAGGCGGTGGGGACCCCGGGTGACTGCCGGCAAGCCAGCGGGGACCTGGGGGAAGCGCCGTTGGAAGGGGACGCGCGCACATCTCGTTCACGCACGTCCCCTTTCGCAGATCAGATGGTGGCTGGCGGGGGATGGCGGCTGGCGATTCTTCCACCATCACCTGCAAAGACCAGTCCGGCTCCATCTGTATGTTATATTCCTCTGTTTCCAATAAAGTTACTGGTAATACTGTATCATTGATTACGTTTTTGTTGCTGACCTTATTGATGATCTTATTGAAGAAAGGTTGACAAGGATATACACCTTTCAATACAAAATGGTGAAAGAGTTGCAAGAACTCTTTCTGACCCAGTAACCCAGCCAGAAAACCAAACAGCTGAGCCCACTATAAAGCCCATAATCAGTGACCAGTTGTAGTCCCAATAGGGAAAAGCAATAGACCACATTTACACCACTTCTCGGTCATCATCTGAGGGGTGGATACATTTACTGAGTAGACTCAATGAATTATACTTCAGTTTAATTGTCACATATTAATCTCAAAATACTCTATGAAGCATTAAACACCCATTGTTTTTGTGTGTTTCTTTTGCGAGGTGCATAGATATATTCATGCATGTTTAAGTGATGTAAGTTGGCAGCACCCCTTAGATAAGGCATGATAACATGATTGTGAGACTAGGATCATCAAGGGACTGTGTTGAATAATTTGATATGCAATAATTGTAGATCTGTGTGCAACTAATTCTCTGAATCTGTATATGAAGTGCTACAATGCTGGCTTAGTCACACAAATACAAGTGTTGCATATAAAAATAATCAGAACAGTTTCCTGGTGTGTCTCAGCCTAGACTAAGATGCATTTTCAACAACAGATGACATTGCTAGAAGAGTTCATGGGACCTGGCTACTCACTCTTGCCAGGCATATCCCACTGCACAACATATGGAGGCTAGGTGTAAGCGAAAACATCTGTAGGAACACCTCTAGATCTGCATTGCAATTATTCAGCAAGTGGATGAACTCCCTGAGGCAATGGAGTCATCTGCCACAAGGCACCAGACTTAAAGGGGGCACTGGCTCCTTTGCCCCCCCCACATGTTCCATAAACAGCCTGACCGCTAATTGCATGCTGAGCAGGGTCCCCGCGCATTAGATATGCAGGAGTGGCATCCCGCTCAAGCAGCAGTGAGTGTGTCGCTGCTTGTGCATATCTAATGAGCGGGGCCAAGCACAGTGCATATTGAATGAGTGGATCCCTGCCCATGCATATCTAATGAGCAGGGCCCCGGCGCAGTTCATATTGAATGAGCGGGTTCCCGCCCTGTGCATATCTAATGAGCGGGGACTCGGCACAGTGCATATTGAATGAGGGGGTCCCCATATGCATGGACGGGGACCCACTCATTCAATATGCACTGCGCCGAGTCCCCACTCATTATATATTCACTGCTCCCTGCCTCCAGTGATAGTCAGCACAGATGCCGCAGCTGAGATCTTCAATATGAGGAGCTGCTGCCTGCGCCAGAAGTAGTTGGTGCGCAGGTTTTAATTAAGAAGACAGGGACCTGGCCATAGTATCCCACTTTCCTCTCCCTCACCTGCCCGTCACAAGTCGGCCCGCCCGATGCAAGGCTGCTGCCTACCACACTGTCCACTGCACACCCGCACGTCAGACAATTTGCAGGAGTTTTGTTTTTTCTGTTTTATATGTGTATTTCATTGTTTGGGAGTACCATAGAGGTGAATCAGTGAAGGGAATGTAGAGGTGAAGAGAGGACAAGGGAACAGAGATGCACAGGGAAGGAGGGAGTGAGAGGTGCAGCCAGGTGTGATGGAGAGGCGGAGGGTTTTAGTGGTGCAGCAGTTGGGATGGAGAGGTGGATGGAGTGAGAGGTGCTGGATAGACCAGAGGACAAAGATATGCAGGGGTGACAAGGGGAAGGAAGAAGAAAGTGAGAGGTGCAGGGGTGACAGGGGGATGGAGAGGAGGAGGGACGGAGTTGACAGGAGGACAGAGAGGTGCAAGGAAGCAGGAAGTGAGAGGTTCAGGGTAACAGGGGGGCAGAGGTGAACAAAGTGAGAGATGCAGGGGTGACAGGGCTTAGAGGTGGATGAAGTGAGAGATGTGGGGTCAAAAGGTCGAAGGAGCAGTAGAGGGGTGACAGATAGAGGTCGAGGAGCAGGGAAGGATGGAGTAAAAGGTGCAGGGGTGATAAAGGGATGAAGAGGTACAGGGGTTACAGAGAGAAGGAGAGGGTGTGTGAGAGGGGCAGATGTGAAAGGGGAATGGAAAGGTACAGGGAAGGACTTAAAAATTGCCACTTCAATCACTGCAGTTGGTTTGTTATGAGCCTGCTGAGATCCTGCTTGAGGATTCTATTTGAAAAGTCTAGGAACCACATGTATGTTATCTAGAAACCAAATGTATATGGATACCTATGAAATTTGATGTGGTTGTGCATTTACAGAATATTAAGGATCTTCAAGGGATCCTGCTGTTCTTACTTAGTAAGAAGGTTGTATACTCGGGAGTGAATACTTTCACTACCCAATAATACACGGAAATTTACCCCTGAGGAAGTCGTGTCGACGAAACGCGTTGGATATTTTCCTTGTGATTCCGAACTGTACTGCACACAGATGAAAAAACGTTTTATTTGTGGTTTTAAATTGTATTAAATTGTCAAATTGAAAATTTGTCTTGAATTCTTATTGTTCGGACATCTTTGTGGTGGTGGAGCTATGGAATAGGAGCGCACTCTGTTTCTCTTTTGCTATCTCTTTTCCTACTTCCCCCACTAACAGGGGGGACCAACAGAGTTGCTGCTTTAAGTTAAATTTATATAGCGCATTGAAAGGGCACCTCTCTTTTTTCCCATAGATATACACACACACACACATATATATATATATATATATATATATATATATATATATATACACACACACACACATACATATATATATATATATATATATATATATATATATAAGAAACAGAGTGTGCCACTATATTGACTCTCCACCACCAGTAAGAACTATACTGATTTACAGACACGTATCACAATCTTCCATGATTTAATACATAGTTTTATTAAAAATTATTTTATTAAAACTTTTGTTTGCAGATTTAGTCGTTTTTCACATGGAACATAGAAACACCCAACGTGTTTCGTCACACTGACTTCCTCAGGGGTGACTTTCAATATGTTGTTTGTGCAGTGTATAACAATACTACACGTGGAACGACTTCCAATTCAAATAGAAACGGACCTTAGATCGATCCTTATAAGATGTGCAGTTAGGCAGCTTTCGATTTTTCATAAAAGTTTTCATAAAAGTTTTTAAGACCAAGTTCAATCGGCAGGGGGACAGATCGCTCTTTATCAAAACAGGCCTTAGGCAAAATGTGCTTGAGCTCACAGTCTGTCATCCACTGCAGATCTGCAAAAGTTTTAATAAAATAATTTTTAATAAAACTATGTATTAAATCATAGAAGATTGTGATACGTGTCTGTAAATCAGTATAGTTCTTACTGGTGGCGGAGAGTCAATATAGTGGCACACTCTGTTTCTTGTTTCTATCTATTCCCACTTTTTTCCCCTACTAACAGAGGGGATAAACGGAGTTGCAGCCAATAAATTTTGAATCAGCACATTGAAGGGGTACCTTTTCTATCCATATATATATATAGATATATATATATAGATATATATCTATATATAGATATATATATATATCTATCTATATATATATATATATATATATATATATATATAATTTGTATTATTATTTTAGATCTTAGGGCCCCCACAAAAATCAAATAAAAATATAAAAGGGGGCCACAGAAATATATTTATATATTTATATTATTAAATAAGTGGCCAGCCCCAGCCAATACTTTGTATATTTCTGTGGAGGGTACCAGGGAAGTTATGACAGTCTCTTTTCCATATTCAAAAGTGGCGTGTATTAAGAGCATGTCATCTAACACTTTCGGTACAGCTGTCCTGTTCTCAGGACAATACACTTAAAGACCTGTCCCAAAAACATTAGACAACATGCTATGAATACACAATACTTTTGGATACCAGATTGTCTCTGAGTGCCTTCTTTAAACCATGAATATATGCTGATGACAGTGGCACCAGAGCATATTGCATTATATATAATAAAGTGGGGGGTACCAACATTCATCTTGCCTCCAGGCACCTGGGACAAACTTACGCCACCGTTTCCCAGTGTTTGTTTTTGTTATCTTATAATCTTCCTTAGTTTCCAATAGGGTGGTGGATGTGTTAGCTATGTAATAATGAGTTACTGATTATCAGATTGAGGACTGTAATGAAAGTAAAGGTTGTTCTAATTTGAGGTTTGAAAAAGTAAAATACTCTATATTGGTATGCATCACTAAATATTCGTGGGTTAATATTATTCAATTTCAACTAGTCCCGTATATTTAAAAAAATTGCTGAGATTGAGTATTAAATCTTATTTCTTCACAATGTACCCTTAAGTGTAATTTGACCATATGCTACTATTTACGTACACATTTGAAGTATCTTGTAATCTTTAACTGCAAACATTAAAAAAGCACCTGGCATAAAGCAATGAAAACATAAGATCTTGAAGTGATAAGATGCTAAGATGAGAAAATTATAATCATGTGACTTATCTAGGTATTTATGACTATAAATCCTATTAAGGGCATTTTGAAAGAAGCATTTATTTATTGAGATGCTCTGTGTGCAAATGTAATCCAATAATGATTTTATTAAATATTTGCTTTCCACTGAAATCTTATAGTGGACATCCATAACTAAAACAAGGATATTTCAATATAAGACATGATCCATCCCTCTCGCAATCACCTGGAGATATTAAAAATGCATAACTTTGCTATAGCACATATAGATGGAGCCATCCTCATTTAGCCATCTCTGGATAGCCTTGGTGAGCCATGCTGAGCCAAGGCCTATTGTTCTCAGCTGCAACACAATACATAGAACAATACAGTTGGAGATTAACAGAGTAATCCCATTACTCACTTAATCCTATTAAAGGGCTAGATGACGATGGCTCCATCTGTACACAGTTCACTAAAACTTAGATGTGTCTGCTTAATGCCACATAGAAACATGAATGTTCTAACATTTGCCGTGATTATGGGCAAATGGTCTGGAAGAGATAATGGATAAAATTAAAGTTGGTATCTAAGGCACAAATTTAATATTTCACAAATAATTAATAATGATATTAAGTTGCAATAGGTGGTATAATGTATGTAAAACTCAAACATATTTTGTTGTTTCCATGGTGTTGTATTAAATTATCAAATTGTAAAAGTATTCTGCTGCCATAACTCAAATTTTATGTGAGCACTCCAAATATCTTCTTAATGTTTTACAATAAAGAACATTTTGCAAATAGCAATATTAAAAAAAATATATTCTGTATTGTGACTTTTACAGTCATGTTATGAATAAACCCACTGTGGTTCTCAACTGTACAATAAGTTTTCATTTTATGCATAGAAAACACAAGTACAAGTTATATAATTACTATATTTTCTGATTGTTCAACTGTAGTTGCTGAAAAGTATTTTTCATATTACAATTATTATAATTATAACAATTGTTTGACTTAAAACTTAAGTTATATTACTGGACTCAATCATTTTTGACCTTTGGGCAAAGCTTTGCTTTAAAAATGTATTTAACAATTAGAGTGTATATCCAGATTTATAACTAGGACAGATTACATTTGATTATCATTCCTGCAATAGGAATATAATAGTTAGATTGAAAGAACAACATTATCTAACCTCAATTTGAAAAACACAAGGAATGTCATGAATCAGATTGTACTTCAAAATAGGGATTTATGCAAATGATCTGCCAATGTCGACGCAAATCAGCATATTTTTCCCTGTAAGCATGTGTCTAAGTTGCATGTTGCGGTTACAATTCAGAATTACGGAAGTAACAAAATATCAGAAATGTGTTGGAAATGTGCTGAGCATTCGTGCCTTGGATGTGGATATGCACATATACAAAATGGAACAGTCTTATGGCTATGCTATAAGAATGTTGCAGCGTGTCACTGTAATGGTTGCAAACTTGCACACACAATTGCTCATGTTCCATGTTCTGTTCAATGTTGTGATCGATAGCTGCATCTAAAACACACAAAACAATATTCTAACATTTTAGGAACCTCAAAGTGGTCATCTCAGTCGTTGTACATTCAGATGCAAAGCTGTAACACCAAGGAAGAATTTGAAGCAGTAATTGCATAAGGTAACATAAGTGTGACCAGTAAAAGACACAGGCATGGATGCGCTGCAATCGACTCAGAATCAGCCCCAAAATGAGTTGTAACCATTATACTATATATTCAACTCAATGGTCATCCAATTATTGCATGTGGGTGAACTGTTAGATTAGAGTCCTACTTTAATGCACTAAAAAAAAACATATACAAATATTTCCTATGTACAGTACAGGGTGAAAACTATTATATTTATACACATAAGCAGGGATTCCATTGTAACATATAATTACCATTATGCCATTGTGTATAAAACCCCGTCTGTACCGTGCAGGTTTCAGGTGTGGATATTCTTCTGTGCTTGTAACTTTAATGCTCCATACCCTCTTCCAGGCTTCATATAGTTGCACATGTATGGGATAGACACCTGAGTGATGTGGAGCCACAGCGTAACCCATGTATGTTGGAATGCCATGTTCCTAAATTGAATACATTTTCATGGGTTAGATGGCGTTCGATTCAATCACATTTTAAGTTATAACAGATACACAGGTTTCACAGCAGGCAAAACATTTTGAGTTTCAGTTACAGGCATTAGTTTATGGATATACAGTATGTCAACTTACAGTATGTGGACAATTCAAAGAGTACATTCAGTGCAATCAATTTGATGCACAGTCCAGTGATTCTAAGCACATCAAAAGTGTATGTTTAATTATTATTATCATTCATTGAATAGAAATGCACTTTCACCCAGAACATATCTATCTATCAGAATTTTTACCAATGTCTATAATTTTATTCATGCAGTAAATAGGTAAAAGTGCATATTTAACCGTGGTAGCAGGCGCGTAACTAGAATGATAGCCTTGTTATGTGGCATGGACACTTAAATGCCACTATCTTGCTTCCAACTTTCATAGACATCAGTGCAGAACACTGCTGAGTCTTAGCTCTCCTTCACCACTGTGCAGTTCCCGTACCAGATTATTTATCATGGCTGCTATCAATCATCATTAGCCTGTGACCTTATCACCGAGCATCATACCCCCAGCCTTCTAGTGACTTTGAGCTGCCACATTACATGGTATGTGATTTATTGCAGGGATCCTTCTATTCTACTGTCCCACTGTTCCAATATGCTAAAAAATAAGTGGTCATTCATTTTTGGAATTATTGATGTTGTATATTTTTTATTGTTTTGTATTAATGAGAATATTTTGTTATTTCTTTATTAATATTTTTGTCTTTGATCACACTCTTTAGAGTATGTTATGTTAAGCCCATATGGGTCATTTGGTCTTTTAATTTGACATCACATCAAGCTCAAGCAGGGTCTTCCTTCGGCATAGGCTAGCTAGACAACTGCCTAGGGTGATTAAAACTAAATGAGGCACCAAGTGTTGGATTTAGGGGGTGGGGTTAGCCACCAGCAGAAATAGTGTCCATCACTGACATCAGGATCTACTTAGTTTCTTTCATCTGACTTTCTGATGCCACTGGAGATGCAGCAGGGTAGTACGGTAGAGGTAGACCACTGGGTGGGCTTATCTAATCAATCCTTGGACCTCTCAGCCAGGGATCCAAGGATTCTGAAGTAAGTTGAACTATCTGTTATGTTAGGTCCAATAATTCATCTGATAAGCCCACCCAAAGATTTATCCTGCAGTCCTTACCACACCATAGTGCTCAGTCTCTTCAATCTTACCCTGAAGCCATGGTAACATTAATAGCAAAAGCCAGCTCAGATTCAGCAGACATGAACTGAACAGAATGGCAGCTTTGGGTCAAGTGTTGATATGTACGTCAAGTGCACCATGAGACTGCAGCCAGCAGGAAGGAGGGGATGTCAATGAGCTGCTCAAGATGAGCATAACATGTGGGATGGTAATTGAGGTGGATTAGGGGCAAGGGAGTATGAGGGGCAAATGAAACAGTGTGGCATGTTGTTAGGTAAATTGGAGCACAATATGGGATGAAGAAAGGCACAGTATAGTATGTGGATGGAGGAAGTAAAGCATAGTACGGCATGTGAATGGGAGAAGGAGAGTCTATTTGGGAAAGAGGAGCTGTGAGAACAATTTGGAGTGTGGATCGGGTGAAGAGGAGCACAATGGCAATGGGGGAAAGGAAAGCACACAGTATGTCACACAGTATGTCATGTGGATGGTGGAAGGGAACTGGCTGCAATTTAAGGACAGAAGGAAACTGGCTGCAATTTACGGAGCTCCAGCAATATTGCTTTGAGCTGGTATCTGTTTAGAGGAAGGTGGGGCATTCTAAAATCTTGGCTAGGTACCAAATTAATAGGGGTGCTGGACTGGGTCCCGACAGTCGTCAACCCGACGTCAGGATCCCAACTATTAAAACACTGACAGATGGGTTTCCGACGGCCAATGGCTATTCTCCCTCGTGGGGGTCCACGACCCCCATAGAGGGAGAATAGCATAGGTGGCGAGCATAGCGAACCACTGTGCCCGCAAGGGGCTTTGTTGCGCTCGCCATGCTGTCTGAGTCCGGCCAGTTGGGATCCCGACATCGGGCTAATGACTGTCGGGATGCCGACTGTCGGAACCTTATACCACACCCATTGATAGAGCATAATATGTAAGAAAAGATGAGGATCTATTTGACACTGAAATCTGTACATTTTTAATCCTACTCTTTTTCTTTAATTAAATAAGATAACATTATGTAAATAGTTATCTGTAGTTCTGTGATATGTAAGATATTCTAATAAAAACAAAAGAATACGATGTTTGCAATTTTCCATGTGTACAAATCAATTTGCTCATGTTCCGCAAATATTGAATTTCTGATTTTGACAACATATTTTTAAACAATGTGACTTATCATAACAGTAAAATGTTCAAAATCCTATACATTTTAAATAGTTTACTTATTTGCAGATATGAAACATGGGTATGATTCTAAGGTGCACGCAGTGCTGATGTCAGATTTATATTTGAGGGGCTCGCATGTAAGTCACACTGCACATGCATTCTCATGTGGCGGAGCAAAGTTGCAGTTCTTATTTCAGAGATGGTCCATGGGGTATGTTATGGGAGTGTCACGGACATGTCTTGAATGTGGTTACATATACAGAAGCTCGACCATTCACATAGGAGGCCAAACTTTGAGAAACACAAAAATCAGTATTGCTAAATTTTCAGATGCTGACTTCTCAGTCCTTGCACTTTCAGGTGCATGGATAATGCACACATGGGGGAGGGGAGGGGACAGTAACTTAGTGGCATTTGCATGACACACAACTTCACAGGTGGAATCCACCAATACGCTCAGATGTTGGCATTTCTGCATCACCTCTGACCCAGCCCTAGTAATCATCAAATTACATTACAGAGTAAAAGTTTGAAAATCATCATCAACTTTCCACAGTACACTTCTGTATAGGATGAATGAAAGAATCTACTGAAACATGCCACAAGAACACTGGATAAAAAAAATTCTCTCTTTATGAGAAATATACATTTTTCTTCTAAGGCTTACATGTTACAGCTGGGCAAGAAAGGATATACTGACCTTCAATTTAAGCCTATCATTTTCCAGGCTGTTTTGTACATTTAAATATTGTTTGAGAATAACAGTTGAGTGAATTTTACACCTTACAAAATTGAGGCTATAAAACCTCAACATGATATTCTCTTTATCCTGACTTTATTATAGTGTCGTTAGTGACTCCTGTCTAACTGAGCATAGCGTATCGCATCAGTACAAAAATTTGAAATTATAAGGGCCGCAGGTTTTATGTCAAGGTATAGGTATTGATTCTTCTGAAGTGGATATAAAAGAAAAGAAAAAAAAAACTTGAAATAAAGAGCACCGTATGCTGCTGAACTGTTCAGGTGTTAAATCAGTTTTTAAATAATAATTACCTACTACAATTATTGCAAAAGTTACATCCCATTTTTGTCTCTGTGGTCAACAAAATGATATCCAGCTTTACATATGATTCTTATAATTGTAATTATGATTAACCTTACCTTGACATGGAATATACAGTGTTTAGGGTAGTGTGAAACCTGCACTAATTTATTTTTAATAAAATGTGTCAATATTATTTGCCCTAACATCTGTATGCCCTGCAGCGGTGCGAGGAGATGTGACTTTGTTACACATCCCCTTGCATATTAACAAGGGGATTCGGCTGTGGCAGTGGGGCAAGCATCTGGATGGGCGGCATCAGGGGTGGATTAAGGTCTGTGGGGGCCCTGGACAAAATAATTGTGGGGGCCCCCACAGACACCCCACCACAGACAACCCCCCACCCCCTGGTACCTGGGCAGTGCAGGAGCAGCAGATGGGAACTAGTAGCAGTATTGGCCACTAGTTCCCATCTGCCGTAGAGACCCAGCCGCTGACACCCATCCATGGCAAGGACCCCGGCGCTGACTGCCCAGCCCACTACAGGGACCTGCTGCCTGTCTGCGCTGCCTGACCCCACTACCCATGCACAAGGGGTAAGGGGCCCCACACCGGCTGCCGATGTGGGAGCCCCTTATGTGTGGGGGCCCTGGGGTGACCGCCCTTGTCGCCCTGTGCTTAGGCGTCTCTGGCGTCTCTGGTGCTCGGTAAGCTGCTTACCGAGCAAACCAGGAACAGGCCCTGAATCTCTATATGAAATGCAAAGATGCAAAAGCCATGACTTTGCTAAGTTCCATTGTTCTTTGCATATACAGTAGGGCCTGATTCAGACCTGATTGCTTTTGTGCAAATTTGAACAGTTGACAATTAGAAACTGTGCATGCTTTTGCCCCAAAATGTGCACGTGGGATGCCTTCTAGCCAAGAATTCCTGCTGCTTTGATTTCTATTGTTACTGTACACTATGTACTCAAGCTGCATTGGACACTTAACTGCCTGTACATTATACTGTGTATCTGTATATTGGGCTTCCTGATGAAAAAAATTCAGTAAAGGATTTGAAAGTTGAACACAGAAGTGGGCTTTTAAGTCACAGTGATACCCCTTTCACACTGCACTTGTTAAACGGTGTATTGTTATGTTTTCCATTTCAAAATGTTTAAGGCTGCAGTGGGAAAGCGCAAGAGTTCATTTACCTGTTAAAGATAACCGGTATTTCAAAACGTTTAAAACAGAGTCCTACACGTTTCAGAGCTGTTTTTTTATGCAGTGAGAATGGCTCTGAAACGGTATTTAGTAAAAACAACAGATTATAGACCTGTGATAGGCTGTCCCCTGCATACTGCCTTAAAACGTGTTCAGGGGATTAAACGGGTTGACTGATGTGAATGATACTTAAACGGTATTTAAACCGGTAATCTACTGCAATGTGAAGGCTCAGACCCGTTTTAAATACAGTTTCAAAATACCGTTTTTTTTAAACGTTTTGGCAGTGTGAAAGCGGTATGAGTGCCACCTTATGCCTATTTTATATATATTTAATGCTAAAATATTACAGTAGAAATAAGAAAACTGAATTGCTCCTGAGTGAGAACCGAATCCCAAGTGCTGCGCATAGTATGCTGTCACCTTAGCCGCTAGGGCAGCCTGCTGTAACAGAAGCCTTTCAGCACATTCACACCTGATGCAGCAGTGGCAGTGTACATTACTGTACCAACCAATTGAACACATTGGACTGAGCTCACTGTATGAAAAGCTTTGCAATCTCTCTGTAGCAAAAAAAAAAATGCTTCTTTGACACTTTATGTTTAGGAGGTTTAGCGTCCAATGCGGCTAGAGGACAGTGTACAGTAACAGTAGAAATCAGCATGGTAGGAGGTGCCTACAGTATGCAGGGGAAGCATCTCTGCCACATAAATAAAATAATAATAATAATTATTATTATTATTATTAGTAATATTATTATTACTGATAATAATGATAATATTGATAATTATCACCTCAGCCACTATGCCATTAAAGAGCAATGGAATCTGCTGTGCTATATAAGAAACTGTAAATAAATAAATATGCCACATACACCAGCCCTAAGTTATAGCCATTACATACACCTGCAGTGCCAGGCATTCATTTGTAAGGCAGGTGGAAAATGATGCTTATTTCATGATGTACTATAGTTTGTCCTGAAACATAATTAAATTAAAAAGGTGACCTGTATTTACTGCACTGTACACTGGGGCTCTCACTCTAACACATTACCCTATCCTCTTCACAGCCTATACTAAACCTTCCACTAGTGCCTAACCTTGACCAGCCCGCCCACAGCCTATCCATAATGTTGAGCTGATGACAATCTTGATATTTCTAATGTTGACATTTTAAGCATTTAGACATGTTCCCTTTTAACGATATGGACATCATAACTGTATCAGAGTTGTACAATATTACACAGCCGCAAAGCTATGCATACCATACAATTAATATCCTAATACAGAGGAAGGCATATGGTGTATATCACGCCTGTGGTAAGATCTTGGCTAGAAATAAACACCGGAGTAGGGGCTGACTGGTACTGGAACTTAGGAGCCTTGATGAGGGTGTGGTACATGCCAGATACCCTCAGACAGTAGCAGATGTGACCACTAGGATAAAAGTAAAAGTCTTTATTGACTATAGCAGATAAACAATTGGTAAGTTTGAGGAATGGTATCGCAGAGGATCACAGGCAGTAATGAACAAGCATAAATGACAATAGCAAGAATGGTATTTAGCTGCAGTGTGTGCACACTGATGAAGTCCATTAACATATAGCATAGATGGAAGGAAGCTCATGCAGTGCTAAACGCACTGATGAAGTCCAGAGCATATATGATGGAGCTATGTAAGAACACAGATGGAGTCGACAGTTAAATATGCGATGCAGATGGGAATGAATACTGACCACTGTGAGGAGCTGGATGCCAAGGAGAATGGTCACGGGATGAAGGTATTGAAGGTAGTGGGCACTGCTACACAGTCACTGGAAAGAACAGAGAGTCACTGATGAAACATGATGGCAGTAATCGATGTGATTTATTGATGGTAGTGGATATCGATGTAGAGGGCACCTGTGTGATCAGCTGTGATGGGATGACAGTGATGGTGATGTGGAAGGATGAAGAGCCCACTGGTGAAGTTGGTGTTGCGATGATGGAACACCAATGATGATGGAGCACCGATGTTGCAGAGGAACGATGACAGAGCACCAATGTTGCAGAGGAACGATGACAGAGCACCAATGTTGCAGAGGAACGATGACAGAGCACCAATGTTGCAGAGGAACGATGACAGAGCACCAATGTTGCAGAGGAACGATGACAGAGCACCGATGTTGCAGAGGAACAATGACAGAGCACTGATGTTGGAAATGAACTATGACAGAGCCCCGATGTTGAAAATGAACAATGACAGAGCCCCGATGTTGGAAATGAATGATGACAGAGCAACTATATTGAAGCCAGACGGCTGCTTGCAGGAAATGTCACAAACTGGAAGGAGTGGAATCCTCAAGGACTGGAACCTGCAACACAGCTTGGAGACAGAACACACCAACAGGTAACAACCTCAGGATGAGATCAGTAGCACTGGCCCTGATCTGACTGCACCCAGCCTATTTATAGGAAACAGTGGAAGAGGAAATGAGCTAGACTGAGGGATGGATGGGATTAGCTGGAACATATGACAGGAAAGACATGGCTGCTCCCATGTCTGGAAAAGGCGGGAAGTCTTGTTTGTTTGGCACATGGTCTGAGTTACTGTAATAGCGGCTGCATGGAAGCCGCAGGAGGCTGAAGTTGAACCTCGGGAGTGACAGGCAGGGAGTGAAGCGCAATCGCTGAGACCACGGCACCTGGTAATTGTAGATGCTGTACAGTGCGGGCAGCGCGAACATGGCGCAAGTGGAAACCATGTCTGGAGCGCAGCGCCAGTCTTTCCAGGCATCTGGACGGTAAATAAGTTTGTTGCGATACCCGGATCATGACAGTGTATATTAAAAGTCTCCTACCTACTTCCATAATCTGCTATTACAGTATGTCTCAGATGCATCTTTGAATGACACTGCATGTCCATCAATCACCTGTGGATGGTATTGGCAGGAAAAGTTGCAATACCCTATAGAAAGCTATGGGCTTCTCTCTGCAGCACTGTGTAAGGAATCCAACACAGATCCCTCCCAACATGCCCCGCAGCTGTCGCCATGGGACGCTGAATTCCGGTGCCAGAGTTGCAACACAAAGGACATCTCTTATTGCAAGAGCTGTCCTTTGCAATAATAATCACATATGTGCATATGCGATTAATAAGAATGTGGTAGCAGGTGAATGCCAGTGATGTTAGAGCATCCTGACCATTTTCTGGATGGTTGCTATGGAAAATATCCCATCTTAGTATATTTACTCCTAAATGTCAACTACAATAACTAGCTTCTGCTAAATTATGAGTATCAACTATCTATATATACAGCACGCTCCAGTTTTTTTCCGACTATGTGAAGTTCATGGATTTAAAGGGTAGGTTAATTAACAAATATGTTCTAGTACTGTTTAATTTAAGTAACAACAAGATGGCTTCTACAAACATACATTTACCACTTCCAATATGTCCACTTGTGAAACATGCTTGCAATCAATCAATCAATCAATCACAAAGTCTAGTACACCAGACTTCACCAAACATATAACTAGGAGCGATAGAAAGAATGCTACGAGAGAGAGAGAGAAAGAGAGAGAGAGAGGAATTTGGTGATAGATTGTTGATGAAGGGTTGCCTCAAGTATAGTTCAAACACCAAATTATGCTATAAACAACATTTCAGTCTGCTCCTTTCTTGGCAAAGGGCACAGATATACATTTTGCTTTATTCGTTCATTATCCTTAAAAAGCACTTTGGCGATTGAACCAATGCATAACTTTTGCAACTTTTATTAAGAAATACATATGTCTTCATTTCTGTCACCCTACCCCTAAATTATTGGAATGCCCATCACTTATTTTAGCACCACTATATTATATATACTGTACCATCTCCTGTGGTAGATGTCAGTTTGTACCTTCTCTTGGTTACAGGCCACTGCACCCCAACCTGGGAATTGTGGGTACTGTTTGCACCCCATTCATAGGAAGGGTGAGTGCAGTGGTATTTCTGTATCTATAGATATAATTTATGTATTTACAGTTTCTTATATAGCGCAGCAGATTGGGCTTTAAAATTGTAAACAGAGATAAAAAAAAACTGAGTAACAACAGACAGACTTGGAGGTAAGAGGGTCCTGCTGCAAGTTTACAATCAATAGGATTATATATATATATATATATATATATGTATATATATATATATATTTCTATATCCCTACAGATTGTAAGCTTGCAGCAGGGCCCCCTTACCTCCAAGTCTGCCTGTTGTTACTCAGTTTGTTTTATCTCTGTTTACAATATATATATATATATATATATATATATATATATATATATATATATAAATATATAAAATCCTGAACAGGGTTGCACTCTAGCACACTGCAATAATGGCTTAGTGCTTCCAATCCTGTTCCAAGAAGCAGGAGCTCAACATATACCACAATCTGGCGGTATTGAAATGAAATTCTTAAATAGCAAATGGATATGCAATACAGTATTTAGATGTTTTATTTCACATTTTCAGCAGGCCATAAAAATCCCAGGTAACCAATGAACATGTACTTAGCCATCCACATGATGTATAAGAAATGTGATTCATCAGAGCAGCTTAATCTCTTCATGTGCTTTCTACATACAGTATGTGCCAATTGACTCACGAGTTGAGCAGCAGTATCATCACTAAACTTGGCCACTGTTTTAATTATTATGCAGCAATAAAAATATTTTCTATCACCAATAAAAAAGATATATTTTATCACTTCAGTTTACTAGTATTATATTGCTGTAGCAGCTGAGTGATAGCTGCCTGACAATACTGCCTTGTAGCGGTAATAAAAGTCACCCAACAGACAGCCTTTGTGCATGTGAGACACGGTTTGCTGGAACACACATGTGCAGTGGATTTGGAAGAATTAAATATCAAAAAAAAATCTGCTAATAAAAATTGTATGAATAGTCTCTGCTATACCATCTTGGACAATCTGAAATAACGAGATCGAGAATATGCAAAAAAAGCTTGCATAAAGCAATGAGAAAGTATAACATTGGAGAATATGTAAGCCGTTGCCTAGCGCACTATAGAAGTGTCTTACTGACAGGAAATACAGGGCTGCCATTGTCAAGTAATTAGAACTCCACGGGACCAGTGCTTTCTCTGAAAGCCAAATACAATTTAATTCCTAATTGATTAGGTATTTTTATAGCACTCTTGGCTTAAGCAATGTGCTTCATAATGCAATTTCAAAGATTTATAACCTTCAGATGTAGACTACATATTTGAAATGCAGAACAACCAAGTGGGATTGTTCTGGATTCTAATCAGCTTTAGATATTAAATTGCAAAGCACTGTAATAACTTTTGAGCCCTGCCCAATACTTCAAACATAGTTATTTAAAAGGTAATGAATGCACCAAAAGCTCAATAGGATTTCTTTGTACGCTCTTAAATAGATATAATGATTCAGTGGATTATACAAAATTTACATAGATATAAATTTGAATAATTAGCATATTATGTAGGGCATATTCTATTCATCAATTAAAGAAGGGCACAAAAAGCAGCAATAGGTGGGATCCATTCAGCACAATGGCACCCTCCTTATCAGCAAAAGAAAACCAGCAACGGCAAAGTTTGCTAAATTGTCTTAACGTCATGAAAATAGCATCTGTACTAGACATGGAATTAGAAATAAATGATACCTAGAAGAATATGGATATCTATTTTAAGCTAATCAAAATATATTCATCATTTACTGATGCAATCAAAACACAAAGCTCTTCTTACAATGAACAGTTAGAGACACAGTACTGTACATGTGCACTGATCAGCTGAATAACTCTTATCTTATAACTGAAATTGTAACTTTAATTCAAAGTGCACCTTTGTTTGACAATTGGTTTCGGACAGACGGAGCTTAATCTTTTCTCTTACTGAGCGGGCAATATTTAGATTAAATCATATTGTATAAGCATACTATAAACTTCTGCTAATAAGTTTTATTCAGATTTAAAGTTAATAATAAATTAAATTGTCTAACACAGTGTGAGATCTTGGCTTCAAGACAGGTAGGAAAAAACGAAATAGGTTGCAGCAAGACAGGGTTTTACAGGTATGGTATCCTGTATCCGTACATCCTGTATCCAAATTATTCCAAAAAACGTGATACTTTTTTTTATACTTACCAAGTCTCCCGGAGTCCACAGCAGGCCTTCAGCATCCTCCACGGCAGGCCTTCAGCACCATCTCCAGCAACTCCAGCGGTCCCAGGAGTGCATTGCGCGAGTGCACGCCGGTGAAATTACCGGCGCGCTTGGGAACTCGCGCAATGCACTCCTGGGACCGCTGGAGTTGCTGGAGATGGTGCTGAAGGCCTGCCGTGGACGCTGGGGGACAACATGGGAGCCGAGGGACCATCGGGGCACCACCAGAAGACAGGTAAGTATGCCTAAAAAAATGTATTCCAAAAACCGGAAAAATCCCTTATCCAGAATGCTCGTGGTCCCGAGCATTTCGAATAAGGGATACTCAACCTGTATTAATGAGCAAATTAACAGGAGGCTTGTCAGCAGCACATTAAGTCCAAAACAAAACAGGCTTTTCTACAGCAGCAATTGGTAAACTTATTTCCCTTCAATTTGAACACAAAGTCTCCGTTTTTTTAGCTTCAGAACAGGCAGACATAGACTAAAGTACTCACCCTGTCTCTTTGTTGGCAGGTCCCAGACAAACACTAGCAGTCCCAGCTCTCTCTCTGGCTTGCTTTCTTCAACACACACAATCCCAACACTGCCCAAATGCAGCATCCCCCATTAATCAACTCCAGAACTGCACCTAAACTCCCAGCTCAGGAAATGATTAACCTGGTGTGTAGTATGGGATTGGCTAATAGCAAACCAACACAACCATACCAAAACCTGGACAGGACCACCCATTTCAACACTGTCTGGGATTTATACCACTGACATCAGCAGTCTCAGTGGCACATACCTGCCATCAAGCACTTTTCCTGCTGACCTCCTACAGCAGGTACAAGTGATGTATTAATTTTGATAACCAGAAATTTTGCCATGCCAATTCCTGCAACTATATTGAAATATTAATTTGTTATAGTCCTTAATTATTCAGTTGAATAAGTTATTTTAATCCTAGAATTCAGAGATAAAACACATGCTTAGAGATGAATGTTGCAGATTGTAAATGATGATGATTATGTTAACTACACTCTTCAGGAATTGAAGGCCACTTTCAAACTGGTCACAGAATTGATATTTATTGTGACACCAGTAAATTTGTCCAAATGAAGGCAGTGGGAATAGACCTTATGGCAGTGGTTCTCAAACTTTTTGAATCAGGCACCCTACAGTATAAGAATATTTTTCACGGCACCCATAGGCCAAAATTTTGTTACTGAGAATTTCAGAAAAAAATATTAAATTAAATAAGTTGTGATTCCATTTTTTTTTAGGTCCAGTTATGTGGTGAGGAACATGATCACTTCTGTTTAACCCGATATTTTATAATTGGAAGCCACAAGCACTGATTTTGCCTATATCATTGACCATAAATAATTTGAGATGGTTCTGGACCACCAACCTGAAGCACCCCTGCAAGTGCTCCGAGGCACCCCAGGGAGCTTGGTGCAGTTTGGGAACCACTGCATTATGGAATCTAGGCTGAGTGCATAATGTTAAAATACTGTATGTATCAATCTAACTGTATTGATTACATTTAAATGTAGAGTTTGATGTATAGTTGTATGCTTCTCAGGTGCTACTTTAAACGTACTGTGTGCGAAGAATGGAATGCAGAAATGTACCCATATTCCATAGTTGCATCTATACAAATGCACAGCTCGTATCTACACTACATGTTTGTTCAAATAAATGTCATCAATATCAATGTGCATTTGCACCAGCCTTATACTTGGTGCAAGAGTTCAGTCTGAAATTAGACTCTATATAGGTTACATATAGGTCACAAATCTGACTACACGTCTTTTCACTAAACAGCTGTCTATTTATCTATATAGCAATACAGATTGAGTATCCCTTATCCAAAATGCTCGGGACCAGAAAAATTTTGGAAAACAAATTATTAATTATTTTGGAATATTTTTATAATTGAGTGATTTATTTGAAGTATCTTCCATTTATGTTGTATGAGCACATGAAACACACAAAAATATATTTTATTTATGCATGAAACAAAGTTTTAAAACCGGAAACAAAGTTTGTGTACTATCTCTTTTGAGTACCATTATATGTCCTTGCACATATAATGCCAGTTACATGTTATTTCCCCAGTAGTGCCAGTTACAGATGTAGCCAGTAGGTTTTTAGCAAAAAAAATAAAAGTACATTTTGGAGATTATGGTTTTCAGAATAATTTGGATAACGGATATTTGGATAAGGTCTACTCAACCTGTATAAGTATTTTTAAATAACTTCTCTTCCAGACCCAGTGTTCCTGAGCTTATTTTGCTAAAAATCCTTGGATCCATTCACAAAAGTGACTTGTATGATACTTTGAATTAGCTAATCAATGCTCAACCTAAACAGACCAGTCTGGGTGAACCTAGTTATAATTATTAATTATTTTTATTCATCTTAATTGAGCTATTTTAAGAATTATCTGATATGAAATAACATAGGAAAATGTGAGTGATTTTCCAGACGATATAAAGTAAGAAACATTTTATACAGTAAAACTAATAACAACTACACATCGAACCTGGTATATAACTATTCATTTAGAATATGTATCTGTACTTAATTAGCTTGATTTATTGTGAGTGGTCAAACTTCGAAAATGGAAAGACTGGTTACATCATTACAAATCTTGAAATGTGTCATGCAATATATATTTGTTGAACTTACCTGCGCAAAATCCATGTTTAATATCATTTGTTCCACCAAGGATGACTCATTATTAAAAAGATGAGGCTGCATATGACTCCACATGTGAGGGAACCACCAAAACTCATGCACTGAGGACAACAAAAGGTCATCTCCTCTATCCTCCTCAATAGAACCTTTAATGAAATATATATTTAAACATATTAATCACAACCAACAGGTTTGTTCATGATCATACTGATTGGTGAAATGTGATACGGCCTAATAATGTTACACATTAAAATTTAATCTTCTGCTAAAATCTATTTTTATACGCAGTTCCGACATACAATTGAAGGTATAAAATTCTAAACTTTTATCCGTTTCTTTGAAAATCTGTTTCAAGACAAATGCTTAATACACAATTAATATGACATATATTTCTTTCTCTTTAACATTCAGATCTGTCCATGTACATCTAGCCTCCTTTTGCATTCAACAGCCCTTCTATTTATGCCATGCCATGTTGCGACTCAGTAGCACTGGGAGTCTTTATGCAACTTTTACATTAAAATACATTTGGTAATGAAAATAATATATGACTTGCCTGAATGTGGTGTGCAACTGTGGCTTTATATAAAATGCTATGTTACAGTGTTTTCCTGGATATAGCTTATGCAGATACAGATGCAATAACACACTAAATATACAGATGTAACCATGCTCATCCTTGCTGCCATGCATTTTGCTGCAAGGTGTGGCGACTATTCGCTACATTAATTCCATTGGGAAGTTTCACAGCCTAGCGCACAATGCAGCATAACACATCGGGCGGTATTCAATGAGAATACCTGCGAGGTGCAGCGAATCCTTTTTAGGATTCGCTGCACATTCGCCACGTTCCGGAGCCGGCAGGCTCCGGTATTCAACGTGTCAGGGGCTCGCTGCCCCTGACTGGCGAATATGAGCTCCTGTGGCGATTGCCGCAGGGAGCCTGAGGACGGTGGCAGGCAAAGAGATGGAAGTCTCTCTGCCTGCCCCAGAACTTTGTGGGGGGTAGGTGGGCTCCCCGGGTGCCAGGCAGCACAGGCTGCCCCCCGGGGGTGCCAGCAGGGGACCGTATATTCACTATACCCGATCGTAACGATCGGGTGCAGTGAATATATGAATATGTAATGAGCGGCTCGGCTCCGGCGCCCCCTGCTGGCTGCTGTGTAAAAAAAAAAATATATATTTTTTTTAAATTAAATATATATTCATGTGCTTACAGCACATGAATACAAATAGCATGCCCCTCCTCAGAATAAAATTCCTGATTTTTTGACACCAAATGTAAAAAACAAATTTTAAAAGTTCACATTCCACTTCACCATAAAAAGATAGCAATTGCTACTCGGTGAATCATGGTGAAAAAAACCTTGAAATGTATTCGCCGTGTGGTCATTGAATAGGGTGATTCACCGTTTTAGTCAGAAATTCGCCAAACAGCACAAATTCGCCATAAAAACATGGCGAATCAGGCTCATTGAATACCGCTCATCATAGCAAAGATGAGAATGGCTTCATTTGTAGGTGACTAATTCAGACTGGATTCCAAAAGTTCATTTTTTGGGGTTTAATGGACAAAAGTATGGTGGAGCAAATGTAACATGTGCAGAGAGAGTTTGATTTGTGTGAGTTATTTTGTTTTTGTGCAGGTTAAATATTGTCTGCTTTATTTTTACACTACAGTTTATGTTTCAGTATGAACACACCTCGCCCAGATCTAGCTCTCTCTGAGCATGTTGCATGTGCCCCATCTGCAGTGCTACATGGTTTTGTCCATTAGAGAAATATGTGCTTTGCAATCCAGTATGCCCAGAGTCTGCATATTATTTTACTCAGCAAAAGCAACTTGTGTGTCCTGTTCACTCTGTTTGGGAACAATACCTATTTAATGGAATAAAGTTGCATGCAAAGAGGAATAGCTTTCTTGAGTCACACGGAATCACATGGAGGATAGATCTATGTGGACACTTTGCACTTGCTGAAATATATGATAGTAGTTTTGCACCATCCTCCTTCTCTACTGGGTGCACCACTGCTAATATACATTGCTGCAGCCTGCCCTGTGTGTTATGCCCCATCCAACAGTGTTTCCCCAGACCAGTCCCACAGTGAATTGTGCTGAGGAGCAATTCTGTCAGTCAACAGAAGAGGAGGCAGCAACATTGTAATAGAGAGATTACAGTCACATATTGGGGTGAGTGCTGTAGCAGCCTGCATATACTGCTGTATCTTTTATGGTCCCTCCATTTCTGACAGCAGTCAAAGCCCCCATCGTTTTTTTCATGGAGCCTGAGAAACTGGCAAAATCCAAGCTTTCTGTTGTTTGGCCCCAAAAAGATGAAACTATATCCAAATGATATTGCTGTATAATAGCCTATGGGTTACTATATTGCATATTCTTCTGGAGGGAGCATCCTACTACTACACTCTCTCAGCCACCATTGAAGTATGTGCTAGCTGAGGGTGTGGGTTGTTAGGTCTACACCAACTAGGTCAACAAGCATTGAGTCGCCACCTCTAGGTCGACAGACAGCAAGGTCGACATGGGTCTAGGTCAACATGGGTCAATGTCGACATGTGTTTAGGTCAACATGGGTCAAGGTCGACAGGACATTAGGTCGACACAAGCATTAGGTCAACATGGGCAAGGTCGACAGTCAAAAGGTCAACACAGGGGTTTTTCACTGTCTTTTTACCCCAATGTCGACACAGTTGACATGGACACAGTTTGAAGTGCACCGGGTACTTGTTTCCTAGCACGGCGCCCATCGCATAGCATACCATAAGGCATACGATGGTATGCGATGCGATGTTAGACGATGTTATATAATTTTAAATTGTATACCATTGAATTGTATGCCATTGTATGGCATATGCAATGGTATACGATTTTAAATTGTATAAGCATCCTAATGGGTGTTTTCAATGTTAAATGTGCCCCCTATAAGATAAATAATTGTATAAGCACCGTAATAGGTGCTTACAATGTTAAAAGCACCCCCACGCCACCCGTACTATCAACGCCAACCCGAAGCGTGGCGAGCGGCGGCGGTATGCGTCCTCCGACCTTTTCATACCCCCACTATCCACGTTGGCGTGGAGTTGATTTTATATAGTGTGGTGAGCACAGCGAGCCACCGAGCCCGAAGCGTGGCGAGCGGACGCGGAATACATGTGAAGTAATGCACGTTCGCTCGCCACGCTTCGGGCACGGTGGCTTGCTGCGCTCGCCACACTATATAAAATCAACTCCACTCCGAAGTGGATAGTGGGGGTATGAAAAGGTCGGAGGACCCGTACCGCCGCCCCTCGCGGGTTCGCTGCGCTCGCCACGCTTCGGATTGGCATTGATAGTGACGGTGGCATGGGGGTGCATTTAAAATTGTAAGTACCTGTTAAAGTTCTTATACAATTAAAAATCGTATAGGGGGACCATTTAACATTGAAAAAAACCATTAGGGTGCTTATACAATTTAAAATCGCATCGCACTGCATTGTATGAAATTGTATGCCATATAAAATGGTATACAATTTTAAATTGAATACAATGCCATACAACTGAATATCGTGGGTGCCATGCTAGGAAACAAGTACCGTGCACCGCATCCCCTCGCATCGCGATGCTTCGGGCATGGTGACTAGCTACACTCGGCACACTATTTTATTCTCCCACCACACCCTAGTGGATGGTAGGGCATGAAATACTACCTGTCGGCACACGTCGGATCAAAAAACAGTGAAAAACCCCATGTCGACCTTTTGACTGTTGACCTAGTCCATGTCAACCTAATGCTTGTGTCGACCTAATGACCTGTCGACCTAGACACATATCGACCATGACCCATGTAGACCTAAACCCATGTCGATCTTGCTGCCTGTCGACCCAGTGGTGTCGACCCATGGTTGTCGACCTAGTTGGTGTAGACCTAATGACCATATCCCCTAGCTCATGGCTGTACATACACATTGGTAGCCAAGAAAACACAAAGCGGGAGTATATTGATGTGCTGTCACAGAGATAAGGTGTGTTGATCACTCCTTCTTCCTTGGTCCTGTGTTCTGTCCAAGGTGTTCTGTCCAACCCACGTTTTCCAATTCCCATGTAATCAATGCTCACCTTCTGGCAGTGCCCTATGTGCACACAAAGGTTTCTTTTTGTGCACATAGGGCACTGCCAGAAGGTGAGCATTGATTACATGGGAATTGGAAAACGTGGGTGCTTTAAAAAGATACCTTTACAGGCACATAGGGCCTGTTGTACAGGTCAGTGTTTTTGGGACCAATACGTTGATATTCTCCCATATTAGAATATTAGACTCACCGATTGTGTGTATCTGTTTATTTCTTCCCCATGAGCATTTAAACCTTGGACAGAACACAGGACCAAGGAAGAAGGAGTGATCAACACACCTTATCTCTCTGACAGTGCATCAATATACTCCCGCTTTGTGTTTTCTTGTATTTGAGTATTGGGGCTGGTATCTCAAGGGGGTATAAGATGCGGCAGTCAGGTTTGGCGCAGTGATACCAATACTAAATTCTGTGTATACATTGGTAGCCAAGACTAAAACCAGAAAACAGTTTGGGCTCTTTTCGAAACCCATCTCCTGATAAGATCTTTTAGTAAATTGTGTGACAAAATTAATTTTCACTTGCACATTTTTAAGCAAAATATGTAATAAAGTTTTTACATCCGCTGTAAAAATATGCACTATTTAGACCAGAAGAGTGGAATGAGCAGAATCCAGGAAGAGTAGTATTTAAGCTCATTACTGGGAGTTTACCTATTACCAGAAAACTACAGGGCATTTTTCCTAGTTTTGGACAAGGTTATCTGCTTACCCATACTCTGGCCTTTATTAAGATCTGATAGCAGTACCAATTTGTTTGGAAAATGGGCAAACCCATGTGCACTGCAGGTGGGGCAGATGTAACATGTGCAGAGAGAGTTAAGCCCCGTACACACGGGGGAGATATGTTGCTCAGCAATATATTGCTATATATTGCAGAGATGGTCGCTGATGAAAGGGAACCTCTGCCGGCGGTGCCTCAGAGGTAATTAGCTGGTCGCAGGAGCAAGCTCCTACGACCAGCGATTACAATGGGGCTGAAAAACGGGAGCGTGCACCCGGCGATTTATCGCCGGGGCACACTCCCATCACTGGCAATATGGTCGCCTGCGACCATATTTCCAGCGATGTCAGCCCCTATCGCCCCCGTGTGTTATTTTGTTTCTGTGCAGGGTAAATACTGGCTGCATTATTTTTAGACTGCAATTTAGATTTCAGTTTCAACACACCCCACCCAAATTTAACTCTCTCTGCACATGTTACATCTGCCCCACCTGCAGTGCACATGGTTTTGCCCATTTTCCCAAACAAATTTGTACTGCAATCAGGTCTGAATAAGGGCCTATGTCCAGGTACACCTTCACAAATATGTGTGTGTGCTGCAGGAGCACAGCACTTTACTTGTATGGGGGCATCCGATCACTTTTTCTACAAATATATATTTTTTATTATTAATGTAACACTATTCACATTTCTTTTTTACCCTATAACAGTCCTATCACATAATAGCTGCTCTCACTTACCTAACACACTTTATTAATTGCTATCTATCACTGGTGTGGTGCCTTGGGGAGGTTTGGACTAGACCTGAACCCTTAAGGCCCCCATACACTAGCCGATTTTGGTCCGATTTCGGCCAGATCAGTCGGATCTGGCCAAAATCGGACCAAAATCGGCTAGTTTTGATGTCCCCTCAGATCCGATGCGCGGTCCCGTGCGCATCGGATCTGCGTCGGGTGGTCGGACCTGCTGCACGTCCGACCACCCGACTTGGGACCTAGTGGGGCGGCACGGTGGTGGAGGGAGCAGGGGGGGCTGGGGACGCTGCGGGGGACACAGACAGCATAGAGCCGGGCAGGGGGAGCCGGCCGGAAGCTGTCAGTAATGAATAAAAAAAAAAAGCCCATACAATGAATGGGCGGCCTGTGATTGGCTGAGCGCTCTCTCAGCCAGTCAGCAATTGGCTGAGAGAGCGCTCAGCAGCCAATCACAGGCTGCCCATTCATTGTATGGGCTTTTTTTTTTTATTCATTACTGACAGCTCCCGGCCGGCTCCCCCTGCCCGGCTCTATGCCGCCTGTGTCCCCCGCAGCATCCCCAGCCCCCCCTGCTCCCACCAGCAGCCCTGCTCGGTAGCCCCCCCCCCCTGCTCCCCGGGTTTTTTACATGTGATAAATCGAGACGATTTATCACATGTAAAAAATGGCACATTAAGTGCCAATCTAATCAAGCTCCCCCGGGGAGCAGCAGGGGAAGCTCAGGGGGAAGTCGGGGGCGACTTGTCCTAAGGACAAGTGGCCCTAGTGTATGGGGGCCTTTAAGCCACTATGCAGACATATCTGAAGCTACAAATCTCTTCAGATTTGCTTTGAACTCAACCAGATATCTGATCTGACCCTAGGCAAATTTTTCACTCTATTCACTTCACTGACAGCATCAGATCAGATGGAACTTTGGTGCAGCACTAAAGGTGCGTACACACGTATAGATTTTCTGTCTGATTTATCTGGTGGGAACAAAAACCTGGAAATGTATGGGAGCAACTGACAATCAAAAAATTGGTCCCAAACACTTGAAAACAGACAGTGATCAGTCAGACAAATTATTTAAATCATTCTGATATAACAAATTTATCAAAGCAGTTATTTTTTTTTTCCTGCATTTGGGTAGAATTTTTTGATTGTCATATGCTCCCATACATTTCCAGGATTTTGTTCCCACCAGATAGATCGGACAGAAAATCCTGTACATGTGTACGCACCTTTAGAATGTTTTCATCAGATAGATCTGAGACTCAGTCGCACATCTGATCTTGGGAAGCTCAGATGTGGCCTTTTTTTGTCAGATTGGTTTGTCAGATCCATCTGAATCTGACGAAAACAGGCCAAATCTGACTAGTGGTTGGGGGCCTTTAGAATGTTAGGGAATTACCCAATGATGAGGTCACCTGGACATATTGGGTAAACTCTTGACCTTAGCAAAGATTAATAAAAAAAACCTCTATGTAATTGCAAAATATATTGTATTTATTTATAGTCATTTTTGAATAGTGCTGCAAACTTTCTATTTGTGTGTGGCACATGTTGTTAGGTTTTGAACTGGGGATAAACCAATAGTGGAGTGCACAGAAAAATTAATGTGTAGGTGCAATACACAACCAATGACTTTCCATCACATACAAAACCCCAAAATGATCAAATATTTAATGTTTACATAGGTCACATTTATTAATTAAATTCCAAAATGCCACAATAGTCTAACACACAATGTTTGTAATTCAGATATGTATGTGAACCTGATAGGATATATAAACATTGCATGGTTGTGGGGCTGCGCAGGCGGAAGACCCAATTGCACATGTGTAGATTGGTCTCTTGTGATTATACTCCACTTCAGCCTCCCGTCAGCTGAAGTGCAACTTGTGCAAAACTGTGACATTTTGCCTCCATTTTGAAAGTGTGTCTGCAAGTGTGTCTGCATTGTCAGGTGCAGACTAACTGGATCCAGGTGTTTAAATCCAACCACTTGCCTGGGAGCCGATATGGGAACGGCCTGGGTGCCATGGACAAATGGTGTAGGCTTGAGAGTTGACGCCTGTGTCAACTAGCTAGTCGATGATGGTAAATGGCTTTGGAGCAAATACTGATCTCAGCTGGTGAAAACTGGGAAGCTCAGACCTCTTCTCCTGGAAGCTACAGTATAGAAATAATTAGCTGGAAAGTAACCTTGTAGATGAATGGTTAACCAGGGAGCTGTATTAGAAGCAGCAGATCATAGGTGCACTTCCCAGGTAAATCTGAAACAGGGAACCTGGAGCCTTGAATTCGGACTTCTGTGGAGTACTCAGGGTTCAAGTTGTTCAAGGCAAGGAGGAAGGGCCAGAGGCCTAACCTTCATCCCCCCTGCCTGTATATGATTGGCTGCAAGTCACAGCATCAATTAACCCCAGGAAGTACCTTTGTACACCTTGATCACATGATGAAATGCACAGGTCCGGGTATCAAGGTTACAGGGAAAACATTGAATCTTGTCATGTGACTGCAAGTGTCATGGCAGCACCCATGCAGCATGGGACCGACTTCGGATCAGCATTAGACCTGACTAGTCCCCAGGAAATCGTCATGCACATCTTGCCACAGAGAATGACTGGAGACATCGCTAAACTGGGACTTGTATTGCAGATCACACCAGCATTCAGGTAAGGGATGCGGTCACAGATGTGAAACCGTGCCAAGATATCTAACAGTACCCCCACTTAAAAGGTGGGCACCGAACACATTTTAGGTTTGGCTGGATTTTCCTTATGAAACTGAGCAATTAAGCGAGGGACATGTACATCACCATCGTTGACCCAGCTTCTCTCCTCAGGACCATATCCCTTCCAGTCTATGTTATACTGGATGCTGTTGTATCTTTGTCGACCATCTAGAACTTTGTTGACCTCAAACTGCACCCCAAGGTGGGTGTGAACTTTAGAAAGCACAGGAGAGGATGTCTGGAACCAATTTAATATTAAAGGCCACAATAAGGAGATATGAAAGGAGTTGCAACCTTAGTAGACAGCCAGACACTGTCACCTGGTTTGAACTTGGGTATTGCTCGCCTCTTATGATCCGCAAAGAATTTGTACCTTTTCTAAGCTTTCTTGAAAGCAACATGTATGTTATTCCAGATTTGGGAGAAATGACTGAAGACGGACTTGGCAGCAGGTACCTCCAATTGTGGGAGTTCGTTAAAGTCAGGAGGATGCAGATGTTGTCCATATACAGTAAAGAACAGAGTATTACAAGTAGATATGTGGTACGTAAAAGTTATGAGCAAATTTTTCCCAGGGCAGCAGGCCAATCCAGTCCTCCTGGGAGGATGACATGTATAGACGGAGAAAGTTCTCGAGGTCCTGGTTAACCCTCTCTGTTTGTCCATTTGACTGTGGGTGGTATGCTGACTTTTAGCTCCACTTTGAAGCTTTACAAAGGGCTCTCCATAATCTGGCGATTAATTGGACATCACGATCAGACACAATCTTGAAGACATTTTGTACAAATAACTGCACCAGTTTGGGTGCTGAAAATAGACCCTCCAATGGAATGAAGTGGGCCATTTTTGAGAATAGTGTTTTGGGACTGTGGCAATTCAGAAATTAAGTCCATCAAAATATGGGTATGGGGGCACAGGCAACAGGACAGTTGAGGCAAAGGCTGTGGGACTCACAATGGGATTGGACTCATGACCTATGACGACCTCATCCATGGAACGAAACAAGGCATCTGCTTTAGCATTCTGGAAACCAGGGCAAAACAGAATCTTGAAGTTGAACCTTGAGAAGAATAAGGACCAATGGGACTGTCAAGAGTTCAGACACCAGTGTCTGAAATTGGATGACCGATTGAACCCGGGCTGGGCAATTGCGGTCCTCCAGATGTTGATGAACTACACATACCAGCATGCCTTGCATCAGTTTCAGCATGACCACATAGCATAACTAATGCAAAGCATCCTGGGATGTGTAGTTCATCAACATCTGGAGGGCTGCAATTGCCCAGCCCTGGATTGAACCATAGATTGTGATCCTTGCTTCACTCGAAGGATTTCAGTGGCTGCAGATCATCCTGGTTAGTCAAAAAATCTTCGAAAGGCAGCGATGAAACCCTCATAGTCTGCCAGAATAGAATCTGATCTCTCATATAGGGGAGAAACCCACTCTAGTGCAGAGCCGGTAAACAAAAAAATTATATAGGCCGCTTTGACTTGGGGTGTTGGGCCACTCTGTGAAAGCAACTGGAACTGAACCTCTCACTGATTGATGAATCTTTAAATGTTTGGGATTCCCATCATATTTCTGTGGGGTCAACAAATGGAGGTGGGAGTAGGCAGTGGCAGGTGATGGGACAAGAGAGGATGCCACCGCAGGAGCCAAATTCACGAGTGACTGCTGAATGCTGTCCAGATGGGTGGAAACTTCTTGTAGGTAGGTTATTACCTATTATTGTGTCACTTCCTGGGAATCCATCAGGGATGTAACTGTTTCAGATGTATTAAACGAAAACAGACACTGCATGCTAATTCCAAGTAGCCATTTCAAACAAGATCAGCAGTAACAGGAAACCGTACCTCCAAATCCCATGGTAACACTAGGTGTGGTCAAATACATAAGATTAACATTACACAAACAGTTACATATTGTAAGCTGCTGGCCCCTCATTCTGTTCACATGCCGGGTCCTTGGGCCTTGAATAAACTGCCAGGGCTTGGGTATCTAGTGTACTTGGCTGTGGCAGCAGTGATCCAGTGGAAGTCTCAGGGAATTGGAACATGGGAGGCTTGAGATAAGGACAGTTCATATAACACTGAGGACACAGCTAGGTGGGAGAGTTGACAAGACTCTAAACAGAGGGTGGAGTTTTACCCCACTGATGGTTTTCACCAGGAAGGAAGTTTAGACTTTGCTGCATGTGATGGACAGGTCAAGGCCCTCTGACACAGTTCACACACCTAACTGGCCAATCACTAAGGGATGGATAGTAATGGCTGAGTGTTGGTAAACTAGAGATTTTGGTTTACTTTTGGCTTGGAAGCCACGGGCTGAGTAGTCTTGGGAACTGTTGATGGTGTCGGTCTGGGAGCCGTGGGTTGCATGGGTGTGGTTCAAGGTTCCGACAGTTGGGATCCCGACAGTCATTAGCCCAACATCGGGATCCCAGCTGGCCAGCCTCAGACAGCGTAGCAAGCACAACAAAGCCCCTTGTGGGCTCACTGTGCTCACCACGCTGTGGGCACAGTGTCTCGCTACACTTGCCACCTATTCTATTCTTCCTCTATGGAAGGGAGAATAGCCAGTGGCAGTCAGGAACCCATGCATCAGTATTTTAACAGTTGGGATCCCGACATCGGGTAAATAACTGTCCGGATCCCATCCGGCACCCAGGCTGCATTGGCCTGGGAGCCATAATCTGTGTTGGCCTAGGAGCTGGAGAGAGATGTCGACAGCCTGGGAGACATAGAGTACTTTTTGACAGCCTTGGGGCTGGAGAGAGAAGTCAATGGCCTGGGAGCCATGAGGGTCTTTTTCGGCCTGGGGCTTGAGATGTCGGCTGCCTGGGAGCCGAGATGGATGTTGATGGCCTGGGAGCCGAGATGGGTGTCGATGGCCTGGGAGCCAATATGAGAATGTCCTGGGAAGGTGGGCAGACTGTGTAGACCTAAGAGTCGACACCTGTGTTTACTAGGGAGTTGATGATGGTAAATGGCTTGGGAGCCAAAAGTGATCTCAGCTGGTTGAAGCTGGAAAGCTCAGACCTCTTTTCATGAAGATATAGATATAATTAGCTGGAAGGTACCCTGGCAGATGAGCAGCAGCAGGTTGCAGGTGCGCTTCACAGGTAACTGTGGAACAGGGAACCTGGAGCATAGAACGCTGACTAGGGAGTACTCCGGGATCAGACAAGTTGTACAAGGCAAGGAGTAAGGGCCAGAGGTCCCTGCCTATATGTGATTGGCTTCAAGCCGCAGCATCAATTAACCCCAGGAAGTACCTGTGCACATCTTGATCGCATGATCAAGTGCACAGGTCAGAGTATCAAGGTTAAAGGGAAATCATTGGAGGAATCTTGTCATGTGACTGCAAGTGTTATGGTGGCACCCATGTACCATCGGACCATCTTGAGATCAGCATGGGATGACAACTAGGCCACAGGGAATCATCATGCACATCTGGCCACGGAGAATGACTGGAGACAGCACTGAACAGGGACTTACATCTTAGGACGCACAAGTGTGCAGGTAAGGGATGCGGACGGTCACAGATGCGAGTACTTGCCACAATTTCTGACACTTACTGATGACAAAAACCATTGTAAATCACTACAGTGATTGCTATGGTCTTGATGGTAATCTAAGCCTGCATCCTCAGATAGCCCAATATGAGTGAGATTTGAGTACTATTAGCAGAAAGTGGGAAAGGTATATGTTTAATGAGACAGACACAAACATATTACAATTACATTTAAAAAATGTGTCTTCCATGATTTAAACATTGTTTTTTTTAAATATCAGTTTGTGTATTTTAGTGTCTTTCCTTTATTTCAGTTCAAGGTGAGTACTAGTTTAGCCACTTAAATGGCAGGACACAAGAGGTACATTTTAAGCTTTATAATGCATGTTATATTGTTAAACTATTTGTATTACACTGTCATCTCTTTTCTAAATCTTATGTTTATTATTCTTATATACCATAAGGAATATATCATTGTTTGTGTGTTGTTCTATGGGCAGTTAGCCCTTTATGATTCCCTTTTTCAAAGTAAAATGGCTTAAAATATAACACAGATGGGAAAGATTCCTTCTAAATAAAATAAATAGCTTCCATTTAGTATCTGCGTTCACAAGAAGTGAGTTCATTATCACAGCTATTATTTTATGAAGTAATAAATCTTGGGTATATTATTTCTGAGTACCTTTCAAACATGCTATTTCACAGACTATAATTAAGTTTTGTTTAGAAAACGCAAGCGAAATGTAATTGTGTTTCGCATTAAAATGCCATGATAAAACCACAATAATAGACCATTATCTTTGTTTTGTGATTTGTATCACAACATCGTTTCTTTTTTCTTCACATTTATTTCCAGTCACCTCTTTTTTACAAAGAGTGAAACACTTTAAAAGGAAAGAAATAATATTTTTTTTTAAAATTAATGTTAAAAATAGGAAAATGTTTTTTTTTAAGTATGTATGTATGTATGTATGTATGTACGTATGTATAATGGCAATGTAATATTTGCATTTTTTCAGCAATTTCAATTTGCAGAAGTTTTCATAGCTGTATTTAAAACTAATAAAGTACAATGGCGATAAATCATTCCTTATTACAGTCTCTATGAAGGTGATATCTGCATGTACAGTTAATTTATTGTCTTTTCTAACTTTAGATAATTAATTAACAAGAAAATGCAGTTAATTTGTTGTCCTGTGCTTTTCCGTCTTCTGAAGTCTACTTGTGTTCACAGTGAAGTGATGTAACATCTTTCATTGTATCGTCAAGTTCCATGAACATCAAAGTGTTATCATATTATGTGTTATGTGTCATTTAAAGATGAAAGGATATTGATAAACTTATTATGGCTCAAACTAATGTGGCATAACTGTCTACATTCATATATTGAATTAAGCTTTTTTTGAAAGTACACAATAACAGACACCGCAACAGACATATTGATTATTATATTTGTGTCTTTGTTATAAATTCATGTGGCAAGGTTTTCATCATTGTACAGTATTTTCTTTTTACAGTTTTGTGTTGCCATACCTCTAAGTTTCAATATAACTAAAATAACAAATTGAGACTTACAGTAGGGAAATGACTCAAAAATGTGTATTTATAACGTTTAGTCATTATAGTAAATAATATTTAGTAGTATTTGTAAAGGTAATTATAACAATTTGTCAAGAATCTTTCAACAAAGTCATACTGTACAGTATGTATTTTTTGCATGATATTAAGTACAGAAGTTTACATTCAAATTTACCCCTATATAAGTGGACATTCCTTGATTTGATGTCACTGTGATCCACTAGCCATTGGTGCAAATCAATGGTTAGAAATCCGTTTGAGAATTGAGGATATTGCCAATCCCAACCATTTGGGACCAGGGAATCAGGATTTTTAAACAGTGTTAATATTCCCAAACCCAGCCATCAGGGGATCAGCGCAAATAGTGGCAATCTGTCCTTGATGTATTGAGGGGCCATTTGTTAATTTGCTGTATTTAATCTGTTACATCATCCATGTTTCTTGATTTCGGCTAATCAGCAATTGCATATTTTATCAGAAACAAGGTGTATCTCACTGAACAATATTGTAAAATACAGGAGACAATAAGAATTTTTTTTACGGCACAGCGAGTCAGTATATGGTCAGTATAGTGCTTAGCATTTAGATATGACAGAATTACTTACAATCACTGTATTCAAGGGAATCACACACACAGTCACAGTTAAATTTTAACCAGGCATTTTGTATTATGACAACACACTTTTTCTCTATTGTATTATCGACTATTAAATTAAATGTGCTTGTCTTTGAATGTATAAATAAGACACAACTATATATATGCACCTTTATTTGTAAGGGTTAAAATAATGAAAATCTATTTTCCCATTTAGAGTTCTAAACACTGGAAGCAGACCACATATGCAACCCACATTTAAGATACAGTACATAAAATATTTAAGCAATAATTATTTAACATACTCTCTTTTGGAAATTCACTCCCAACTTGTATTGGATGAGAACTGCTAATTAACAACAACACTGATTTATGGGGATTATTTTGAAAAGGGATGCACAGGGAAACAAATACTGTGTTATCAATGCCAATCCTTGTATTTAATTTTTATAATGTGCTTAAAAACACTTAAACACGATTTGTTGCTATTGTTGCCGCAATGATGTCTGTGCAACCCAAGACCAAAGCTACTACTAGGCAATTCTAGAGAGTTGAATACGTCGCAAGGGGTTCCAACCTATTAAATTTTAATGTCGGAAACCACGTGGATTGGCGGAATAGCCGCGGATCCACAAGCTTTTTCAGACACGTGGCCCCGTGTCCGACAATCTCAAATCGACCTTAGCCTCCCATCACTCACCCAGTTCTGGCGCCGGCCGCATGAGCAGCAGCAGCAGCAGCAGCAAAATCCGACAGTTGGATTTGGCTGCTGATTGAATAAGGCATGTTGGTTCCATTCCAACAAATGAATGTCTGAGTGGATCTGACTTTAATTGAATATTCATAAGTCAGTTCAGCTAATTGTACAAAGATTTGAACCAAACCTTCTTTTATCAGGCTAATAACAGATAAATCAGATAGTTTGATCAGGTCTATGTAAAGTAGTATTTGGCCAGGGTATCATCCTACTGTGCTTTCACATTACAATAGAAAATGACTTATAGATTGTAAGCTCCACTGGGGACTGATGTTTAAATATTATTTGTAAAGCTGTTAGGAGTCCCAGGGGACTGCAAGACTAATGAAATATACTTGCTGTAGTAAAAGACAATGGAGGCAGGATGGCTGTTGAAAGACTGTATTAGCAGGATCAGGAACAGGTATCAGGTTACGGTTACAGGAACAGGTATCGGTTCAGAGGTCACAGCCAGGCTACAGCATTACAGACACGGATGAGGAAGCTATAACTGGCCCTGAGCTCAGGGCAAATGCAGCTTTTTAAAACCAGAACAGACTAGTCGCTGCAGCACACAGAGACAGGCCCCTCAATTACCAATATGTGCTGCAGCAGGGAATGGCATTCTGAGAACAGACCAGTCCAGCTTATTACACCAGCTGGAACTTCTTTCAGAAACCACAGTTCCACAGGAAGAACCCAACAGCAGCACCTCTGGCCACCCATGGGTACTGCAGACCAATAAATGACAACAGCACCTCTGACCACACAGAGTTACTGCAAGCTGGATATAACAACAGCTGAGGTAACCAAAGGTACCGCAGACCAAACAAGACATAAATGGCAGTCCTGACATAATACCCCTTGAAAAGGTGGATTCCAGATGCCTCCTGGAAATTTAAGCTCAGGCTTCTCTCACTGGGAAGAGCAACCAATTAGCTGGCACCAACAGGACATCAGACGTGGACAGGACCTCCGACATGGCAGACACTGGCTAGATCTTGGTCAATCTGAAAAAGTGTCACCACGATTGACAGACATCACGGCGGCCCTCAAGACATGCCTAACGGCAGGCGCAACCACGTCCTCATTCCAGAAGGCAAGGGCAGACAGGACCTCATGCCCGAGGGCAAGGGCAGATGGAACCTCATGCCCGAGGGCAAGGGCAGACAGAACCTCATGCCCGAGGGCAAGGGCAGACAGGACCACATGCCTGAAGGCAAGGGCAGACAGGACTTCTTGCCCGAGGGCAAGGGCAGACAGGACCTCATGCCCAAGGGCAAGGGCAGACAGGACCTCATGCCCAAGGGCAAGGGCAGACAGAACCTCATGCCCAAGGGCAAGGGCAGACAGAATCTCATGCCCAAAGGCAAGGGCAGACAGAACCTCATGCCCAAAAGCATGGGCAGACAGAACCTCATGCCCAAAGGCAAGGGCAGACAGAACCTCATGCCCAAAGGCAAGGGCAGAAGGACCCCCTCCTGGGTCTATTATGCATGGACCCCCTTCTGGGGCTGGACCATAATACTCGACAGGCGGACCCTCGCAGACCTCTGGGACATCAGATGGACCATTGCGGACCTCTGGGACATCAGACAGACCCTCACGGACCTCTGGGACATCAGGCGGACCCTCACGGACCTCTGGGACATCAGGCAGACCCTCACGGACCTCTGGCACTGGACAGACAGGACCCCCTCCTGGGGCTGGACAGACAGGACCCCCTCATGGGGCTGGACAGACAAGACTTCCTCCTGGGGCTGGACAGACAGGACCCCCTCCTGGGGCTGGACAGACAAAACCCCCTCCTGGGTACACGCCATCGGCTGAGGCATCAGCCACCCCTCCTGGGTACATGCCATCGGCTTAAGCATTGACCACCCCTCCTGGGTACTCGCCATCGGCTGAGGTATTGGCCACCCCTCCTGGGTACACGCCATCATCTGAGGCATCGGCCACCCCTCCTGGGGACATGCCATCGGCTGAGGCATTGGCTGCCCCTCCTGGGGACACACCATCGGCTGAGGCACCGTCCACCCCTCCTGGGGACATGCCATCGGCTGAGGCATCGGCCACCCCTCAGGGAAGTGTACATCGTACACCGCTTTGGGGGCCTGCTCCTTCTGACACAAGTCTGACAGAACACGATCCAAGGCCAACACGATCTGATCCACTAAGTTTTGAGCTTAGTTAGGCTTCATAACAAGACACGACAAAGTTCACTGTTCCCCCTCCAGCAAGTCAGTGTGGCCAGTTATAATGTTAGGAGTCCTAGTGGACTGCAAGACAAATTAAATATACTTGCTGGAGTAAAAGACAATGGAGGCAGGATGGCTGTTGAAACACTGTATTAGCAGGAACAGGCACAGGTATCAGGTTACGGTTATAGTTACGGTTACAGGTACAGGCACAGGAACAGGTATCGATTCACAGGTCACAGGCAAGCTACAGCAGTACAGACACAGCTGAGGAACCTATAACTGGCCCTGAGCTCAGGGCAAATGCAGCTTTTTAAAACCAGAACAGACTAGTCGCTGCAGCACACAGAGACAGGCCCCTCAATTACCAATATGTGCTGCAGCTGGGAATGGCATTCTGAGAACAACCCAGACCAGCATATTAAACCAGCTGGAACTGCTCTCAGAAACCACAGTTCTGCAGGAAGAACCCAACAGCAGCACCTCTGGCCACCCATAGGTACTGCAGACCAAGAAATGACAGCAGCACCTCTGGCCTCACAGAGGTACTGCAAGCTGGAATTAACAACAGCAGCACCTCTGTGCAACCAGAGGTACCGCAGACCACACAAGACATAAATGGCAGTCCTGACAAAAGCGCTGCGGAATATGTAGGTGCTATATGAATAACTGGTAATAAATAAATGCCATTTTTTGGGGGTATCAGTTATTAATACATACCCTATCTAGTCTTCAATAATCTATTGTTTATTATTTTATTGCACATTTATTTTAAGCTATATTGACTATGTATCTAATTACATATTTTCTCCAAAACATTTTCTATATATTGTAATCAGTACTTATAATAGTTAAAATGCATTTGATATGAAATTCTTACCTGTGTGATAAAACTTCCCTGAAAATCCAAGATTGAAGGTGAAATTTGCAACCTGAGTGCGCAGTAATTTTTGTGTTTTTAGTAATGCCTGAAAAAAAAGAAAAGAATAAACAAAATACAAAAATATAGACAGTGATGTAGATATTGATTTCATTCACATGTTCTCAACCTTGGTCCTCAGGACCCCACATAGTTAATGTTTTCCTGGTCAGCTTCCAATTTCTGAAATGTGGCAGTTGGTGATACACAGTGCACCTGCTGGGTGACCAGGAAATTGTGAACTGATCCTGAGGATCAAATTTGGCAACCACTGATTTATTTTTGTAAAACAGGCTTATGTGAAATCTATCTTGAAGCTTATGCAAATAAATGAGTGTGCAGAATTCACTTCACTTGCAGTTTTGGAAAAATCTCAAAATACATCTAGCTCTGTACAGGGCAACATATGTATCAGTTTTATGCCAGTAGATAACCAAAGAATATGTGTTGGGTTGAAGATAGAAGAAGACATTAACATTTGCACCTGGTTTATGCCTGGTGATGTAACCTGATAGATCTTTTAGTGCATTCTAATGATAAAGGACCTGATTCTGAGATGTAAGCAAATTCAGTTGTAGGTGAAATTTAGTGTGGAGCAGTTGTGGGAATAAAATATCTAAATGTCACAGCCACCAGAAGTCATAAAGAGTTGCCCACTGGAGGCATCCCGGTTCTGTGGCTTGTGTACGAGGATGCAGACACTGAATACATCTCAGTAAGTAAGCTGCTGAGTAAGTTTATGGTTGCACAGCAAATTACAGAAATTACAGAAAGAGACAACAGGAGAAAGGGCCTCTTATAACAATATTAATATCAATAAGATAGGAAAAAGATGCAATCAGCCAATCAGAAATTAGCTTACAATTGTCATCCTATTAAGTGCAGATTATGGCACCTACAGGTTACAAGCCTCTTTGTAGGAACATTTGTTTCTAAATTCTGGTCTGGCAGCTTCTATGAGGAAGTGGGTGGGAACTAAGGCCAGGGCAACTTAGATCTTGCTACGGCATTTGATACAGTGCCTCATATGAGATTGATATACAAAATATTGGAACTGGATCTAGGAAGCAAAATTTGTACTTGGGTAAAAAATTGGGTGGAGAATAGGGAACAGATATTTGTGGTAAATGGAACATTTTCAAATGAGGCTGAAGTTCTAAGTGTTGTACCTCAAGGTTCTGTGCTGGGGCCACTTCTTTTTAATATATTTATTAATGAACTAGGCGATGGTCTAGTGAGCAAAGTGTCCATTTTTGCAGTTGACACTAAACTGTAAGGTAATTAAATCAGATCAGAATATTGCCTCTCTGAAGTGCAACTTGATTACTGTAATAGGGACAAAAAACACATGCACAACCTATAATTTATATGGGTGAATCTATGGGAATCATCAATGGTGCAAGATTTGTTGGATTTCATCGACAGTAGACAGCGCTCAATGTCAATGAGCAGCAGAAAGGCCCATAAGGCATCAACATGCCTAAAAAGTAGCATAAAGGCAAGAGAAGACTGTGTAATCATGCCACTGTATAAATCATTGGGATAGCCAGGGCTATTTTTGTGCAGGCTCCAGCAGGAACTGACTCCCTTATTCTAGTTCACTCTTTCTGACAAAATATTTCCTAGATGGACAAAACCATGTGCACTGCAGGTGAGGCAGTTGTAAAACCCCACCCAAATCTAATTATCTCTGCACAAGTAACACCTGCCTCACCTGCAGTGCACATGGTTTTGTCCATCTAAGAAATATATTGTCTGAAAGAGTAAACTAGAATAAGGGCCTCAGTTCCTGCTGGAGCCTGCACAAAAATAGCCCTGGGTATAGCCTTATCTAGATTACAGTGTACAGTTCTGGGCACAGTCCATAAAAAAGACATCTTGGAACTTAAAATAGTTCAGAGAAGAGCAACAAAATTAATTAAGGATTCAGAGTGAGGAAAGGCTATCCAGGTTAGATATATATATATATATATATATATATATATAGATAGATAGATAGATAGATAGATAGATATCTATCTATCTATATATATATATATATATATATATATATATATATAGAGAGAGAGAGAGAGATATACATAGATATATATCTATATATATCTATATATATATATAAACAAATTCATGGTCAGTACAGAAAACTATCAGGTGATCTGTTTACCAAAAGGACTGTACACATGACATGATCACCTCCTACGATTAGAGGTGAGGAAGTTTCTCACCCAACAGGAAAGGTTTCTTTACAGTAAGGACAGTTAAGATAGGCAATACTGTGCCTGTGAAGGTTGTGATGGCAGACTCAATTGCTACATTTAAAAAAGGCTAGAACATTTTTTTTACAGCAAATAGTATTCAGGGTTATAAATATTAATCATAGGGAGCAATAGTGAACCAGTAATAAATTGGACGGCCATTTTGGGTTGGAGGGATGCTAGTTTATAACAGATAGGCATTAATCTCATCTGGGTCATTACACTGCAGGATATCATACTGTATATGGGTTGAACTTGATGGACTAAAGTCTTTTTTTCAACCTCATCTACTATGTAACTAGGTTGCATTTACAAGAACATACCCTTAATCTAATCACTGTTGTATTTGCATGATTTATCCCTGACCCATACTTCCTCTCTAAGCATAAGGAGCTGTAAAAGCACAATGTGACAGATGCACCAATAGATGGATGTGTAAGATTTTATGTGTGGATAGTACAAAAAAAAACCATTCAGTTATGCCTACACCCAGCTACACATTAGCTTACATACTGTATGTATCTGTTCACCCTGAGTTTGAGCAAACAATATAGATAATTAAAATAAATAATTGCTATTACTTTAACTTTTTAAAACAATACCCCTAATGGGCATGAAAGACCCATTGGGGGAAAGAAGTGATTGGGCCCGTATTTAGAAGTACAGTATGGTCAGTCTCTGTAGGTGGTGTGTAAAGAGTCCACATGTGATTAGAACATGATCTGGGCCCCTTTCTAAAAATATTTAGCAAACACTGCTAATGTACATGATAATGCAGCAGATTAATAACAACAGTGAACTGGTAAGGTAAGAATTTATATTGTCGGAACATTCTAAAATATAAATCTTTATTTTAAACCATCAACCATTCAAATCAAGTAATAAACTTCAATGTTGTATGAACTCAGCATTTATTGGAAGACTGCACATGTGTTGTGGCTGCAGTGCACACATGCCAAGGTACCTTAGCAATGCCACTCACAGTGAGGAGTCAGTTGCAGAGTGATTCACAAGAAGTGACCATTGGGAGGAGGTAATGTAGAGTATCTTTAAAAAAATCTGGCATATTGTTACCATTTGTGGAGCCTGTCTTGGGGGGTTATTCGAGTTCACTCTTTCTGACAAATTCCTTCTTAGATGGACAAAACCATGTGCACTGCAGGTGGGGCAGATGTTACTTGTGCAGAGAGAATTAGATTTGGGTGGGGTTTTTACTTCAAAGTGAGATCTATATTGCAGTGTAAAAATAAAGCAGCCAGTATTTACCCTGCACAGAATCAAAATAACTCACCCAAATCTAATTCTCTCTGCACATTTTACATCTGCCCCCTGCAGTGCACATGGTTTTGTCCATCTAAGAAGTATTTTGTCAGAAAGAGTGAACTAGAATAAGGCCCTTAGTGTCTTGTCTGCATAAAACATGAAGTCAGCATCGCAGCTCCAGCTCCATTCTGGTGCAATGAACTAAAAATATATATTAATTCCCATTTCCTTTATTCTAGCAGGTAAGTATATTAACTGTAGAAATGTCCACGGTGATGTTTCTTTCTGTTGAATATCAGGTACTTTATTTTACAAATTAAATCCTTAAAAGTTAAATGCAATAAACATTACATTAATGCAGTCACAGAGATACTGTAGTTACAATTACGACTGACACAAACCACAGAAATAAGACAATTTTATTAAAATGGAGCTGGAACGAAGCGTCTCATCCCAGAGGTCTACTGTTACCATTTTCACATTACATCAAAATGCTAATAATATCACTATTATATGCTAAAATACTTATTTATTATTGCGCAATAATATACCTGCTGCAGCTGTAAATGTTTACTTAGTCTCTCTCTCTTTATTCGATAGTCACTATAACTATAGCACCTATTTTCTTTTGTAGATTGGAGTCCCGCATTGAGTATCCTGGCAATGGGCTTAATGTATTTGTAATTCACAAGTGAAAGTTAATCAGGTAATAGTTGCTGGCTTTCTCACATTGTAACAACACTGTAACAACACTGTATATATCTTCTCTCCACTTTTCTTCATATCCTTTGCCTAAGCTTGTAACTCACTGTAGCATGAAGCCAACTGTATAAAGTATTTACACCATATTGCTTATTACAGTCACTATTTCTCCATCAAATAATATTAGTTCGGAAAAATTACTTAATTTCTCCTTCTGATAAATGTATGCCTGTTTTACAGTTATCATCTCAGGTAAACGCAGTCTCTTTATTAACCCTGCATTAGGTTGTCAACTTCTTGTAAACTTCCTGGGATACCATATCTTTCAATATATATATATATATATATATATATATATATATATATATATATATATATATGTCTTAATGAGAGAACAGCGTATTACAGCCTTTCTGTGGTAAATATGAGAGCACTCCTTTTTTGGGCTGGTATGAATGTATTTTGGGGCTCGACTCACCACATCTCTCCTTTTATCCTTTGCAGTTTGACAGGTGACAGCAAGAACTCAAGAGAGAATCCCAGCCACCGATGAGCCATCTCTGCATACCCCAGTAACTATAAATGTCCTCCATGCTCCCGCTGTCTGCCGCACTCTTGCTCCCCAGACCTCTCCTCACAGACTGCACTGCCTAACTGCTGCTCACTCTCCTGACACTGGTCATGTGACATGCTACTGACTTTTTGTGCAACTGCCGAGGCTGCTGAGAATTATCCACCACTGTAAACAAATTCACTCTAGCATGCTTCACTCACAATACATTGTATAGGAGGGTATTACATAAGCACTAAGGGAGTCAATGTTCTCACACCTGCATTGCAATTACTATATAGCACACCAGCATTAAGAGTGATGTAATGAGGTGTCTCTGTTCATTTGTGGTGGGATTCTACACTTGTGTTACCTCACCGTTCTATCACTGGAAATTATTGCTGCAGCATTGACATTGCAACCATATTTGAATTGGGCACAGTATCAGATTAGGCAATATACAAGTAAACATTTGGCTTTTAATTACTGTACTCGGTTACTGCTTGCTTATTCTACTCCACTGTATTTCCATTATTCTTTTAGCCAGATGCTTTCACTATTCTTAAAACTACAGTATATATAACAAATGTAACTTATAATATGGGTGTTTAAAAGTAAAAGACAATGTAAACACCACTGGAAGTAAAGTATTTTGAAAATTTATTTATGAAATGTTGCATTTCTATTCACAGCAGAAATGAAATCTTCCTTTGTGATGCAGAGCCACTCATGCTCAAATTCCCCCTGCTTGCTCCTTAATTAACATAAGTACTGTAATATTAATATGGAGAAATAATACACAGCAGCTTCATGTGACATGTTAGCGATAAGTTTTCGATTAAAATAGCAATCTATGCTCCCTGATATAGAAACCCATGCTACCATACAATTTAATTGGGTGTGGTATGACTTATTGATGGTTGGAATCCTGATGGTCAGTATAAGGACATCAGAATCCAGGCCGCAGGTGGGGAGCACAAAAAAGCCCCTTGTAGGCTCAGTGACTCGCTTTTCTGGCCAGAGGTTCTATTCTCCCTCTATCGGGAGAAGTTGAATAGTCTGGATTCCAATGCCGGTATACTGGCCGTCAGGATCCTGAGCCATCGAACACCCAATTTTACTTTCTTTATTCAGGCATTCTACTACTTTCTTATAAATTCCCTTTGTCTTTAATTTTCCATGCACCTTCAATATAGCAAACAATTGGTTCTTCGACACTGACCAGGTCAAAATGCAATAGACTTTCTCTATTAGAGAGGAAGGGATGCAATGGCAGACAAAGTTCTCTTGCCCAAGACTTAGTGCAGCAACAGTCACACTTTATGGCACCTTGGGCTGACACAATTTTGTTAATGAGAGCACACTGTGATTGGTGCAAGATACAGTGCCAACATGTTTTCCTTAGGCTTTTGAAGGATAAGTACAGAATGTGTTTATTAGATCAAAGGAAAGAAGGGTATAAGAAATATTATTTCTGCACCAACACGTCACTAATATATGCTGAATACAAAATACCATTACATTTAGGTGAAATGAAGAAGCTACAATGCTAAAATGGCAGCAATGTAAACATCATAAGTATCTTTCATTTTATTGCTTTTTATTCATTTTGCTGTGATACATATTGAAAAACTTTCCCAGACTCTTTACATTTTCCTTTTACTTGTCACTCACTGCTACAGTATGTGATGCTTTTTTTTTCTTCACAGTCTGTAATGGGAATTCTGCCAAAATATTTAAAATGCTGTCAATTGTCACGTCTTATCAAATCACCAGCTCCAACAGAGAAAGAACAGAAGTTCACACACTTTATAATTTAGAATTTTTAGACTATTTATATATAAAAAATACACACTCTGTGCAGGCTGTAAATTATTAGCAAAAATGTTCTTTGGGTGGTTTGCTAATAAAAAAAAGTGAGATATTTACTAAGCAGTGTTTATTTGTGCAGTTTATTATCGATTACACATCAAATGGGTTTTTAAGATCCAAATCACAGTCCTAAAATATGCGAGCTAAAACTGAAAACATTATTTTATATGCTGTAACACTCAACCCCATCTATCCAAATTAGAAATGTGCAAGTCCAGAATTACTCAGATTTACCCGGATCTCAAAATGGGATCTTATTGGCTATCCAGCTTTTGGACCAAAAACATGTGACAGCATATAGCCAATAAGATCCGGTTTTGAGATCCGTGTAAATCCAATCCGGTCCTGCATATCTCTAATCCAAATGTGTTTAAGGCAAAACTTTCTGATAAACCTAACCCTAATGGTTTGCCAACTTGTATTGAAACATCTAATTTTTTCGTTTACCAATTCTGTTACTTTCCCTTATAACCGTGTATAATAACTTAAAATAAATTGGTAATTGCTCTTTATTATGTACATGAGTAACTTTAACAGCCCCAAAACAGAAATTGCTGATTCAAAGCCTTTTACAATCGTACACATATATGCTAGATATATTTCAGTCAAACAGTGTGTAGATATAGATCTCAAACCTGACGCATTTTATCATTAAGACTTCATCAGGGGTTCAATCAAGTAGAGACCAGTAGTTATTTGAGATTTAATTAAATATTGGTCCTATGTGGATAGACTTCATCATACAAAAAGGATCCACAAAGGAATTGTATCTTGGTATATACTGTAGTAAATCTGTGGAGGTCTTTCAGATATGAGTAGATACATCTTGTAGGGTAGAAGCTAGTCCTGAGGTTCCCTGTCTCCTGCCAAATTGACTGAGACACTGAGGGGGTTTCCAGGTGGAAGTACCTATAGCGCACTCATTTATTTCTCTATCTATATCGCTCACCTACACTAACTGGGGGGCAGCAGAAATGCCAGGATGTAGAACTACTCTTATTTGTTGGAAATGTCATGGGAATGTATCTATATTGAGCATTTTGGTAGGAAATTTGGTTGGTTATGGTGCAAGTGCATGGAAGTGCCTGTCTTGTGGGATTGTGTCATGAGCATTTGTCTTAAGCTCTGTAAATACATGGTAGGGGAACCTGTTTCTGTCAGTAGCTAGCAGAAGCTGACCCAAGCACCAATACTAGTTGGTATAAAACCAAGGGGTAGCAGAGCTTTCAACTAGAACACATAGGAAAGCCCAAATTATCCATACAGATTCTCTCATTGGCATGAGGTAGTAATCAGGAATCCTTGGTTTGCCACAACTACAGCCACTTTCCATGTAACTCAGAATCAGTCCCATTATATTCTTCATTGGCAGCTATTCTAATGACTAGCCTTTCACCCCTACAATGGATTTATAGTCTCTGTAAGTTCCTGTATTGATTGGTTTCATGTTGTGGAATATAATATAAAATACATCATATGACATAAAACCTTGCGCTCCATACTTCTTATGTGAATTTTTTTAAATTGCAGTTTGCCCAAACAACTGATTTGTATGCACCTTTGTGTGCGCTGTGTAATCTGTGAAAATCACTAAAATTCAAAGCACAAATCTAACAGCAATGAAAACCATCTGATCTCAAAATACAGCTGTGCTGAAGAACACATGGGAAGCATACTGATTGGACACTGAATTATGCAATGGTTTGCCAACCCTCATGGCAAACAATTGCTCATTGTTTAAAAAAAATTCATACTGTATTTCTCCAAGATGATTTACCTAAAATGCTGGAAAATTGAGCTAACTTGCTTAAAAATGGAAAGAATATAATAAATAAAACAAAAACACACATTCAATAACATTCGTACTCAGCATCAAGCTTCTAAAAGGATGGTTTAGATAAGGTCAGGCTTTTTCACTTTTAGAGCACCCTCTAAGACTTTTAACTTTTGCTATTAAGCTTCTAAGTTAAAAATGTGAAATTAACTAAAACACTGGTGACACAAAAAATTGGAATTTATGGTTTTCGGAAAAATTTGGAAGGGTGCGAGTTGCTGTTTGACTGCCATTTAAACACTGAAAACGGCACCCAAATTAAGCCGATCTCGCACCTTTTTATGGGCTGAATTTGCTTAAAATTGCTTGCACCCCTATAGAGGTGTGAGTACATTTTACCCAATTCAGTCTGCCATAAAGTGTGCCTGGTGTCATGATGATTTGCAAGTGTGAATCATGTGTGCCTAATAGGTTGACCCCTAACTGGCTGGAGTTTGTATATACTCCCCGTGTTTGCGTGGGTTTCCCCCGGGTACTCTGGTTTCCTACCACAATCCAAAAATACACTGCTAGGTTAATTGGCTCAACAAAATTAACCCTAGAATGTCTGTGTGTACATGTGGCAGGGAATATAGCCTTTATGCTCCACTAGGGCAGGGACTGATGTGAATGTTTAAATATTCTCTGTGAAGCGCTGTGGAATTTGTGTGCGCTATATAAATAGCTGGCAATAAATACTGATGACTGGTAAATTGAAAAGGTGCCAGGATAAAATAATTTTTTGTACAGATAAATGTTTCTTATTGTTGCTGTTAGATATACAGTAATAACAGATATATTTTTATGAAGTATAAACTGTATCTGTTATATTCATAAGCAAAAAATAGTAATAATAAAATAAAACACAAAATATAGTAGCAAATCTGCTGGCATAACACATTCCTCCACCCCATTATTCTTATTGTTCACAATTAACAGCAATGCATCAAGTCATATGCAGACTTAGGGTCAATGTGGTAACTTTTATAAGCCACCGTATTTCAGGTGGCTTGAGCTAAAATATTAAAACGGCAATACCATCCAAATTAATGTTGACACTTTGTAAAGCCACAGTCATGATAGCAAACATACTATTGAACCTATTTTCTGTTAATGGAACACACTTTTGTGAATATTTTCTTATAACTACCAATATTTGTTACTGAAACACTGTTGTATAATGTACCTTTCCTGTGATTTTGGATAGACGAATAAGTAATACTGTAGCTTATGAAGATTTTGTTATCGATATACTCAAGTGAATACATAAAAAGTAGTATTTTCTTTTCATTAAAAATCATATACATATGAACAAACACTGAACCTCACTATCATCTAAATGTATGGAGTTACTAAATCATTCAGTTGCTCAATACTTAGAACCAACATTTGAATAAAAACTTCAAACGAATTGCTTACGATGGCTCAGTAAAAGCTGGCTTTAATATAATTTTTTTTTTCATTTATCCTTTGCTCTGTCATTTAAGCATTTTATCACATCATACTGAAGATGTCATTTTATCTTTTGTTTAAATATTGCATATCCATGTACTTACTTGTTCGTGGGTCAAGATGGCTTGTCTGTACTTCTCTTAATTGGTGAATCTATTTCATCATATTGATTTTTTTGTAACAATGTTGTGGCTAATTACAGCAGAACCCTTCATTTACATTCTAAACTTTCCAGGGCTATTTCTCTGCTAGCGTATCGTGTCTAATAGAAAGTAATTTACTTTTCTTTATTAAGTGCATTAAAACTTCATGCCTTGGCTATCACTGACAATAAGTATTCGATTCTTCTCAAATTGAATGTGCCAAGACATTTTGCTGTGCCATATTAGTTTTATTTATGTGCCATGCTCCGAATTGTTAGCTGCTAATGAGACTTCAGCACTTACAGCTCTAGGGCCAAACACTAACCTCATTTTAATGAGTTCATTATTTGCTGTCTTCAGAACGAAGGACAACAAATTTCCCATTTAATTAAAGGTCAGACGAACTCTGGGTTAGTAAAGTGAACAGGTTACCAACACTTGGCTAAAACAGTTGTGTCTCCTGTCAAAATACTGCTGTTTTTAGTATGAAACCAAGGTTTTATAATAGTTTAAAAGCAAACAGGGTTTTTTTCATTTATGTTCTTCTAGAGTTGGACTGAATTTTTAATCTAAATCACACAAACAATAAAGGTGCTTGCTATGCATGCAGAATCTGTAATATGTGTATAGATATACTAAGGTACTGTAGCATATAAGCCAAGACTAGCCTTTACACCAGGAGATATACTATACAGAAGCTTCAGAATGACAGTAGTGTTAGCTACTGCTACAGAATACAATTTATACACAATACACTCTTTCTATGGGCCAGGTGTATCAAGTTTCAAGAAGTGGAGTGGAGAGTGATAAAAAACCATCCAATCAGCTCCTACCTGCATTCCCTGCAGCTAGAGGGGCTGGGGGCATAGTCAGCAGCTCACAGAGCTGCTGGGCATGCCCCCACAACAGCAAAAATGGTGTGGCCTCATGACAGTGCCACGAGTATAGACCATACCCCTGAAATTTTGTCACACGCCTATGGCACGCACATACTCCCTCCTTCCACCCTGAGAATGTTGGGAGGTTGGTAAGAGGGAATAAAAACTATATGAAAATCTAAAATGAAAGTTCTAATTAAGTTCAAATCAATACAAATCAATACAAACATCTATTGTCTTCCCATTTAAAAGATCAAACGATCATCTTTTCTTGTTGCAGATTGAATGCAAACATATCCCATTAACCTCTTTGTTTTAGAATTGCACTCTCCCAGAGTGATGGAGAACCTTGGTACTCCAGCTGTTGTTGAACTCTACATTCCAGCATACCCTGCTACAGTTTTAGCATGGCCAAATAGCAAATCTGTTGCAGGGATGAGATGTGTAGTTCAACAACAGCTGGAGTGCCAAGGTTCTCCATCACTGCTTTACAGTGTAAGTTCTCAAAACAAGTCACATTGTATCATTTGTGTTATGGCTGTGCATCCTTCATCATGCATAACTGTACTGGTTCCATTGTGTGTGTGTGTGTGTGTGTGTGTGTGTGTTTGTGTGTGTATGAAGTATCTACAAATTAAACATCTTGTTACATAATATATTATTGTCATTTATTCATCATAGAGCTATTCAAATTCCCTAAAGTGACAAATCTGTCTTGCAGTAGTTAGCAGACTCGGCAGTGACACCCCGGACTCTGTAAAATAAGAAATTCTGGACCAGTGGTGTAGCTAGGTGCCACGGTGCTCGGAGCAAGGGCATGTTTTGGAACGTGACGTCAAGCCCCAGCTACTGTCTACAAATAACCTGTGAAGCATCTGCATCCTTTAATCTCCCTTGCAGCTTCCAGCCACAACAGCCGCTCTGTAGTCTCTGTAGTCTGTGCTAACTCTCGGCTGCCTGAGTTCAGGGGGGAGGCTGAAGCAGAGTGGCAACATTCAGGTCAGGTCAGAATATCACCACCATGGCGTCGGCTCCCCCCGGGCAGAGCAAGGAACGCCGCCCTCCCTACGCCCCCGTTCTGGACACAGTTCAAGTGGAACATTTCAACGCTTTGCGTTTTTTACAAGCCATGTTTAATGTGAAAGCATACAGGTATATTTATACCAGAGTGCACCACCCATATCCATTAATAGCCCAACCTCTACACCTGGAGGGTGTCACTACTCCTACAGAGGTGGACAGTGGCTTATTGTGCAGATTTAACAATACAGTCATATACATTGATGAAAAAAGTGTAAGATTTACATATAAAAAACACATACATAAAATTACATACAATACATAACACTTATTTGCATTATTTACAAAAAAGCATAATCAGAAACTTGTTACCCCTATATATGACCAATTGTTACATAGTCTATTGCTAACGCTATGTTTTTATTTGCAAATAAATTACTTTATAATATCACAGAGTTGTATTTCTTCAGATAACAATGTCATATCCTGTAAGCGATAGAAGCAATTGCATATATACATATAGTCCAGCTAAGATAAAGTCATCTCTACAAAAAACATTGAAACCCAATCATTTCATTTAACCCCTTTGGTGCTAATGTGTCAAGTCTCATTATCCATCTGGATTCCAACTGTAATTATTTTTTAGATCTAACACCTCCCCATAACAGGGCGGGGGGGGGGGGGACATGATCAATTATTTTATATTTCAGCACTGAATGGTTATGTTTCGCCAATGCAAAGTGCCTGGCTACCGGTTGTTCACTGGTGCCAGACACTAATGCAGCTTTGATTGCTGACCGATGCTGCCCCATTCTCTCTTTGAGTGTGCAGTCGGTCTTGCCAACATATACTAGAGAACATGGACACGTGATTGTATATACCATGTACAGTGTACTACATGTAAGGAAGAATCTAATGTTGAACTTTTGCCCTGATTGTGGGTGAGAGAAAGTGTAACCTGTCTGCAAGTAACAGCAAGTTACACAATTTGGGCATCTATAGCATCCAACTTTAGGTCTTGCAGTAGTTGTATATATACTTATGAAGCAAAAGACTAAAGTGTGATAAATGAGCTTTGTTTACAGATATGCAACCTTTCTAACTATTTTCCATAGAGAGTCTGCCTTATTCCATATTTAGTCTCACCAATTTTGATGTTTTACTCATGTCTTCAAAAATTCTACCCCAACCAAAACACATATATAAGCATATCTCCTGTCATCGTCTCATCTTTAGTTATAGAGTAAAAAAATCAAAGACTACATTATGATTTTTGACCTGCAAATTGCCCAGGTCTGCTGCAAACTTTGATTCACACAAAACATCAAGTAGATAATTTCTAGCTGTGCTTTTGACCTAACATCCAGCATGTCATCTCTATGAGCCCATCCAACCAGGGACAGATTGAGGGGTCAGGTGACCTCTAGGCATACTTTAGTTAGTCATACTGTACCTCCCTCTCATCATGTCAGTGATTGCTTCATGTCAGGACCAGTCCTGATGACTGAAGACCCCAAAGCAAACCCTACTACCACCACCTCCCACTCCACAATATTGTGTCCTTTGCATCACCCCATCGGTTGAAAAATAAAATACTAAAAATAATTAGAAATCATTCCTAAAAAATCACCAGACATTATCAGCCTACTGTGATATTAACTGCGGCAGCCTACTGGCCTAGACTGGTGAATAGGGTGTTGTGCTGAAAGTGTATTACATTGTCCCAGCTTAGAAGTATGTATGCTGTAAATATTCAGTATATGGTAAGATTAAGATAAATAAGATAGATAGATAGATAGATAGATAGATAGATAGATAGATAAGATAGATAGAAAATTACTTGTTTTGTAAAACAAGTATTATTATACTGTACTAAGGTGAACAGTTTTACATAGTGTTTTTTAATGCCATGGGCTCCTAAGAACAGTGCCCCCTCCCTACTTACTTCCTGTGGTACCATCTTCCTTGCAATGCTGTAAGTTTTTTAAAGGTTCCCATACATCATACAATAATTGTATGCAATTTGGACTAAATTGCATCGAATCACGTTGCAAAACGTATGCAATGTGATGCGATCTAGTTCAAATAGCATACAATAATTGTACAGTGTATGGGCACTTTTAAGATATCACTGGTAAAATCAATAGATGAAAAATAGGGGAGGGGTGCTACAGATCCGCTGTGGGGTCTTTTCAACTGTGAAGTGTGATGCCCAATTTACATAGAGACCCAAGTGCACCACACTAAAGATACAAAAGATTTGTCCAAGCTATTTTAGGTAAAGTAGTTTTACTGCATATTAATATACAACACTCCACATATTATTATTATTATTATTATTATTATTATTATTATTATTATTATTATTAATATCCTTTACTTATATGGTGCCACAAGGGAACAAATACAGATGCAGCCACACTCCTCAGGGCTGACATATGGCTGCTGATCCCCGTTTGATGCAGCATGTATTCTTAATGAGTCACGGGTGCAACTTTGACACACGAGCATGTCAGCAGAATGCATTCACATGTATACTTACAGTATACTTCCCTTCTGTTTAACATACATCCTTTATGTTGAAGTAACTATCTTGTCATCATATCAGTAATGATTTACATACAAAATTGAATTTAATGTGAATGAGAAAGATGTATTATTTCCCAAAAAAATATTTTTAGTAGATTGTTTAGTATTAGATAGTTTTTTTCCCAGTTTTACTAAACAGTAATTTACATTGTGCTGCTACAGATTTATTTGTCATTTGTGTTTTATATCATGTGTAGTCATTTATTAGCCTTTTGGAAAACCGCTTTATAATATCAGTGTTTATTATATCAGTCTGGCTGGATTTCTTTACACAAGGTCAAAAATAGGACAATTGTCATGCTTGCTTTTGCAATTTATTCACATTACCATTTCCAATATTTCTATACAACTCATTTCATACTAGTCTGTATGCAGCTATTGGCAGAGTAAGTTCATTTTAATTGTTTAAATTGTCTTTGCTATGCAGTTCTGTGATTCAATCATTTCTATTTTACTCTCTAAATGTGTAAAACATCACTGAAATTGAAGCTCAATTTGTGATTCACTTTATAATATAAAGTTCATATATAGGGGTGTATTCACTGTTGGTCGTTAGGTCCATTCTGTCTAAAACAGCATATTTTACGCCTGAAAAAAAGTCTAGATGAATTGTAGTATTCACTATCATTTTTTCTAGACAGTCTAAAGCATTTCACCTGTCAACTCTTTTCGTTTGCCTCGCCTGTCTAAATGAGTCATTTGGACTTTTTGTTTCACTTTGTCTAAACTCAGCCATGTTAATCTGATTTAGCCTATTCAGTGTCCGATTGTCTAAATGGATTCTACAGTTTTCAGGCAGGCTTTAGACAAAGTGAACTAGACAATTTCTTCTGTCGGGACTAGTCTACAAAACATAAAATATTATTTAATTTATGTAGTTTTTTTAATTAATCAATGTCATTTATTGTCATTTTGCTTATAAATACATTATGTATGTTTGTTATTGTCTATATGAATATATTTAGATTTTTTTCATTTTTTTTTTTTACTCTACCCATGTAGCATTGTGTTTTACTGCAGTGTGTTACCCATGTGATGTTTTTACCCAGGATTCTGTTATCCCTCACTCCCATTTTGAGACTGTCAACCTTTTACGTAACCACCATGCCGACCTAACCACCTGTCATCCTAATGACCATGTCGACCTTCCACCATGTCGACCTAATGACCCTGTCGACCCTCCACCTGTCAACCTGACCCCCATGGTCAACCTGACCCCCATGGTCAACCTGACCCAGTCAACCTTCCACCTATCGAGCTAACCACCATGCCAACCTAATCCACCATGCCAACCTAATCCACATGTCAACCTAATCAGGTGCAGGTGGTCAGCAGGGGGGGGGTGAAGGAGGCCAGCAGGGGGGTTAAGGAGGCCATCAGGGCGGGGGGTGAAGGAGGCCAGCAAATGGGGGGGGGGGTGGTGAAGGAGGCAAGCGGGGGGGGGGGTAGGCAGAGTACACAGATACAAGGGGAGGGAGCATACAGGCGGACACTCCAGGAGGCATCCATGCCGAGATCGCAGCTGTGCTATCACAACCCCATATCACCTCCGTCCCCATCCACCCACCATGCAATGCCCGCTCTGCATCTAGTAATCCCCCACCTGCTCTGCAGCTTCTAATCCCCCGCGAGGTGTCTGCCCGCTGACCGGCTGCGCACAGCGTGCGGGCACTTCAGGTGGCTGAGATCGCGGCTGTGCTGTCCTCCTGCTGTCCACCCACAGCGTCTAGAAATCCCCCGTGAGCTGTCCTCCTGCTGTCCGCCCGCTTCCCGGCGGTGGCAGCCGGGCAGACAGCGGCCGGACAGCTCACGGGGGATTGTAGATGCTGTGGGCGGACAGCAGGAGGACAGCACAGGCGCGATCTCAGCCACCTGAAGTGCCTGCACGCTGTGCGCAGCCGGTCAGCGGGCAGACACCTTGCGGGGGATTAGAAGCTGCAGGGCAGGTGGGGGATTACTAGATGCAGAGCGGGCATTGCATGGTGGGTGGATGGGGACGGAGGTGATATGGGGTTGTGATAGCACAGCCGCGATCTCGGCATGGATGCCTCCTGGAGTGCCTGCCCGCTGAGCGGCAGCCAGTCAGTGGGCAGACACCTTGCATCGGGGGATTAGTAGATGCAGGGCGGGTGGGGGATTACTAGATTCAGAGCGGCATTGCATGGTGGCTGGACGGGAACGGAGGCGGTTCTACCCGGAGACCCAGCAGGGAGGGAGGGATTGGTGTCAATTGAACTCCCCTGCATGTGCATTAAAAGAAGCAGGGGAGTTAGAAGAAAATAAAAGTTTACATTCACATAGCACCTCTCCAAATAAGCAAATGGAGTGTGTGTGTGTGACTGTCCAGGCCTGCAGGCGAATTGGACATGCCCCCTTTCGCCTCATTGGTTTTTAACGCCAGGAGGTGTTCTGAACTGATTTCACCCTGAATACACTAAATGGTGAAAGGGTGAAACACAATTCGCCTGTCTAGCTGATGTAAAAGCTAGAACAGGCGGAACTACATCAGCTAACGACGGACCCTGAATATGCCCCATAAATGGAATAAATGCAACTGTGAATAACCCATATTTGTTTGATAATGACATTAATGTTTGATAAAAATAATTTGTTTAAATAACAACAACCATTTTGGGGTATTATTTTACTGATATAAAATAATTGGGGCATATGGTGTAATGGTTAGCAATACTGCCTCACAGCACTGAGGTCATGGGTTCAATACCCAGCATGGCCCTAACTGTGCGGAGTTTGTATATTCTCTCCGTACTTGCGTGGGTTTCCTCCAGGTACTCCGGTTTCCTCGCACAATCCAAAAATATACTGGTAGGTTAATTGGCTCCCCAAAAAAAAAATTAACCCTAGAATGTCTGTGTGCATGTACATGTGGTAGGGAATATAGATTGTAAGCTCCACTGGGGCAGGGACTGATGTGAATTATCAAATATTCTCTGTAAAGCGCTGTGGAATCTGTGTGCGCTATATAAGAAACTGCTAATAAATAAATAATAAATATAATATCCTAGCCTAATTATTTCAAGAATAAATCTAGCTATAGTGAGACAAGTCAGTGATATAATTGTGAGTGCTGGTGGGATGATCTACTGTATGTAAGGTGCTGTCATTATGGCTGTTCAAGCAGCCGCGTGTCATGAGCATGGTACTTGAAATTAAATCCAGAAATGCCATTTACAGTAAAACAAATGTTTTACTCTGTTCCGGAGAGAGTCAACAGGACACGACTGAGAGCAGTACAATGAAACTTATACAGGTGGTATAGAGAACAAGCAGGGGAGTAAGAGAAAGAGTAGCAGTCTAATCAGTCAGAGTCTCAGCGCTGGAGGGAAATTATATGATACCCTAAATGTAAACAATGAAATCAATCAGCATTTCTGGGGGAAATTTTGACAGAAAAGATGCAGTAAATGTGTTTTTATTCAAAAACAAAGAAACTATTTTGTACCATAAACTGGTATTATAGTATTGCATGCAGGCTTAGGTATACAAGTAACATAAGTAAGTTTAAGTACGGTATACTAGCCGTTAGGATTCCAGCAGTCAGAATATCAACACCAACATCTCGAATGTCATAATTCTGACTAAAATGAGCAACTAAACTAACCATAATCCTAACCCTAACCCCATCCCTAAATCTAACCCTCCTTTCCTGCAGCCTAATCATTTACTCCTACAGCCTAACCCATACCCCCTCAACCCATGCACGACCCTACAATTACCATTTTCATGAAGCCTAACCTTAACTTTGTCCAGCATACTTACCAGTGGCATAACTACCTATTATGCACCCCCCCGCCGCAAAATTTTTGGCGCCCCCCCTTGCCCTCCTCCTCCCCTCAGCGCCCCCCCGATGCTCGTACCTGCCAGGCCGAATCTGCAGTCACGGTCCCGTTGCCGGCTCCTGCTGCTATAATGAAAACAGACTCTTAGAAAATAGCTGCCCCCATACTGCAGACAGAAAACTGTCTGCAGTATGGGGGCAGCCATTTTCTAAGAGTCAGTTTTCATTATAGCAGCAGGAGCCGGTGCCGGGAGATGGAGAGACGGGACCATGACGGCAGGCAAGACAGCAGTGGGTAACTATAGCCCCGCAGACCCCCGGCGCCCACATAGTCTCTGCGCCTCCCCGCCACCACGGGGGCTGCGGAGCTATAGCTCAGCCACTCATACTTACATTATGTATTCCATCTGTTTGGATTTCAGCTACTGTAGCATGAAGACTGTACGTTTTCACGGTTATAAAATTTGTATGTGCACCTATTTCCAAAAACCCAAGTTCCAGAGAGTTTCTGAAGGTACTCTATTTGTCTAAAGATATGAACCCAGCACACTCCACAGGCAAATATGGTCTACTTTACTCCTTTTACAACAAAATCCTGGGTCCAAGCTGAAATAATGAACATGGTTTCAATCCATATTGATACAGTAGCCCTTTCACACTTAGGCAAGGATCTGGAAAAAACCCAGGTCATATATAGCTATGAATAGGGTCTGCCGGGATTTGTGCCCTGGCTCCTCGACCTAGGTCTGGACCAGGGTATTCCCTGTTGGTGTGACAAGTTTATTAGCTGAGTAACCCGGGAACATCACAGAGGCTGATGATGTCTGGTGATTTTTTTGTGTGATTTCAACTTATTTTTCTTGTGAATGATGTCCCATTTTTGTTGTGTTTGCTGCAATTAAATGCACTAGAAATTTCAATCACTAGTAATAATGTGTATCAAAATATTTATATTCCTATTTGTGTTTTCATATAGTTATGGTGTGTACACACGGTCAGATGTGCCTTCAAATACTATCCACGATCCGATCAGATCGGATCGTGGATAGTATCTGAAGGCACATCCGATTTGCATACAAGTCTGACTATATAGTGCAGATCTGCACTATCAATAGTCAAGGCAGATAAGATTTTCTGTAAAATATGCATGTACTGTACAGTATGATTGGCAGACTTTTGAAATTAACAATAACACAACAATTCCATGCCAATTGATAGAAATTCAGTTGTATATTTAGCCAAATGGATATTTATTGATGTGACTGAGTGGAAATTTTTACATTTATGATAATCTTTTATCCTATTTTATCATTTAAATAAATGTAACTTTTATGTCAGGTATGTCAAGATTTACCATCTGTTTTTTTAGACTTATGAACATTTATAGGATGATAATAATAGCAAGAACTAAAGTATATAGCAAAATTGGGCACAGCCCAAAAAATGTGGGATATTCAAAATCCAGGAGTGTAGAACAAGGGTATAAACTGCATATTTGAACAAATCAGAATAGGAAACTTTTGCATTCAATTCTGAAATCACCCCATTATTGTTAACTAGATTGCACAATAAATAGTTATTGTTTCTTGCAGAAATGATATGATTCTTTTCTGTACACTTTTACAGATATCGTGTCAGATATCCCACTTCCATCCCCATCACTGTAGATAGTGACTAAGGGGGTTATTCTGGTTCACTTGCAAAGGCAAATTCACTCTCTAATGGACAAAACCATGTGCACTGCAGGTGGGGCTGATGTAACATGTGCAGATAGAGATAGATATGGGTGTTATATTGTTTCTGTGCAGAGTAAATAGTGCAATATAGATCTCACTTTGAAGTACAAACCCCACCCAAATCTAACTCTCTCTGCACATGTTACATCAGCCCCACCTGCAGTGCACATGGTTTTGTCCATTAGAGAGTGAATTTGCCTTTGCGAGTGAACCAGAATAACCCCCTAAAACCATTTACTGTCTCAGAACCTGTACATACAGTAATACACATCTATAGTGCAGTAAATTTGACCACTACACTTATTACAGGTTAACATTTCCTACCCAATATATGTGGCTAACACTTTAGTCTGTGTCAGTTCCCCTCCATCATGAACTTTAAAATTATTTTACAAACAAACTATTATGCATAGGAAAGAAGAGCATTATTGTCTTTCTTAAACAATGAATGGAGCTGCTGTTGTTTAATTTGTGTATTGATTCTGCAGATTACAGTATTTTCCTTTTGTTATACAGTATATACAATAAATAGGAAAGATGTCAGCTGTAAACTTGTTAAAAAACTAGTATGTATTGGTTTTTTTTTGCTAATCTTGTTTTCCTGTAGGTTTATTTTTTTAGCTTTGTTTTTTCATTTTCTTTTAGTTTATATTGCTGTAGTGCTGGTGCCTAAAGTCTTATTAAATCAGCTTCCACAACAAGTATTTTTAATTAAGCTTTGCTTGAGGCTTTGCAGAAAAAGAAAAAAAAAATCTTCATTTCCAGCTCTATTACCACCTAATATAAGACTTTCTAACAATAGTATAGTCCTCATGTAGGAGGCAGGAATGAAAAAGATCAAATCAGTCACTACCAACAAATTATCAAGCCAAATTCCTCACTCCTAACCTGAACAAAAAAAGTAATTTTTTTTTAGATTATTTTTGTATTTCACAGCCAATTAATATATATCTTTGTAAGAGGTGGATCAAACTGATTGAAGTACTTTCCCCAAATTGCTACTAAATTTTATACTGTATATCTGTATATTTGTTACATATTATAATATCCTGTAGTCACGTTCCTGTATGTTTTCTGAAATAGAAAATACACGTTGTAGTGCCCATAGGCGTGCGCAGCCCATTTTCTTAGGGGGTGCACCATTGGAGGGGCATGTCCATCACCGCCTACTGGGCGTGTCCAATACCGCCTCCTATGCGTCAATGCAAACTAAATAGAATGTGACTTATTTATGTATATGGGTTTCAGAATTAATCATTCCCCTCCACACACATATTAGAAACAGGGACAGTATGCGCCAACAGCACTGCAAAAATTTACACTGTAATGCCCATTCCACATGACACACACTATAATGCCCATTCCACATAATGCCACGTAAGTAATGCCCATTACACATAATGCCACGCACAGTAATGCCCATTCCACATATTGCCTCCCAACATAATGTCCATTACACATAATGCCACACACCATAATGCCCATCACACATAGTGCCACACACAGTAATACCCATTCCACATAATGCCACACAACATAATGCCCATTACACTTAATGCCACACATAGTAATGCCCATTCCACATAATTCCACACACCATAATGCCTATTACACATTATGCCATGGCTTGACATATTTTTCTTAAATAGGGTTAACAGGGACAGTGCACAGCGAAGGCGCACACCAAAAATTTACACCGTAATGCCTATTACACCTCACACACCCATTACATAATATACCACATGCCATAATGACCAATACATGTTATTCCACACACCGTAATGCCCAATAAACATTATACCAAACACTGTAATGCCGATTACACATTATGCCACACACTGTAATGCCCATTACACCACACACCGTAATTCCCATTACATGTTGTGCCTCACACTGTGATGTCCATTACATGTTACACCACAGACCGTGATGCCCATTACACCTCAAACCATGATGCCCATTACACATTATGCCACACACTGTGATGCCCATTATACATTATGCCACACACTGTGTTGCCCAATACACATTTTTTGACACATGTGATGCCCATTACACATTATGCCACACGCCATAATGCCCATTATACCACACACCGTAATGGCTATTACATATGATGCCAGATAAGTGTTGCTTACCTACATGTTAATTGCTATGGCTTTCATGCTCGATGCAATGGGGGATTACTTAGGAGGACTCAGGGACAGGGCTGGATCCTGGAGCACAGGAGCACTGCACTGCCATTGACTTAATTGGGCAGCAGACTGGGCACACTGGGACTGGCGGACACATCCCATAACTCCCTCCCTGCCCTCCCCCTCCTCATATCCCACATCACCTATCTTTGCTGGTCCCCATCTGAGTTCTCATATGCACATTGTGGTAGCCGGTCGGGATGAGGGGACTTGATTTGCTGCTGCAGGCGGCTGGGCTGGCTGTAGTCTCTTTCATGCAGCCTGCGCAGGCCCGGCGCAGGCTGCACAATCACAGACAGCATTGAAGTCCGCCATGACAGTCCACACTGCACCGGCGGCTGTGGCGGCTAGGACAGGGCTCGGGAAGAGAAATCCGATCCCATCCCCCGGCACAGAGCCGGCCTAACTATTTGGATGCCCTAGGCAAGATTTTTGTTGATGCCCCTTCCAGATAATCCCGCCACATTATTGTGGGATGCCCTGATGCAGTGCACCAGCACTAATTGTGCCTCTATCGATCTATCTCTGCAAAGGCAGCATTGAAATGGTTTGGGTAGTGGTGCACTCTTTCATCAGGCTAAGCTATAATGTGTGTTTTTTTAAACAATATAAATAAAAAAACATAAAACATCTGGCATATAAAAGGCTGGTGAGAGAGGGACTAGCGCTCAGGGGCAAATGCAGGATTTTTAGGAAAAGCTTTCCAAATATTTTAATCTATAATATACAGTATATGAGGAGGCACATGAGGAGAGGAAGGGAATGTGGAGAAACATGAAGAGGGGGGCATGAAGAGAGAGATGGAGTAGAATAAGGAATGGACAGAAAAACATAGGAAGAGAGGGAAGTGGGAGAGAGATGCAGAAAAGAGAGGGATACAGAAAGAGAGAGAGAGAGAGAGGGTACAGAGAGAGAGAGGGTTACAGAGAGGGGATCTCACAGGGGATCTCACAGTCTTGCCGCTTTCACGCATCAGACCATTCCTCTCCACTGACGCGACCAAAATTCTCATTCACTCTGCAACATCCTTCTCTCTGGGCTACCTCTCACCCGCCTCGCACCTCTCCAAACCATTCTTAACGCTGCTGCTAGGCTCATCTTCCTCTCCCGCCGCTCTACCTCCGCCTCCCCCCTCTGTCTATCTCTTCACTGGCTCCCCATTCCTTTCCAAATTCTCTTTAAACTCCTCACCACCACCTACAAGGCTCTCTCATCCTCCACCGCTCCTTTCCTCTCTTCACTGATCTCTATCCACACTCCCTCCAGTCCTCTTCGCTCCATCGCTGACCGCCGACTGACCTCTCACCTAATCACCTCCTCCCACTCCCGTGTCCAAGACTTCTCTCGCACTGCCCCCCTGCACTGGAACAACTCCCGCCACCCATCAGGCTTTCTGATTCCCTTACCTCCTTCAAGCGCTCCCTCAAAACCCACTTTTGATCCTCCTATCCTGCCTCCGTTCCCCTCCGTTCCTACTTATCCTGTTGTTTTTCGTTCGTCCACCCACCTATTTTTAGTATGTTAACTCTTATGAGTAGGGTCCTCCTGCCTCACGTACTCACCCTACCACCTTACCTCACCTGTCCTCCTGTCCTGTTCTTCCCTTCCTCTACTTCATCTACAGTCTCCTCGACAATTTTGACACCTACTTCTGAACTGAAGCTGATTTTATTTCTACCAGCTATACCCCTATTTATACTGTATTTTTCAACACACCCTGTACGTTACCTTGTCATTTGTTTTTTGTTTGCTATGTACGGCGCTGCGGACACTTTGCGGCGCCTTATAAATAAACGTACTACTTCTACTACTACTAGAGAGAGAGAGAGGGTTACAGAGAGAGAGAGGGGGTACAGAGAGAGAGAGAGAGAGGGGTAGAGAGAGAGAGGGGTACAGAGAGAGAGAGAGAGGTACAGAGAGAGAGAGAGGTACACAGAGAGAGGTACACATAGAGAGAGACATGGAGACAGAGAGTATACCATTAATCTCTGAATGTGAGGTTAACAGGTCAGAGAACAGTTACCTGGAGCAGCTCTGTATTGCAGGGGATCTCACATCATGAAGCCCGTGAGTGGCTGTGGGGGGGGGGTTGTTAGGAGGATGGACAGTGAGGAGATGCCAGACGGTGTGAAGTGAGGAACCCACTTGCGGGGTGGAACTTTCAAGGAGAGGACAGTGGAGCTGCGCGCTATACCTCCCTAGTGTGAGTCAGCTCAGGCTTTGCTGTGTCATATGCAGTGCCACTGACAGTCTGCAGCCTGAGCTACGCTGTCTCAGAGTTGGTACACTGATCTGATTGATCGACCAGCAGGGGGCTTTTCAGGTACTGCCACCTCGTGCTGTTCCCTGCTGCTGGACCAGCTCTGCCCCAGCATGCAACCACCTCAGTGACCCCCCCACTGTGCAAAGTCCGCTGCAGGGGGGGCGGCGAACTTTAGCATAAAAAAATCTTAGAAACATCGGCAATCGTGCGGGGGGGGGGGTCATTAGGAGGTTCCTGTGCACCCCCGGCACCCCCCCGTGTGCACGCCTATGGCAGTGCCATTGAAAATGGATCAAAAGAATGGATTTTGGCTAGGTTGATGTTCAATACCTCTTTTAAGATAAAAGCAAAGACCTGCTAATTTCCTTTCTATGCTGCCATCCACAAATGCTTTAGTTTGCTGAGTAGAGACAGAGGTTAAGTAAAGGTATCACACTTTGCACTGTTACCCATTCTGCACCACCCAGAAGGGGGATAGGGTCTATTTTAAAGTGCTACTCTTGTGCGCCAACAAAAAATACATTCTTCTCTGTCCCTTTTTCTGTCTCTATTACAAAGTGGCATAGACTTATGGGAAACCCATTTTCAACACTACGGGGGTGTGGCCAGCATTCCCAGATATGCTGCCTTCCCCTGAAAAAGAGGCTGTCTTCAATGTTGGGGACACCTGGGTACAAGCTCCACCCCCTGCATCCGGGTAGTGACCACCACTGGATATGTATCAAAACTTCTAAAGAGTGCAAAAATATAGATGAAATTGTCCATAGCAACAATACATTTCTACTTAACATTTTATATAATATACTTGATAAATGCTAGTTGTTTGGTTAATATGGGCAAGTTCTCCACACATCCACTTCTTTGGAAGCTTTGATACATCTCCCTCAGGAAATGGAAACCTCCATGAAAGGTACTGTATATAGTGTGAGTGACTCCATTGATAAACATTCCAAGCTGTCCTACAAAATCTAATAATACAGCTTTGCTTTTATCCTTTTACCTCCACTGCAACCATCAACGAATTGTCGGTTACCAAGCCCTTTTGATAGAATCTTGTGTATGAATCTGTTTTGGCTTAGCTCTTCTAACAGACATAAGTGTACTGAACATGGCAAGCTAATTGGGTCCTTCTGACAGATACCTGTGTAACCATCTTGGCTTGTTATTTGGATCTCCAATCGTTTAACCCTTTCTAGCCAGATGTTTATACACCAAACCTGTGTTCTTGGACTCTGAGAAAGGAACACTGTATGCTGTACACATTGATAAGTTAAATTATATTGTATTTTCTCTGCATATTGGATCTATATTTGAACTTAAGTTATTAGATAATATTCCATGACAATTACAAATTATCTTTAAATATCTCCTCTTTTGAATGCATGTTAACATTGACCTTTATTTCTGAGCAGGTAATGAGGTTGCATATGCATCCAAATTGTATATGCCCAATAATTTCACGTGGACCCAATTTACGGCCCAGAAATACACTAGTTTAACGATTTACTAAAATAAAAGGGACCCATATGATGTAGTTCACCTTGATGTGGTAGATATTTTTGAATTTTTGACAAAACACTTCACTTTCATTTTATTACAAGTATTTCGATTTTCAGTATCATTAGTGCATAGCTGGTACACATGCATTTTATTTTTGATGAATGATATTACAAATCTCAGCATGGTAGCACATCTTATGTATAATTTTATAATTTTATAATTATAATTTATAATTAAGGCCCCCAACCCTTTCCTCTATGCTTGTGTATATAGTGTTTACTTCATTATACTCCATCTTAATTATATTGACTATCAGTATTCTTAGTGTGTAGTGTGCAACTGCATGCACTACTTTAGACAATTTTATGACCATGGCCCTCACACAGCCCACACTCATGGTGCCTTAGTGATATGGGTATATTGGGGGAAATTTACTAAAGGAAATTTGTAAAAATAGGTGTAAAAATAGGTGTATTTGTATCCACAAATACACTTTTTTTTTACATTTACTATCCCAAAAATACGGCAATTCGTAGTCGTATTGATGTGTTATCAATACGAATACGAATTGCCGTATTTTCGGGATAGTAAATGTCAAAAATAAGTGTATATCTGGATACAAATACACCTATTTTTACACCTATTTTTACAAATTTCCTTTAGTAAATTTCCCCCATTATGTCTATTTTGACCATCTACATTCCTGTGCTCACACAATTCTTTACTTTATATAGCTGTGCTGTCTGGTGGGAGTCAAATATTAGGAGTCAAACATTATAAGCAGAATGAACATTATCAAACAAGTCCATAATGTGTGAAGATTGCGAATGAAAGTGATGTGTAACAAGTAATTATCAATAAGTGACAGTCAATTAGTAACAATGGATGAGTTAAGATTGCTGATGAGTGATAAATAATGAGTGCCGAGTGACATCGAATAATGACCTAAAATGACGGGTAAATACTTTGTATTTTACAATATCATACTGTACATTGGACAGAACATTTTCTAAATGAAAGCAAAATCTATGCTCCAATAGATCGGTCTAGTATAATATTTTCACTGTATAAATTAAATTTTCAAGTTTGTTCTCAAATGTCAATCACAAACTGATAATTGCTTCATTTTCATCTTTTTTTAAATGCTATTTGACAAATCCACAACTTTTCATTACCAGACCAATGTTTATGTTTTGAAAATGCATCATATTCTCTTGAAATCATTATTCTATTTTTATTTTTAGTTTAACAATTATTTTATTTCAACTTGTCTTTGAGAACAGACCATGTTTTCTCACTGTTCTACAACTCTTTCCGAATTATTATTTAAAAGTTGAAAAATATCACTGGGTAAATCTCATTAGAGATGTGTTTTAATCTTGGTTTTCATTATCATCAAATTTTTGTTTTGGCAAAACCACCAACAAGTGGTTTGCTCCAGATTCAGTTTTTGGAATAGATTTGTATTCCTTTAAACTATAACCATTTGATAAACATGTATAAGTTATCTCCAGTGGTCTAGGGGGTTTCTGGAGTTCTTTGTGTGCTGCTGTGACTCTACAGTCCCCTCCCCAGCAAATGTTATAGCCTTCCCCATGGAAATAGCATGGGAAGGCAGAGGAGAAGCTTGCCAACCCTGCCAGCTAAAAGGTTTCAGGAAGCCCCAAAGGACTCTCACTGTGTGGGCAAGAGACTCTGGAGATAGTAACATAGTAACATAGTTATTAAGGCTGAAAAAAGACATTAGTCCATTGAGTTCAACCTATCTAACTTGTAACTACTGACTTGAGTAGGTTATATCTATAGGATTCCCTTAGTGGCCAAAAATGCATCCAGTTTTGATTCAAATTCATTAACCGTACTTGCTGTAATCACCCACACTGGCAATGAGTTCCAGAATTTTACTCCTCTAATGGTGAAGAATCCTCTTCTTCATTCAGTACGGAATTTATTTTCCTCAAGCCTCAGTACATGCCCACATGTCCTAAGTATAGGCCTGTTAGTGAGCAAATGATCTCCCAGTTCAATAAGATTCCTAACCCTGTATTTGAACATACTAATCATATCAACTCTCAACCTCCATTTCTCCAGGGAAAACATATTCAGCCTAGTTAACCTATCTTTGTATTTTAGTGATTCAAGACCTTTTACTAGCTTAGTCGCCCTTCTCTGTACCTGTTCCAATTCATTTATATCCTTTTTAAGGTGCGGTGCCTATAACTGAACACAATATTCCAAGTGTGGTCTCACCAATGCATTGTAAAGAGGCACTATGCATTGGCATCCATTGATTCCATTCCCCTTTTAATGCATGCCAGTGTCTGGTCTGCTTTTGCTGCTGCACTTGAGCAGTGTGCACTATTACCCAATTTTTCATCTATGATGACCCCCAAGTACTTCTCTACAGCAGAATTCCTTATAATAACTCCATTTAGACTATAAGTAGCTTGTTCATTTTTGTTCCTATAAATGAATTACTTTACATTTTTCAATGTTAAACTGCATTTTCCACCTTTCCGCCACCTTTCCAGTTTATTTAAGTCATTTTGTAGTGTTTCCACATGCTCTCCTGAGTTTCCTTACTCAATTTTGTATCGTCCGCAAATATTGCAATTTTACTCACTATGTCACTTTCAATATCATTAATAAATATATTAAACAAGGTGGGTCCCAATATTGAACCTTGCAGGACTCCACTTTTGACCTCACCCCAGCTGGAATGTATGCCATTTACCACCACTCTCTGTCCCCGATTGTGTAACCAGTTTTTAATCCAATTACAAATTGTATCCACTACCCTAAATTACCTAGTTTCATTAATAACCTTTTATGAAGCACAGTATCAAAAGCTTTAGAGAAATCATGAAGTATTACATCAACAGATTTCACTAAGTCCAGCCCCCTACTGACTTCCTCATAGAAGCTAATTAAATTAGTCTGACAAGACCTATTTAAGGCAAACCCATGCTGAGCCTTACTTATCACTTTCTCCTGTTCTAAAAAAAATTGGATACTATCTCTTATTATTCCTTCTAATATTTTCCCCACAATGGATGTAAGGCTGACCAGTCTATAATTTTCAGGGTTAGTTCTGGTACCTAACTTCCATATTGGTACTACGTTAGCTATGCGCCAGTCCTTTGGAACCGTCCCCGAGTTTATTGATTCAGATATAATGGTAGTGCTATGACAGAACTCAATTCTTTTAGTATCCTAGGGTGTATTTCGTCCATGCCAGTAGATGGGCAACCAGGGTCATCTGCACCAAGACAGAACACCATTACCAGAGAGAAGCCCTAAAGAAAATCCTGTATGGGCCACAGCCACGCAGCTATGCCTGCATACTGTAAGTGCTACTTGCCAAGCTATGGCTGCTAATAAAATCCTGTTTAGTTCAACCAATGGTGTGGTCATGTGTCTTAATGCTGCCTTTTATTTCAATAATTAACATTCTTAATACACACTTTATTCTATTTTGGAACCGACAGTATGTTTGACATAACCTTCAAAATATTTTTTTATCTTTATTCTCTTAATATATGCATCAGCTTTTAGAGCAAAGCACAGTAGTTGCAATTAATTTGCTGCAAAGCAATGTTATTATTTTTCCTCACTGTAAATACCTCTTTAGTTGAGTCCTGATCACTTTACATATTCTACCAGTGGACATTCCCTACTGATTTTTATTACTGGAACATATTTGGAAAGCTAAAACTACATGCTGCACAGAGAGCCATATGTTCCGTAAATCCTACTAACTCTCCCTGGAGCACAATTGTATACACAGTAAACTGGCAGACAAATTTGTGCCTGAGATTATGTTTGCCAATTCATCTGAAATTGTGACTGGGTTATTCACCTCTTTTAAGGACGCCATCAATGCTACTGTTTTCTTTTCTTTTAGTGTCTAGTGTTATTATTTGATGTTTTTAAAATATGGAATATACTGCCTGGAATTAATGTGTGTTTTAATTTTATAGTGTAAACCATGCATTTTGAGCAATTGCAAATAAGATAAAATCAGATGCTTTAAATAGTTTGTCTATGATTTATCTTTGTTTTACTAGATTAGCTTGTGTCAGAAGAAAACTTGAAATATAAAACCTTAAATACAAATCCTTTTATTGTTTAGATAATTCTATACTCACTGAACATTGTAGGGTCTACTACACTAAGACCCCAAAAAAGGTCCTCTGCTTCACTCCTCCACTGGCAAAAGATCTGCCATTGTCCAGATTCAATTGAATTGAGCAGTGATTGCTTTTATATAGGCTATAAGAACTAATAACCAACATAGTAAAGATTAAAAAGTTTTCAGGCACTTTAAAATTAGATGAAATGCCCTGACTATGATGATTAACATGATCACAGTACAATCAATAATTTATTCATACTCAAAGTTGCAGTTTGAAAGTAGAATCTCATGAATGCTGTTCACAAATCATGCTCAATGCTTGACAATTGTATCCGAGGTTAGCTATTTCAGTTTGAAATTTGATACTTACATTTTAAGTTTGTAAATAGCATCTGCTTTTACATTTTTCTATATTAAAACAGTATTAAAAGTAAAAAAAAAAATAAAGAAGTGTGTTATTATTTAACTATTAAAAATCATTAAAATGTATTAGTTTAAGCCAAATCTTGTTCACACATATATTGTAAAAATTGACTAATTTATTTGCATATACTGTAGCTCAAATATATTTAAACATGTTCCATTTTCCCAAATTTAAAATTGACAAAAAATGATTATATCCAAAACTCATCAATTTTTTCTACTGTCCCATTGTGTAATTAATAATTCTGAGTTAGTACTAGTTCCAATAGTTTTAAAACCAATGTAGATTTAATTTTGGTAAGTGCATACTATATTATAGTACTAAGTGGAAATTATTATTTATACAATGGTACATTTTTCCAAGAAATGGCTGGCTGTGCCATGGGGTCCAAACTGGCCCTGTCTTATGCAGACTAATTTTGTTTACATTTGATAAAACAAGAAGTATATCAAATACTAGCTGGGTCATTCACAGGGAATCATACACTGGAAAACACAGATGCAGTACACTGGTAACAGACAGCAGAATGGTCAGAGGAATAGATGGAATCATACATGGGAAACACAGGATATATTACAAAGCACTGGCAACGCTGGAGTAGGTTAGTGAAACTATACTCTGGCAGAGTCTGTCTGCCAGAGACTGCCTTTTATAAGAAGCACAAGGAACTGGATTCTCACAGGTGCCTCAATCAGTGAGAGCTGAAAATGTCTCACTCAGGTGCTGTAATCAGTCTACAATATTCAGACTAACACAGGGTTGATTAGCAGCATAGAGCAGAGCAGTGCAAGGCAAAGCAAAACCAGCAGAAATTCACAAACCAGGTAAATATCAAAATACCTGAATGTTGTGACAGTTACAGCCTAAATGTTATAACTTGACCTACAAGAATGTTTTTGGATTATAGAATTATAGGAGGATTGTTATTGTTGTTGTTATTATTGTTATTATTATTATTATTATTATTAATATTATTATTATTATTATTAGTAGTAGTAGTAGTAGTAGTAGTGGTTGCAGTAGTATTCCAGTTAAAATTGTTTTTCTTCCACAATATAATGTACATATTACCCCAATGCCACTCATCTAAAATATGTGTCCTCTATCTCTATTCTTAGAAGGACAAAGAAGCAGCACAGAGATAATTTTTTTTATAATTTTGGAGAAAGCTGCAAAGGTTGGAGAAGTACACAATAGGCCTGATTCAGACCTGGTTGCACAGATGCAAATTTGTATGGCCAGCATTCAGTTTAGCCGCCTTCTATCTCCAGTGAACTCCCACCTTGCGAATGAATGTGCTCCCTGTGCACATGGATGTGTATGGCTGCACACCCATTCTCACCCAAGTGAATATGTTCAAATCCCATCGAAAGCCGCTCACCACCAAATTTTACACTGGGCACCAGTCATCGTAGACACTGCGGATGTGGGTTCAAATTGTCAACAGTAAAAAGGTTGACAGTCATTAGGTTGACCACTATTGGTTGACAGGCCAACAGTTGGCACATCAAAAAGGTTGACATGCATTAGGTTGACATAGACAAATGGTTGAAACAAGCAAATAGCCAACACGGAAAAGGTCCATTTATGTACAGTATATACAGGATCTAGATCTATTTTAAACAAGAACACTGGATTATACATGTGAAGAGGATCGATTTTTTCCAAGGGATACTGTAGGTGAGTATGGGATTCTGCTTTAGAAGTGGACATACAGTATCAGCACCAGAGCAGCACCCTACGATTCCTAAAAAGCAAGGTGGAAACAGTGAGTGTGGCCATCAAAACAGCGAGGCTAGCGGCTATATGCAGACGCTGCATTAGCCAACAACCTCGCTGTTCAGGGAAATTCTTGCCGTCCTCTGATGGCGAGGATTCCCCTGGTACATAGAGTAGGGCAAGTGGCCGGTGAGGGGGTTAAATGCAAGGATGACTTGTTTTTGTTGATCCTTGCCAAAAACAAGCCATCCTCACCATTAAAGCCCCCTCGCCGGCCGCATTGAATACACCCCATAGAGCAAATAGGGAAATAAAAACCCTTCTAAAGCTGGATGCAAATCGGCAGTGACCATTTATATTTTAAACACTTTTCTTTCTAACCTTGCTATATTTTAATATTTCACCATTTTATCATTAATTATTAAAAGTTACATTGTATCTGTCATTGTAAGACTTTCAGTGCACCCATACTTACTTTTTCTTGTATGGGTGTTTAGGTCTGTGGCTAAGTAGTGTGTAGCACCTCCATAATTAAATCTCAAGGTATTATTCCTTTTATATATTTACACAATATCTATACAGTAATTTGAGACTGGTGCATGGTTCATCTATATATGTGCAGAACAGAAACTAGCCTACAGTGTATTCAATTTGTGAAGGAATTATTTTCAACAGAAAATATCTGAATACATTTTTTTAATCTAATTAAGGTTTCTTAAAATCCTTTTTTAGCATTGAACTGAGTGAGTCTGATTAGCAGAATAAGGTCAACCAAAATGTATCCGTACAACTAGCATTTTCACTCTGGATACATGGTGAACAACAGTTCCAGTGGGAGTTATATTAATTTTAGATGCAAGAGGGCCACAGGGGCAGCAGCAGTTCAGAACAGATTAAGTGTTGATGATTTCTCACATAATGTTTAACAGATGGGAAAGGATTGTTGAAAAGCTAAAGGTCTTTTTTGTAAAGTAATATAGCAACAAGTATTTAAAATGCTTCAAAACAAAGTTAAGAACATTGTACACTTTTAAATATAATACATATAATCACTTCAAGTAAAAAAATAATCAACAAGATTAAGCAAAGTTTTGGGGCTTCAACAATGTGGTTCCCATGCTCTAAAAGAAAAAAAAATAGCAAATTGCCATATAGGTGTCTTATCTGTTCTGTGAACTGGCTGTTCATTTCCCAACTTTCAGACATATAGAAGGCAATCCTGAGCACTTGGACAGTGCTGGCTCATTGTAGCCTCAAATTAATTCAGGGCTATAGATGTGTACTTTGAGATGGTGTGTTTTGAACATTCCAACCTAAATTATACCTGATCCAGGATCAACAGATGCTGATCATAGGCAAGTACCTGGGAAATTGGCAGTTCTGTCAATGGGCACTTCCCATTCAGAGCTGGCTCTAAGAAGAGGGGAGTGGGATGCATTGGAGGTGAAGCTAAATGGCTTTGTACTCCACATAAAGTATTTGTATTACAATTTATAATAGGATCTGTAGTAGTACAGTATATCTTTGCAATGATTCCTGACCCTGCTGGAAATGCGGATTGATGATAACAGATCAGTCGTGGGAAAATGAGCCAAGTTTAAAATGCCTGATTCCCCAATTCTGTCTAAAGCGGTTGGGTTTAATTTTCCTAATCCCCAACCTAGCCATTATTGCACCTGTATTTAGGCTATTACTATCAGTCAAGAGTAGAATCTTTGCTTTTATCCAACATAGGTCCTTATTCTGGTTGACTCATAAGGCTGCGAATTTGCAGCCTTGCGAGTCCCCCAGACGCCACCCACTGTATGCCATTCCTGCCACCCCCCCCCCTCGAATCCCGCATTTATTCACACAGGCTGGGAATGGATGTTTAACATAAACATCCATTCGCAGACTATGTGTAAATACCCACATCATTCGATGGTCGCCAACCATCGAATGATGTGGTGAGTGCACAAATATCTAAAGTGACTCTCAGGTCACTTAGATATGTGTGCACACTCGAGAGGAAATGGGCGGCCGGCAGCTGACATCCACCTACATCACAGGCTGATTACCATTGGAACGCCCATGAAATGTTGGGTGTTGACATGGGCGTAAATATTTGCCGCTGCCTCCTGCCCACAGTCTTGGGTGCGTGCGCCAAGCAAACAGTCTGTTCGACGTGGCCGCACCCACCTGGCCTATGCACATGCAAATACACTGGGGATGTTTTGTGCTCTTTTTAAATACAGGCATGCTTTTACGTAATTGTTTTCCAAGTCACAATTTGTTTTTCTACAGTCAGGATTGTATTCAAAAGTGTTTTATTTTGTATTTATAGGTTATGCATCTTCCTATGCATCAGCTCTGTACATGCAGACCCCCCCCCCCCAAATAAATAAAGAAATAAATTAAATAAAAGTATAGAAAATACCAAGATACACTCACATTATACATATAGGCAATGAAGGACATTGAAGAGTCCAAGGTGCTGGTAATTAAATATGCCGAGATAGTATTATAAATTTATATAGAAACAATTTATTACTATTATATTAATAAAAGACACCATAGTCAAACACCCAATAGATTAATAAAAATACTAATAGGTATCCAATAAATAACAGTAGTAGAGATGTATAACAAGGTAGAACACCATTTCCCTAACATACAAACATGCAATTTACTCAGGCCTAGGAAAGGCCCAGTTCTGGTATACTTATTCACTCATTTGATTAAAGTGACTTAAACTGTTGTTTATTGTTTTATCTGATCCGCACCATGACAGTTGTGTGACCTTTTGTTTCTGAGGACAAAAATTAACTCTTGTGGAAACATCTAAGTGACGACATAATCGTGCTACGGATTCCTCCGGATTTAGGAACAATACCATAAAGGAAGAAATATTCATATCTTTCGGACTTAAATTTGTAAATGTGTAAGTGTGTATTCCCAATTAGGTGCGCTGATGCCACTGTTTATTGACCTATTATTCTATTGTTGTGATAGTGGGTGATTATCACAGGCTTTCAGCTGCACTGGTTTTTAAGTGTAGAAATCCGATACTATCATTTTTTATGAATATGCAACTACTGTAGTTAAAAACGATATAGGCAAAAGTGGACTGCATTACAATGAGAAAGGAGGTCGATAATGACCCATAAGATATATATTGGACAAATGAATCAACATCATCTGTCTTTTACATCTTGTACATGCAGGCGGACAGATTTAACAATCATAAGTATCAAGCTGAAATGCAGAATTAATTTTTAACTGCAACTTTCTGCTGCATTTGGTACTCACAGCTCAAATGCTCACAGCTAACATATTCAAAAATTGACACAAAACTTTTTTGAGGTTTTCTTTTTACAGTTACTACAGTATACATAGTTTTAGTTAGGCATGACTGCAGATCTTGGGCTAATTTAGTTGGCATGTATTCTGATTTCATATGATTAACATCTATATAAAGCAGGGATGGGGAACCTTCAGCCCTCGAGCTGTGGTTGAACTATACATCCCAGCATGCCCTGTAACAGTTTTAGTATGACCAAATAGCAAAACTCTAGCAGGGCATTCTGGGATGTGTAGTTCAACCACAGCTGGAGGGCTAAAGGTTCCCCATCTCTGATATAAATTTGAACAAATGCAACACCAAAGCAGTAATGTAAAGCAGTAAACATTTTTTTTTGTTCTTTCTACCTTTTAAAAAAAGGTAGAAAGAACAAAAAAAAATAGAGAAACCATTATTACCACACTCTAAACCTGTAGGTCTATTCAAGTAAGATTACAGGATATTTACATACCATGTGGGAAATTAAATCATCCTCAATCTTTATACTGCTTAAAATACCCCCTGACAATAGAAAATATATCATTTTAATTATAGTGCTTATGCAAAAAATACAAACAGGATAAAGAATAGTATATTGTAAAGACCTTTTCTGTTCTTTTTTTCTGTACAATAAATTGTATTAGTTTAATAATAATTATATATTACTTCAGACAAAACCACATCCTATATAATAAAAGGCTAGCACTGCTCCTCCCTCTAATGGGGTAAATTCAAGAGTTGCGTGCCCTATTGGCCACTAGATGGCATCCTACAGAGCAATTCAATTGCTGCTTTATTTAGGTGCGCACAACCGCCAGCGCAAACATTACTGTTATGTCGTTCCATCATTTTGAAGGGCTGGTAAGTATATAACAGTATGGAAGACATGACAGATCTGTGTGTATGGTCTCTTCAGTTGCTTTATAGTTTCTGCTATGCAAAAGCCTGGACCTTTATTTAATAGACAGAAATGTCTTGTTGTTCAGCATTTTGGATTACGACAAGCCATTTTTACACTTCCCTATTTATAGAAAACTGCTATGATATTGCAGATTTCTTACCTATTCTTTTAATGATGCAGCCCCCATAGACATCAAGTGAGTACTCATGCAATTTATGGGGAAGAGAAAATCTTCTCTTCTCCAAATATTTCTCCATATTTTTATAATAACTGCCGCAAAAAAAATTCAACAAAATATTACATTTTTGAAAGTATAATACATGTATACTGTACACACAAGCACACACACATTTCTATCCACATACACACACACGTAACAAAAATGCTACAGCATTGAAAAATTAGCAAGAAACTTTGTGGTTTCTTGTATTTTATTTCTTGAAGTGCTGTCTCATTTAATTCTTTTATACATGAAATATATAATCTCCTGATAAAAATTTGGTCATCATGCAAATTACGATGCGATCTTTGGCATGTGGCAAACTTAACATGTATGTTACCTCTGGCTATCCTTCCACGCACTGTTCACATTAGGTGTAACATGCACATGCACAGCAGCCTTAGGGTCTAATTCAGACGCGATTACAAAGCACAATTTTTTTTTCAAATAGACAAAACCATGTTGCACTTCTGTCAAATGTTTATTATCCATATTAATGAATTCAACACACACAAATAGTGTAATAAAAAAGAGCATTTTTTTTATTTTTCCTCAAATGACAGACCACTTATATTGTATATATGTGGACAATATTGTGGTGGATTACAGTGCACACAGGCTGAACAATAAAAACGAGCACTTTTTGAAATATTCTTCACAAATAACAACTTATATAACGGGGAGTGACACTGCTTATATTTATGTAAAAAAGGTCACAGCTGGGTAGAGTGCATCAGGTTGTACAAGAAAAGAACAACTGTTTTTACTTTTTTGAAAATGATGACCATAATGGGCCAAATGTAATACTGTAGGTTGTGAGAATCAGAAAGTGAGAGATTTTGTGAGAGTTTTCAGCCCCCGTGTTCAGCCTCCTAATGGTCGCTGATCAAAGGAGCTTACAGGCTTACACACACACACACACACACACATATATAAATATATATATATGCAGGAAGGGGGTTGGCGGCACTTACAGTTTACAAACAACAGGAGACTTGACAAGTCTCCTGTTGCTTGTAAACTGTGAGTGCATAGGCATAAAGAAGGAAGGCACCCGGGACTGATCATTTTCAAAGAGTGGAGCAGTGGCGTAAATACAGTAAGGCAGCCCCCGCTGCTGCTTGGAGGAGCAGGGGCTGCGTGGGCGCTGGGTGCCGGCATATCACTGAGTGAGTGAGTGTGTATGTCAGTGAATAAAAAACCCTCCCCTCCACACTCACGATCGTGGCTGCTGCCTGTTAGGCAGAGGCTGGTCCTGCTGCTCCTGTAGCTGGCATCTGCTGTAGCCGGAGCTAATAAAAATGGCTGCCCCCATAGGGCTACAAAAAGATGGCCGCCGTCCTCCAATCAGCAGCCAAAGTTTAATTTCATAGAAACACTAGAGCCGGGTAGAGAGAGGAAGAGGGGGCGGGGCCTAACGGAGGAGTGCTCAGTTCTGGCCAGAGGAGCTGAAGGAGGAAGTTTTGATGAACCCCAGGAGCCTGAGGCTGGGATGAGAGACACAGAGGTCAGGGGTGAAGATACTCCAGAGAGCAGAAGACCCTGCTGCATGCCTACTCCACCTTTTCATTAATCAGGTAAGTGTCTTGGGGGAGGGGAGATCCTATCTATCTATCTATCTATCTATCTATCTATCTATCACACAATATATGTGTCAGTGTGACATATGAAAGCTTTGCTGGTGTGGGGTGTCATTTTGCTTAGAATATGTGTAGACTATGGGCGGAATTCAGGATACAGACAGATGGCCCGCATTTGGGATGCCGGCAGTCAGAATACCGACACCAGCATCCCAAAGGAGGGAATCTTGTCCCCACAGCCTAATTCTTCCCCTAACCCCTGTACCTGCTGCCTAAACCTAACCCCCCACCCCCGCCCGGGCATCCTAAATTTAAGTGACCCCTTATATGTGTCTAGACCTAACCATCCCAAATACTGCCTAACCCTAACCCCTGTACCTCACTACCTAACCCTCCCTCCCTGCAGCCGAACTCAAATTTTCCCCCACCTGCAGCCTAACCTTCCCCATCCGCAGGCTAGCCCTTATTGCCCCCCTAGTGCCCAAACATAACACCCCCTTCCTCAATATGACTCTAACCCGCCCCAGTATACTTACGTTCGGCATCCCAGTAGTCGGCATTCTAATTAATGTTAAGATTCTGGTGCCGGGATGCCAGCATTGGTATGTTAAACGCCAGGATGCTGAACACTTCCCAGGGAATTCAATTAGGTGCCAGGAGGATTAACCCCGGTGAATCCGTGTGACACTTGCACAGTTTATTGCAGTGGGGATCTATAAAACTACTACCAGACCCATAGGTAGCAAGCACTTTTATGCTCCTCCTCTCCCTGCCCAGCATGTACCCCCTCTCACTGCCCATTATCTGTCCCCCATCCCTCTCTGCCCAGGATCTGTCCTCCTCTTCCTGCCCATTATCTGTCCCCCAATACCTCTCTGTCCAGCACCTGTCCCTGCCTTCCCAGCATCTATCTCCTCCCCACCCTCTGCCCATATCTGCACCACTCTCTCTCCACACATACTGTATGTACCACCCTCTCCCTGCCCAGCATCTATCATCCTCTCCCTGCCCAGCATCTATCCCCCTCTCCCTGCCCACCATCTGTTCCCCCCTCCTTGCCCTTCATCTCTCCCCCTCTCTGACCATATTCCCCCCCCCCCCCCCCCTCTCTCTGTCAGGGGAGCTCAGTGCGCACAGTGCAACGAGCATATAGGTTAAAAAAAATTAATATATCGCAGGGGGGGCGCCCAAAACTTTTTTGGCAGGGGGGCGCAAAATTTCTAGTTACGCCACTGGAGTGGAGTGCCGACAACCACACGATTTGTATATATATATATATATATATATATATATATATATATATATATATATTCTAGCATCAGCCAGCAAACAAAGCCATAAAGAGGAGAAACTGTGTCCTTAGCACTGTTGCATGGCATAGATAAGCAGCATGTACAGTATACCTGCTGTTGTTGCATTCATGCATTCAAGTCTAATAGCGAATGTGTATTTTGCTATCACCACAGGAGTTTAAAAACTGCTATAATATCTGAATGACATTAATCGTACATAGGTTTACCATGCTAATGTACACTTAGCACAACATCTGCAAATAATTTGGTGCTAAAATTACATTGTTCAAGGAAACAAAGATCTAAACGATCTATATTGTGATAACAATAAAACTATTTACAGACTAACAACAATCGGGTTTGTGTGAAGCAAGGTCAGAAGCAGAAATTTACAATTTGTGTGAAGCAAGGTCAGAAGCAGAAATTTACAATTTGTGTGAAGCAAGGTCAGAAGCAGAAATTTACAATTCAACAAATTATTAATAGTACATCTTACATTTTCATTAAACATTATCCTTGATATCAAATCAACACTCAATTGTGATGAAATCTTACTTTTAAAATACAGTTTCTGAATGAATATATTCTGGCATACTGTAATACACCTTTCTAAAGTCTAAATAAGCTATAATCAGCAGCAGCATCTAACTATGTGGCTGATTGCAGTGGTGGCTTTTACTTATACTATTAAGATAGTGTTTTATCATCTATCAATTCACTTGTTGCTGTAACATTTTTGAGGGCACTGCTTCGTTGTTTTTGTCCTTACTCTCTTTTGGGATCTCAGTGGCAAACGCAGGATTTTCAGTAGGGGGTTTCCAGAGGGGAGGAGCAAAGCACCTAGATGGACACTTAGGTGACCCAGTATATGCCGGGTCAGTTAAAGTATTGACCAAATGTATATAAATAATAATTATATATATATATATATATATATATATATATATATATATATAAATATATATACATAACAGCAGTGTAGACCCCTGGGCATAGCAATGTATTGGGGCCACTACCTATCCTCCAGCAGTAGGGGTGGGGGGTGCTATGAGCTGAAGCTCTGATGTCCCGTGGGTGGTAGGGGGTATTATATCAACCGGTCAGCATGTAGGGCTCAGTAATTTCCACTAATTACCCCTTTACTGAACAGATGGTGGGAGATGAGGTGGGAGAAGGGGGCATGGGCTGAATGAAGGGGTCCCAATACATTACTTCCAGGGTGGTAGAGGATGTTTAATACGCAGAGGAGGGGTGTATAGTGGAGTGGGCTTATTATTCATACTTTTCTGGTGGGAGGACATCTTGCTTGACTGCAGATATCTCCAGTTTCCAGAAATAGATTCCCACCTACTAAATGGTACTGGGGACTAGGGGATCAGATTTCAGGAGGCAGAGCAATCTGCCAACGAGTATATAAAACTACCCATCAGCAGGGCCGGTGCTACCACTAGGCAGCTTTAGGCAGCTGCCTAGGGCGCCAGCCACTGGAGGGCGCTGCTGTTTCCTTAAAAGCATTCTGCACTGGTCAGCTTGTAAGGCTTCACCCACACCCCCCGCCCTGATATTATTTGGGGCCACCATCCACCTGCAGACGCAGCCATGCTACATATACATGCAGCAGACACTATGCCTGCACCTGCTGTTGAATGATGCCTCCTGATGCCACTGCTGGTGCTGCCTTGAGGAAGCAAAGGGTGGCTGGACTTCCTGCTGATGATGACTCTTTGGATCTCTCAGCCTTCTATCACTGGCTGAGAGATCAGTCAGCCCCGCCCCCACCCCAGCATGTCTCTCCAAGCCTCAGCGGCGCCAGGCAGGCGGCAGCATTGATGAATGACAGCAGAAGAGCAGGTATAGCATCAGCAGTGCCTGGCATGGTGACACTGTCACAGACAGTGCAACGGACTACAGTCAGAGTGACACCAAGGAGCCATCTGACAGGGAGCAGCTGCCATTGTTGGTGAGTGCAGCATGGATAGGGATGGGGATGGGGGGATTGGGAATTGGGTCAGGTGTAGTGTGTGAGTTTGATGGTGTCATGATGCATACTGTGGGGGATGGGGGTTATAATGGACAGTGTGGTGGAAGGGGTGGTAAGCACAGTGTGGGGGATGGGTGAGTTAGGATGTACAGTGTGTGGGATGGGGGTGGTATGTCAGTGTGGGGGATGGGGGTGGTAAACACAGTGTGGGAGATGGGGGGAGTTAGTATGTAAAGTGTGGGGGATGGGGGTGGAATGTACAGTGTAGGGGATGGGTGGTGATATGTACAGTGTGGGGGATGGGGGTGGAATGTACAGTGTGGGGGATGTGGGTGGAATGTACAGTGTGGGGGATGGGGGTGGTATGTACAGTGTGGTGGATGGGGGTGAAATGTACAGTGTGGGGGATGGGGGGTGGTATGTACAGTATGGGGGAGGTATGCACAGTGTGGGGGATGGGGGAGGTATGCACAGTGTGAGGGATGGGGGGTGGTATGTACAGTGTGAGGGATAAGGGAGGCATGCACAGTGTGGGGGATGGGGGGTGGTATGCACAGTGTGGGGATGGGGGTGGTAAGCACAATGTGGGGGATGGGGGGAGTTAGGATGTACAGTGTGTGGGATGGGGATGGTATGTCAATGTGGGGGTGATGGGGGGTGGTAAACACAGTGTGGGGGATGGCAGTTAGGATGTACAGTGTGGGGGATGTACAGTGTGGAGGATGGCAGTTAGGATGTACAGTGTGTGGGATAGGGGGTGGTATTTCACAATGTGGGGGATAAGAGATAGGATGTACAGTGTGGGGATGGGAGTAAGAATGTAATTTGGGATGGCAGTGGAAGGGCAGTTTGTGTAAAGAATGAATACTTGCCGGTGCCCTGCTGGCGTGCAGAGACCATATATAGAAACCATGGACGGCAGCAATCCGCTCCAAAATATGAACATGTGAACACCTTTCTTGCACTAGTTCTTTGAACCTAATAGCCGACATCCTGCCAAAATGCCCATCAGGACCATGAAACGTTGGTGACACCCTGGCAACTTATGTAATGTGTATTTGATTGATACACTACAATCCAGGTCTTTTGAAATATAAAAACATATGCGGTCTACGCCATTCCGGAACCAAGGCCCGTCTTCAGGACACACAAAAATATAACACAAACAGTGCAAAATATATATTTACAGACTCCATGCTAAACCGGCAACTGTCCGTCCTTCCTCTGGGTTGGTGATGGATCTTCTGGTCTAATTAGACCTTTCTCTTCATCGTCACCCCGTTTCCTTCCTCCTCTCCCATCTCCCTTATTCCTTCCTTCCTTTCTTTCTTATCTGCCCTCAGTGGATTATATTCCATGCAGGCTGGTGACAAGGATACCCCTTCCGCACTTTCACCTTACTGTCTGTGAAGGGGGAAATATTTGGGGAATAGGCTGAACTTTTGCCTAGGGTGCCACTAAACCGTGCACCGGCCCTGCATACCAGGTGTGTGGAGCTGGAGCAGTAACCAGCTGCTTGAAGGCTGATATCTCTGATTCTGGGAACAGTAGAGACCAGCATCTAGTCTACCTCAAAGGGGGAGTACCAGCTTTTGGAATATACCCTCATAAAAGCTCTAAGTCAGACAGAAACGGAAATATCTGACTGGGGAGAGCAATTAACAGGCTTGGATGGAGACCACTGCTTTGAAGTCAGATATCTCCGGTTCCCCAGGGAAGATTTTTTAAATTATTGTACCCATGGAAAGAGGGGACCCTCAGCTTTCAGACTAGGTCCCTAAGATTCCTGGGGGGATTCTGGGTACTCAGAACCCCCCCTGCGTGCGCTACTGGATCTGACTAATCCCTATAGCAGCTGCCTCCCCCCATAGCGAGCACTCAGAACAGTTTTACACCTGTTTTCCTTTAATTACTTTACATGTTAATGACATTGTAATTGTCAATATTTTTACTCTCATCAATTATTTTTTCATTTTCCACAGTTTGACTGTGTCTATATTTTAAATGTTGAACGAAGGACCTTGTCAAACTGTGGGAAGATTCCAATAGTTGCATTTTATGAGACCAGGAGAGGGCCCAGGACTTTTAAAACCAACTTATGCTATCTTGCAGCCAGTACATCCAATGGGGAGACAAATCCATAAGGGGTGTTTTTCACTTTTTTGTTTTAACTATTTTATGCTGATACCATTTTAGCATGTTTGCAAATCTGTCCACTGAAAATGCAGGTGTCAGACACCAGACGTTCTCATCGCTGTGATCAAGGTGGTTGCCTGGGACCAATGTTTCATGCAGATGGGCATCTGTGTAAGCCTCAGCTTGCAGGGCACATTGTGAGGCCAGGAAGAATGTGTCCAAAGATGCAGACCCTGATCTTGCCATTCCTGGGAAAAAGGCATGTCATGTCACTGTTTCCGGTAATGACATGCGTCCCTTTACCGACCCTTGAATGCCTCTGCCTGTCAATCAGGCAGAGGAAGGGGACTGTGTGCAAAATGCAAACACTGATAATCAGGAATCTGTATGGGTATTTGCTTCAGCATGTAGTGCTGAATCAGGCCCTATGTTTGATCTTTTTTAGGGGGCATCCACATGTGAGCTGCACTACCACTGAATTGCAAGTTACACTACTGACTCTAAACTTGGGAGGAGAGCATAGAAGATTAAAGGGATGATGAGCAGATGTGGATGAACAGAGTGCTTGGAAATCTAGTATACAGTATTGGTCATAAGGTCGATAGTTACTAGGTCGACACATGACATAGGTCAACATGCATTAGGTTGACATGGTCATTAGGTTGACTTGAATAAGGTTGACATGATAAAGGTTGACATGAGTTTTTCATATTTAACCAAATAATCTTTGGTTAGCCACAATGGGATTATTATCAGAGGTACTGTACAATATTACACGACATGCCCTTAAATAACAGCACAACTCTCCTTATATAGACAAGCCAAATGTAACTCTCTCTGCACATTACATCTGCCCCCTTGCAGTGCACATGGTTTTGTCCATCAGAGAGAGAATTTTCTTTTTCAAACCAACCAAAATCAGGCCCCAAGTGTGATATTTTATTTTTAGGAAACATTACTGGGACCAATTCTGGCGGGTATGGATCATTGGGTCAACCTAAAGATGGTCAACAGTCATTAGGTTGACACCACTGGGTCATAAAGATACAGTAAAAACAGCTTAAAAAACAAACAGTATCCAGTATACACTTCACCCTCTTTCTTTCCACACTTCTCTCACCCGGTTCTGGAGGAAGGTGGCATAACCTCCAACTGTACCGATTTAGCCGGTACAGTACCGTTTTTTAATGGTCTGTACCAGCTAAATCTAACTGTACCGAATGTACCGTTTTTTGGAGCCAGCTCCTCCAACTCTGGGAGTTGTAGTTTTATATTTGTAGTTTCACAGTTGTGCTGCTCTTCCGGCAGCGTTAGCTGAGAGGGGGAGTGTCTGGAAAAGAAAAGTTAATCTCCTAATTTAATCACACACCCCCTTTGCACCAAATACTGTATTCTTGCAACCCTAATCCTACACCCAGTATTCTGTCCTGCACACACTACTGTACCCACTATGGTACCCCCTAACCCTGCACTGTGCCCGTTACTGAATCTTACAGCCATATTATTTCCCCTCCCTCCTAAGCATTGCACCCCTGGAGAGAAGTTACTCCTGTGGCCGACAGGGGCCCAGTCGTGCGATGGGTGCCAGCCACCGCTGCTGTTCTCCCTCCTGCCATCACACGGTGATGCCTGGTGGTAGACTCTTTGGCAACAGTGGTGACAGCCCTTAGAAGGGGCACGGTCCATGCTCGTAACTGGCACCCTAAGCGACCAATCCCTGCGATTGCGTGCGGACTATCCCGGACAAGGCTGAGGACTGATGCTGAGCTGAACTGCTGGGGAAGGTAAGCAGCAGCAATAGCACAGCATCAGCATGTGTGGGGGTGGGGCTGGGTTGTTGTATATGTTAAAATCCACTTTCTAGAGTGGTGGGAGTTCTATTGAAAAAAAAAAATGACACATTACACATTCGGAAAGGGGGTGTGACCACGCCCACTTTAACTGTGGCCACAACTACTTCACACATGGCCACACCCCCTTCTCGAATGTGTACCGATTTCTGCCCTACAAATGTTGGAGGGTATGAGGTGGAGATCCCAAGATGACACAAAGCAGGGGATCGAGATGAGGGGTCCGGGATATTGGAACCAGAGAAAATACTCCACAACACCAAAGCATTAGAAACAAGCATTAGGTTGACATAGTCTAGGTCGACAGTCAAAAGGTCGACATGGGGTTTCTCACTCTTTTTTTACCCGAATGTCGACGCAGTCGATATGGACACAGGATCAAGTGCACCGCGTCCCCTCACATGGCTCGCCATGCTGTGGGCATGGTGCCGAGCTGCGCTTGGCACACTATTTGTTCTCTCACCACGCCCTAGAGGATGGTAGGGCATGAAATACCGCCTATCGGCGCATGTCGGCACAAAAAAAACAGTGAAAAACTCCATGTCGACCTTTTGACTGTCCATCTAGACCATGTCAACCTGGTGGAGACAGAGAGAAACTCCTGAGGCAGAGGGAGATGAAATGGATACAACAATTGGGCACTTGTTCCCCGAGGGTACTCAATGAACATGCATCCTTCCATGTTTTTCTCTAAACAGTTTTTTGGCTTTTTAAATGGTTCTGTGTTCTTCTTTTTTCCTTTTTTTCACAAAATTTATTTTTCTTTTTTTCTTGGTTTTTTTATATTTTTCAGTAGGATAAGTGGAGCAGGCGGGGGAAACTTGGTTTCCCTTGATCAAAAATGTTTTCAGTTGTTTGGGCATGGTGGCCTAAGCAACTGTGTATATTTTGCACTGTTTGTTATTTGTGTATTATATTATGGGTTTATATAAATAAGTAGTGATGTGGTCCATGGTCTGCTGGTGTACAGCTGACACAGGGCGGCTCCGTGACTCAGGGTTATATTTCTGATTATAATTGTCCCCCACACTGTCATAGTTTGACAGCTTTGCATTCCAAATGTATGGAACGCAGGCTTTAGGTTCTTGTGACCTGACCGGAAGGTGAGAAGTGTCACTTCCGGATATGCGGACAACACAGGACGGGAGGCAGGGCACCACGGGAGTGCCTAAACATGCACCCGAGTTGTCACATAGGCTGGTTATCTTTATTTCTTTGCCCATCTGCCAGCTGGCTTAAGGATATTCCCTGCTTTTGGTTTCCAATGGCATGATAAGTAAATAAAAAAAAACATGGCGGTGCTTTCCCAGGGTTTGGAACACACGCCGGATCCTGATATACGATGCATACAGGGGTATAGTTTTTTTCTTCTTATATTATAAATATTCTTGACCTCTGCAATAATGGTGTTTTTGCTACCAATCACACATTTGAGAGCATTTGAAAGCACTTTTAGTAGAATTTTATCATTTGATCCCTGATTGGTTTACCTGGTGTACTTCCTGTGCCTGCTGGTATATATAGCAGACCCTGGGCTATTTGGAATTAAGCCTCTAGTGGAGTAGGATCTCAGTTTTTATGACCTGCTGTCTTGAAAAAGGTCTGACCATCTGACCAAAACGTTGACAACCTTCAATATGCTACAATACATTTGTGAATTTTCTACGTTGCAAATTGGTGAGTGCCCTCCTTCGTTCTCTATGTTTGGTATTTTTTACCTTGGAGTTGAGCACAATCTTGATGGACATTGAGTAATTGAGTGTGGATAACTTGTTTCTATATACAGATGTGTCCACATACATCTTGGTTTTGCTGCGCCATGTATGGCACAATTTGGCACACCTTGGACTCTGCAAAAGTCACGCTTTGTGATTTTTCTAAAAATTTCCAACTCTAATCTATTGCTTTATACAAATTCTACTGCTGCAAACAATTTTCAGAATCCGCCCACTTGCTACATTTGGAAAAACAGCTAGGCCGTGTTTTACATGTTGCAAAAAATTGAGAAAAAAAGCAGCACATCTGTATATCTGTATATATATATATATAATCCAAAGTGCTTAATGAAAAGCGAGGGCACTCACCATAGTAGCAAAAGTCAGCCAATTTTAATAGTCACACATCATAGTCGACGTTTCGACCCGCATGGGGCCTTTGTCAAGACACAAAGTAGGTCCAAAGGTACACCAGAGAAGGCAAAGTAACACTGACACATAATGCCAAGCTCACCTATATACACCCCCAGCCAAATTACATAGCACAGCTGTGTGAGACAGCCTCTGATAGGTCAACGTTGCTGACACGCATAATGAGTACTGAAAAAAGCATAAGAATAACGTGAACCACGTATAAAAAGCATATTATATTGCTGAAGACACAATAAAGTATGCGGACAAGGCTCAATAGAAAAATAAACACTTACTGTGCAGTCAGAACACACGCTGTCTAGCGTGGTGTATTCAAACCCGGAAGTCCGGGCGGTGACACGCACCCGAAACCGGAAGTGCGTCTTGCGTCTCACAGTATTCTGTGAATGGAACGCATACAATACTGTCGCTCGACAGGGGCCGGAGATTGCAGGGGCTGTACCCGGAGTACGGGATAACAGCAGCACACATGATCACGGAAATGCGCTTTGCGTTCCAGTGCCTAAGCACAATGGAGCGCAAGCACAAGAAAGATATATAGGCAAAAATTTTTGTACATCACGCTGTGCATCGCAAAGTGGCAGGGGGCTGTATAGCATGAAGCATCTTAAGATAAAAAACATATAAAGCACAAACAGACATTTAAACATGTATAAAGACAACGATAGTGGCACAGTATATCAAAAAATCCTGTGTCACACAAATTAACCAGTGGCTATAGAATGAAAAAAAATTGAAAAAATTGGGAAAAATATTATATATATATATATAATTAACAGGTTCTTATATAGTGCACACATATTCCAAAGTGCTTTACAGAGAATAGAGAGAATGCGCAAACACACATACCGAATTACAGCACAAGAAAATTTAGGACAAGTACATTGTAAATATGGATAGTTGCATCAGGGGGCAGGAAACTGAAGCAATCATCAGGGTGGCAGAGGTTTATATATTCTAAGAAAGGCACATATTTACAGTATATATATAATTCGATCGGGTGGTGGCACTCACAATAATGACCACTGTGCACCAGTTGTAGTCAGTCAACATTTCGAACCTTCTCTATTGGTTCTTCCTCAGGACACACACACACACACACACATATATATATATATATATATATATATATAAGCCTTGATAAAAAAAGCCGCAGGAGCTATGAAAGTGCCGGCGCCCCCAAGTACTTACTTATTGAAGTCCAAAGGTCTGGAATTTCTTTGGAGGGCACCAGCCATCATTGCATATCGTTTCAGCTAAATTGCAAGTGCCACCTCAGGAACTTTGTACAATATATATATATATATATATATATATATATATATATATATATATATATATATATATACTGTTAACGAATTTTTGGGGTATAAAATATTTTTTATAAGCATATTTATTTCAAATAACATTTTGAGCTTGGCATCTGAATAAAATTTTTTATTCAATAACTGCATGTCTTTTACAAGGATACTTAAACTGAAAGCCTCTGACAGCTGCATTCATTATTAATGCTGGAATGTTTCCAAAATGTTTCCAAAAACTTTACATTTCAGATCATTTTAAATGTCTTAGTAATTGTAACAAGATCATCTGTAAACAAACAATTGGACAAGCAAATCCTGTCTCACAACATGATGGAAGTTGTCAGTGACTCCATTACTATTGAGTGAGTAAAAAATGAACAATCCTTGCTCTGTATTTGTTTACAAACTGCAATAATTAATATAGACAGACATCCACAGTATACCAACAGTAATATCACTAATGCCAAACATTCCATTATACCCTGTTTTTTACACTAGTCAAACTTAATCCTTTAATATGTGCAAAATATCCGCAAATAATTCCATCGTCTCTCACAGCGACTGTTCTTTTTTTTGGGTGCAATATTTAAATAAACGTCAATAAAATTGACTTAACTGTATTTGTATTTTGTTATACTAAAAGAACAGTCACTGTAAGCGACACTGGCATTTTTGGCAGATATTTTGAGGATCTCTCACAACAACATTGGCACTCAAAGGGTTAAGCTACCCGAACCCTATTATGTAATCATTTAATTATTTAGCTCTCTGAATAGATGTATCTTCACTTCAAAATGCAATTGATTTAAGTAATATGAATACATGTAAACATTCACCAGAAGTGCTACTATCTGCTCCTTTAGTGCCTATATTAATCAATTACACTTTTAACCTTTTATCTCATGATGGCTTACAGCATAATAAAAGACCAATCTCACATACAGATTAATGTAGAGTGTAAGCTCCACTGGGGCAGGGACTGATGTGAGTGTTCAAATATTCTCTGTAAAGTGCTGCGGAATCTGTGTGCGCTATATAAGAAACTGTTAACAAATAAATAATAATAAATACAAATGTGCCCTCATACATCCACAGCAAAATGTAATAGGATGTGAGAATCAGAAAATGAGAGATTTGGGGAGAGTTATCCTATTTTTTTAAAGCCACAATCATTTACACTGAAAAACCAGGATGATTTTGTCATGTAAATGATTTCCGCTTTAAAAAAATGGGAAACCTCTCCCAAAATCTCACACTTTCTGATTCTCACAGCCTATTACATTAGGCCCCCATTCTTAATATGCCATGCAGTACGAGATGCCTAATGTGTGTGAGCGGCCAGGTCCTGTGCAGTGCTGTCAGCATTGGGAATCTTTTTCTGATCATACATTAAACACAGATTATGCTGATTGTGCTGATTATTTTGAGATGAGTCTTTATACGAAGCACAACATAACTTTGCATGGAAAAAAAGCCATGACTACTGCATTATATAGAGATTCTGAGACTTGAAACCAGCTTCACATTGCAGCTTTAACACAGTATATTGCTGTGTTTTTACCGTTTTAAAACCTGGACAGCTGCAATGTGAAAGCTCCATTGTCAATTTACCGGTAACAGAATACCAGGATTTTGAAACGTGTTAAAAGCAGGATCCTACACGTTTAAAAAAGTGATGGTAAAAACGGCACTGAAACGGTAATACCCCTTTCAGACTGCACTTAAACGGGCAATATACCGTTTAAGCTATGTGGCGTGAAAGGGGTTAAGGCTGTCTGCCCATTTTTTAAAAACGTTTCAAATTACTGGCTCAATGCCGTTTATGCAATGTGAAACCAGCTTCAGTCACACACAGATGTTTTGCATATCAAATCAATCAGCACAGGCTCCTGGTGCATCCTAGTTGCATTTTATTATTTTGTTATTATGGTGCTAGCAGGGTCTCATGGGGGCTGTTTGGCACAACAGCAGTAATGATGATGTATGAGAATGCATTGATAGAATTAACAAATTAAGGCCATTTTAATAATACATATGTTAATCATTTGTATTAGCTATCCTCCTAGAAATCATGATTTCCTCTCTTTCTAGATACAGAAGATCTGAGAGTAAAACGAGGATGTTGCAGTGCAATCAGAGCTCAAGGGCAGTTTAAAGCCCCTTTGTCACTGAATCCTGTAGCATATGACTGTGGTTGCCATGGAAGCTCAGAATATAAAAAAAACATTCATATCAGTATGATCAAATCATACAAACATTCATATTCATCTTACAGGCTGCCACAGTGATAAAACTGAACCTCTGCATTATTCCAGGAAAGAGGTTTCACTAGCGCATCTATGTATTACTTTGCTAGGAATACATTCACCACTAACCACCCTTCTCATATGCCTGTATAAACTGCTCCGAAACCATAAATATTGCCACAATGCCGAGAGTTGTGCATGTGCAGATGTTGGATGTGCACCACCAACTAAGGTTATCGTCTCACAAAACAAATACATTTTTAAATATGGATGCAGAAAGAGATGCATGTATCCCAGAAAGAATTAGCAGTGTTCTGACCTGGGGCTAACACAAGTGACCCTGGTGCTTCTATTTATATACAATCAACAGATATGTGGGAGTGATTGATGCTGAAATGTGGCTTTTCAAATGTAGGTCTGGTTATATTTAAAGAATAAAATACTGTATGATATTTTGTGTTGATGATCAATAATTAAATACATTGTATAACCCCATATTACAGGTTGAGTATCCCGTATCCAAAATGCTCGGGACCAGGAGAATTTTGGATAACGGATTATTCCGTATTTCGGAATATTTTAATATTTCAATGATGTATTTTGAAGTATCTTGCATTTATGCTGTATAAACACATAATATACACACAAATATATTTTATTACCACATAAAATACACACAAATATATTTTAATTGTTCAAAAAACAAGGTTTCAAAACGTGAAACAAAATGTGTGTACTATCTCAGCACTGAATTTGAATGCCAAGCAATCATTGTCTTGCACATATATAGTGCCAGTTACATATCATGTCCCCAGTGATGCTGTTACAAATGTCCCCAGTGAGTTTTTAGCAAAAAAATTTTTTTTTTTACTTTCTGGAATGTCCGTATTTCGGAATAATTCGGATAACGGATACTCGGATACGGGATACTCGACCTGTACTAGTATTAAGCATTCCAGTGAATATAGAATTTTCTTAACTAACATCACCCCCCCCCCCCAAAAAAAAAAAGAAAAGAATAATCTACTCCTACTGCACTAGTAACCGCCTGCACTGTAGTTTGCTGGTGAGGTCATAATTCCTTCGGAGGAAGGATGGATGAGATGCATAAGGCCTCATGCAAACCGTATACGATGCCAAAATTATGCATAGCACTTAACCACAGTGGTTCAGGATAGGGCTTTCTCCCCAATACCAGCTCATGGTCAGTCGAAACTCCCCTAAGCATTCTTGTAGCCTTAGAAGATTATGGCTCTCCAGTGGCCTCTGTTGAGCTCCATAATGCATTTGTGATGAAGGTGACAGTGCTGACATCTGTGAGCAGTGCTTCCTATGGGACTAATTCAGACTTGATTGCAAAGCACATTTTATCTCAAATGGACAAAACCATGTGCACTACAGGTGGGGTAAATTAACATGTGCAGAGAGAGCTAGATTTGGGTGAGGTGTGTTCAAACTGAAATATAAATTGCAGTGTAAAAAAATCAGGCAGTATTTACCCTGCACAGAAACAAATTGTCTCACCCAAATCTCACTCTTTACGTACATGTAACATTTGCCCCACCTGCAGAATCCCATGTAGCTGGTTAGATTTTATTAAAACTCTCTACACTACTCATAGTGAAACAAAGGAAAAATATAAGATGGGGCCAAGAATAAAACCCTCTCAACAAACACAGATAGTTATCTAGTTAGTATGGTATCTATGACGCATCCATCTGGAAGGCAGTAGATAATGATATCAATATTCTTCCTTAGGCAACTGAGGAAGCTCAACATCCCACAGAAGCTTCTGCTCCTCTTCTACTCTGCGATTGTGGAGTCTGCATTGTGCTCCTCGATACTGGTTTGGTACAGCTCCACCAGCGAGAGAGACAAATGCAGACTCCAAAAGGTAGTCAGAACTGCGGGAAGATCATCGGGACGGACCTTCCGTCTGTCCAGGGCCTGTACCTGTCCAAAGCAAAAAAAGGGCTACGAAGATAGTCAAGGACCAACTACATCCTGGCCATGGCTTGTTTAACCTGCTGCCATCAGGCAGACGCTACAGGGCAAATGCCATCAGGTCCACCAGAAGTGTAAAATGTTTCTACCCTCAAGCGGTTCACCTGTTGACATGTAAACTCATGAACACCTCACTGTCTAGTTACGCTATAACCCTTTGCCCACAATCTAACATGGTGTCCCCTCGGAATAACTTTCTGTATGACTGTACATGTTTCCCCACCTGTTTATATTGTTTATTGTTTATACTGTATACTGTTTACTTTTTAACCACTTGGCTGCTGCACAGCAAGCAGAAAACAAATTCCTAGAATATGCAAGTATACCTGGCCAATAAAGCTGATTCTGATCAATGGCACTTGTGCAATCTAGGATCAGGTTGATGACTATTGTAATATTTTACTATTCACACCTGAAGAAAGCAAAAAAAAATTGAATTTAAGTCTCTGCACTATAAATATTTATGTAATCATTTGAACATATTGATCAATATCTTTATATTGCTGTATATTTTATTATATGTACTGTATATGTGATATTTGATTATTTTCATGTGTCCCAGTCACATCCTTGTCACTTGATCCGGTAAGTCTTCTGCTTTTCTTTGTTTGTGACTATACTTCTATTTGTATCACCCAATAAAAAAAAAAATATTGCTCAAAAGTTGATCCTAATCTATGAAATGGAGCTGTAGCACTTCAGTATAGCATAGCATAGTACAGTAGATTTTTTTGTTAGTTTGATTAGAGAGGGTTTTCATGCTAGCAGTTGTAGGACATTCTGGAATGCTGCTAAAAGAATAGAAAAGTAAACAAAATAATTTGCTAAGTAGATCTAATTAGTTAATGTCTAATTTGAAAGAAAGACTAGTTATATTTTAGTATGAACAAAACATAACATTTTTCGAGGGGCTGTAAATAGGGTTTTGAACAAAAAACCTATGTAGATTTTTAAAAATCTCTCTTTATGGATTGTTTATGATTGTGTGCAAATTTATAGAGCTGAATATGAATAAAATATAACTCTTACAATGATTAAGTATATCAACCACATGAAGAGAGATCATCAGTCAATTGAAATGAGTTTCTATGCAGACAGTAGGTATAATGAGAGGCGAAACCCATGGAATATATGTACTTACTATAATATTAGAACTGTCAAAAACATGTTTTTGCAAGAGAGTTACAGTTGAACATTCATTATCTTAAAACCTGATATGCTTTTACAATTATCTGTATTCCTGTGTTAATTCGTTTAACCCCTTCCCGACATTTGACGTACATTTACGTCATGGCCGGGATGTACTTCCCGACACATGGCGTAAATGTACGTCATGGCTTTAAACTGTCACCGTGTCTATAGACGCGGTGACAGTTTAAACATGTCTGCTGTCCCTGACAGCAGACATGTCCCTGCATGCCCAGGGGGGGCTGCGATGCCGCCCCCCCGTCGGCGATCGCTGTGATTGGCTGTTCAGTGTGAACAGCCAATTACAGCGTTTTCTGTGTCACCGGCGAATAAAGTTCGCCGGTGACACAGGGATCGGTGGTGATTGGTGCTGTAAAGTACAGCACCAATCACCACGGGGTGTAAGGGTGACACTGGTGTCACCCCACCTCACCCCACCCGCCCCCAAAGGCCGTGATTGGTTCGTCGGACCGACGGACCAATCACAGCCATGGAGGGTGATTTAAACTAACGGTGACTGCACTGCAGACGCCATTCCGGTCTGGAATTGCGTGCAGTGTGGTCACCGTACCTAGCTGCCGCGATATACTGACCTGATCCTTGCAAACACTTACCTGATCACTGCTTGTAGCGTTCCTGGATCTTGTTACTTCTTGTGACTTCCTGTGTTGTGCTGTGCTGTGTTGTGCTGCTGCAGTGTGATAGATTTATAGATAGAGAGGTAGAGAGAGAGAGATAGAGAGAGATAGAGAGCGCTAGTGACAGAGAGTGCTATATTTTGTGCTGCTGCAGTGTGATAGAGTTATAGATAGAGAGATAGAGAGAGATAGAAAGAGATAGAGAGATAGTGACAGATTGTGCTATATATTTTTTATATATATATACAGCTGTGCAACTGACTGCTGTCCCCCCCTTTTGTGCTGATCAGTATAAATTAACTGATCAGCAACTTTTTGGGGGCGCAGTTTTTTTTTTATATATATACCTGTCAGTGCTGCTGCTGCAGTGTCATAGAGTGATAGATAGTGAGAGATAGAGAGATAGAGAGAGATAGTGATAGAAAGTGCTATATTTTGTGTCTGCTGCCCCCCTTTTGTGCACCCCCAGCAACTTTTTGGGGGTGCAGGGGTTATTTTTTATATATAGAACTGTCAGTGCTGCTGCTGCAGTGTCATAGAGTGATAGATAGAGAGAGATAGAGAGAGATAGTGACAGAGAGTGATAGAGAGTGCTATATTTTGTGTCTGCTGCCCCCCTTTTGTGCACCCCCAGCAACTTTTTGGGGGTGCAGGGGTTATTTTTTATATATATAACTGTCAGTGCTGCTGCTGCAGTGTCATAGAGTGATAGATAGTGAGAGATAGAGAGAGATAGAGAGAGATAGAGAGAGATAGAGAGAGATAGTGACAGAGAGTGATAGAGAATGCTATATTTTGTGTCTGCTGCCCCCCCCTTTTGTGCTGATCACTATATCTGAGGTGATCAACAACTTTTTGGGGGTGCAGAGGTTTTTTTTTTTATATATACCTGCCAGTTGCACTGTCAGTTGCACCAAAGGTTGTGCACCTGCTGCCCCTCACTGGTAATCAGTGTCGCATCACTGATCACCTTTTTTTTTTTTTTTGAGGGTGCTGTGGGGTCTTTTTTTAATTTTTTTTGATCAAATTTTTTTGATCAAATTCCTGTTGCCTTTGAGCGCTGTTCAGTGACGGACGTTACTGACCAACATCTGTGCTCAATTTTTGGCGCAGGACCTTTTTTTTTTTTTTTCTGCACTACATACACACTACACACTACATACTACATTGAAATAAAGTTTGTACCCCCCTACACTATACACGTGTTGAAACATTTCACTACCAGAAACACAAAAATAAAAATGGCATCCCAAATGTCATCCCAAATGTCATCCCAAATGTCATCCCAGTCATCCAGAAGAATGTATTCAGCGGAGGAGGCATATGCCATGCTTGCCTCTGACTCTGACACAGCCAGTGAGGCAAGCGGGGAATTTGAAGGATTCATCTTAAGCTCCTCTTCCTCCTCTAGTGATGAGGGACCCCCTCAAAGACGCCCCCGTAGAGCAGCTGAGACCCCCCCCCAATAATTGATCTCATATGGACCCCACCACCAGACAATTTTGAGCCCCAGGTTCCTGAGTTTTTGGCCATCCCAGGAATCCAATTTGATTCCACAGGTCTCAGAGAAATTGACTTTTTCAAATTATTTTTCTCTGATGATTTTATAAATTTAATGGTGGACCAAACTAATTTATATGCCCAGCAGTTTATTGCTCAAAACCCCACGTCATCATTTGCTAGGTGGACCCCTGTAGATGCAGTAGAGATGATGACGTTTTGGGGTCTGGTGTTTCATATGGGCATAGTAAAAAAGCCAGAAATTAGGCAATATTGGAGTACAGATGTTCTGTACAGCACCCCACTTTACCGTATGGCCATGACCCGGACTCGTTTTGAGTTAATCCTTAAATTTTTGCATTACAACGATAATGCACAGTGCCCACCCAGAGATGATCCCACCTTTGACCGGCTATTCAAAGTCAGGCCGGTCATTGATCATTTCAGTGCCAAATTTGCAGAGATGTACATCCCAGATAAATTCATTTGCATAGACGAGTCCCTTATACATTTTAAAGGAAGGGTTAAATTCCGCCAGTACCTTCCCAGTAAGAGGGCAAGGTATGGCATAAAAATGTATAAGCTGTGTGAAAGCCCCTTAGGGTACACTCACAGGTTTAGGGTATATGAAGGGAAGGATTCAAGAATTGAACCGCCAGAATGCCCCCCCTCCCTCGTAGGTGTTAGTGGAAAAATTGTCTGGGATTTAGTGCACCCCTTCCTGGATAAAGGTTATCACCTCTATGTGGATAACTTTTACACCAGCATCCCCCTGTTTAAGGCCCTTGGTTCAAGAGGTACAGCAGCTTGCGGTACTGTGCGCAAGAACCAAAGAGGCCTCCCAAAAACACACATTGCCCAAGTAATGAGAAGGGATGAAAGCAGGGGAATATGCACCGAAAATATGTTGTTGGTCAAATATAAGGACAAGAGGGATGTCCTTATACTGACAACAATTCACGGAGACAGTACCACCTCCTTTTTCTCCTTTTTCGACTAGCCTATCCCTCCTCCTAACCTCTTTTGATCCTCCTATCCTGCCTCCGTTCCTACTTATCCTATTGTATTTCGTTCGTCCACCCACCTATTTTTAGTATGTTAACTCTTATGAGCAGGGCCCTCCTTCCTCACGTACTCACCCTACCTCATTACCTCACCTGTGCTCCTGTCCTGTTCTTCCCTTCCTCTACTTCATCTTCAGTCTCCTTGACAATTTTGACACCTACTTCTGAACTGATGCTGATTTTAGTTCTACCAGCTTTACCCCTATTTATACTGTATCTTTTAACACACTCTGTACGTTACCTTGTAATTTGTTTTTTTTGTTTGCTATGTACGGCGCTGCGGACACTTTGCGGCGCCTTATAAATAAACGTACTACTACTACTACCTCCGTCCCTGTACGAGGTACCAGTACCCACACCTCAAAACCTAATTGTATCCTGGATTACAATAGGTACATGGGCGGAGTGGATCTTTCAGATCAGGTACTGAAGCCGTACAGTGCCCTGCGGAAAACAAAAATCTGGTACAAGAAGCTGGCCGTGTATATCATCCAGATGGCACTGTATAACACTTACGTGCTATTCCGTTCTACCAGCCAGAGGGGGACATTTATGCACTTTCAAGAGGAAGTCATGAAGGGCCTAATATTTGGGAACCAGCAGGCAGAGGGCCCCAGTACTTCTAGTACTGGCCCCCGTATTGTACCAGGGCAGCATTTTCCTGATGAAATCCCCTCCACTGGAAAAAAGGGCAGGACACAAAAAAGGTGCAAAGTTTGCTAAAAAAGGGAATAAGAAAGCAAACTATTTTCCAGTGTGACACTTGCCCCGACAAACCCGGCCTATGTATAAAGGAGTGTTTTAAAATATACCACACATCTATGGATTATTAGGTTCATAATTTCACCATGCTTCGGGGGTCTTGCTAATGCCACATAGCACCCACCATTCATTCCACCAGAATCTGAGCTGCAAAATCCAAAAATCACTCCTTCCCTTCTGAGTCCTGCCATGCACCCAAATGGTATTTTTTGGTCACATGTGAGGCATTGCCGTACTCGGGAGAAATTGGGGCACAGATTTTGGGGTGCTTTTTCTCCTTCATACCTTCTGAAAATGAAAAATTTTGAGCCAGAACTGCATTTTTGTGTAAAAAAATGTAATTTTTCATTTTCACTGCCCAGTTGTATCAAAATTGGTGAAACCCCTGGGGGTTTGAAATGTACACTATACCCCTAGATGAATTCCCTGAGGGGTGTAGTTTGCAAAATGGGGTCACTTGTGGGGGGGTTCCACTGTATTGGTGCTTTGGGGGTCTTGCTAATGCGACATAGCACCCACCAAAATTCCACCAGAATCTGAGCTGCAAAATCCAAAAATCACTCCTTCCCTTCTGAGTCCTGCCATGCACCCAACTGGTATTTTTTGGTCACATGTGAGGCATTGCCATACTCGGGAGAAATTGGGGCACAGATTTTGGGGTGCTTTTTCTCCTTCATACCTTATGAAAATGAAAACTTTTGAGCCAGAACTGCGTTTTTGTGTAAAAAAATGTAATTTTTCATTTTCACTGCCCAGTTGTATCAAAATTGGTGAAACCCCTGGGTGTTTGAAATGTACACTATACCCCTAGATGAATTCCCTGAGGGGTGTAGTTTGCAAAATGGGGTCACTTGTGGGGGGGTTCCACTGTATTGGTGCTTTGGGGGTCTTGCTAATGCGACATAGCACCCACCAAAATTCCACCAGAATCTGTGCTGCAAAATCCAAATATCACTCCTTCCCTTCTGAGTCCTGCCATGCACCCAACTGGTATTTTTTGGTCACATGTGAGGCATTGCCATACTCGGGAGAAATTGGGGCACAGATTTTGTGGTGCTTTGTCTCCTTCATTCCTTGTGAAAATGAAAAATTTTGAGCCAGAACTGCATTTTTGTGTAAAAAATTTATTTTTTCATTTTCACTGCCCAGTTGTACCACAATTGGTGAAACCCCTGGGGGTTTGAAATGTACACTATACCCCTAGTTGAATTCCCTGAGGGGTGTAGTTTGCAAAATGGGGTCACTTGTGGGGGGTTCCACTGTATTGGTGCTTTGGGGGTCTTGCTAATGCGACATAGCACCCACCAAAATTCCACCAGAATCTGAGCTGCAAAATCCAAAAATCACTCCTTCCCTTCTGAGTCCTGCCATGCACCCAACTGGTATTTTTTGGTCACATGTGAGGCATTGCCGTACTCGGGAGAAATTGGGGCACAGATTTTGGGGTGCTTTTTCTCCTTCATACCTTCTGAAAATGAAAAATGTTGAGCCAAAACTGCATTTTTGTGTAAAAAAATGAAATTTTTCATTTGCACAGCCCAGTTGTATCAAAATTGGTGAAACCCCTGGGGGTTTGAAATGTACACTATACCCCTAGATGAATTCCCTGAGGGGTGTAGTTTGCAAAATGGGGTCACTTGTGGGGGGGTTCCACTGTATTGGTGCTTTGGGGGTCTTGCTAATGCGACATAGCACCCACCAAAATTCCACCAGAATCTGTGCTGCAAAATCCAAATATCACTCCTTCCCTTCTGAGTCCTGCCATGCACCCAACTGGTATTTTCTGGTCACATGTGAGGCATTGCCATACTCGGGAGAATTTGGGGCACAGATTTTGGGGTGCTTTGTCTCCTTCATTCCTTGTGAAAATGAAAAATTTTGAGCCAGAACTGCATTTTTGTGTAAAAAATGTAATTTTTCATTTGCACAGTAGTAGTAGTAGTAGTAGTACGTTTATTTATAAGGCGCCACAAAGTGTCCGCAGCGCCGTACATAGCAAACAAAAAAAAAACAAATTACAAGGTAACGTACAGGGTGTGTAGAAAGATACAGTATAAATAGGGGTATAGCTGGTAGAACTAAAATCAGCATCAGTTCAGAAGTAGGTGTCAAAATAGTCAAGGAGACCGAAGATGAAGTAGAGGAAGGGAAGAACAGGACAGGAGCACAGGTGAGGTAATGAGGTAGGGTGAGTACGTGAGGAAGGAGGGCCCTGCTCATAAGAGTTAACATACTAAAAATAGGTGGGTGGACGAACGAAATACAATAGGATAAGTAGGAACGGAGGGGAACGGAGGCAGGATAGGAGGATCAAAAGAGGTTAGGAGGAGGGATAGGCTAGTCGAAAAAAGTGGGTTTTGAGGGAGCGCTTGAAGGAGGTAAGGGAATCAGATAGCCTGATGGGTGGCGGGAGGTTGTTCCAGTGCAGGGGGGCAGCGCGAGAGAAATCTTGGACACGGGAGTGGGAGGAGGTGATTAGGTGAGAGGTCAGTCGGCGGTCAGCGATGGAGCGAAGAGGACGGGAGGGAGTGTGGATAGAGATCAGTGAAGAGAGGTAGGGAGCTGTGGAGGAGGAGAGAGCCTTGTAGGTGGTGGTGAGGAGTTTAAAGAGAACTCGGAAAGGAATGGGGAGCCAGTGAAGAGATAAACAGAGGGGGGAGGCGGAGGTAGAGCGGCGGGAGAGGAAGATGAGCCTAGCAGCAGCGTTAAGAATGGATTGGAGAGGTGCGAGGCGGGTGATGACAAGAGAGTGAATGAGAATTTTGGTCGCGTCAGTGGAGAGGAATGGTCTGATGCGTGAGATGTTGCGTAGGTGAAAGCGGCAAGACTGTGAGAGAGCATGAATGTGGGGGGTGAAAGAGAGGGAGGAGTCAATGATGACACCGAGGCAGCGCGTTTGGTCGGTGGACGTGATCTCGGTTTCACCAATGCTGATGGAGATAGTGGGAGAAGAGGGGATGTTCGGGGGATGGAAGATTAGAAGTTCAGTTTTAGCCATGTTTAGTTTCAGGAAGCGTTGGGTCATCCAGGCTGAGATGGCCGTGAGGCATTCGAAGACCTTGGACAGAAGTGATGGGGATAAGTCGGGGGAGGAGAGATAGATTAGGGTATCATCAGCATAAAGGTGGTAATGAAAACCATAGGAGCTGATGAGGGTGCCCAGAGAGGTGGTGTAGAGGGAGAAGAGGAGAGGGCCAAGGACTGACCCTTGGGGAACACCGACTGGCTGGGGGGTAGTAGGAGAGGAGGAGCTCGGAGTGGAGACGGAGAAGGAGCGATCGGAGAGGTATGAGGTGAACCAGGAGAAGACCGTGCCAGTGATGCCAAAGGAGCGGAGGGTGTTGAGCAGGAGAGGGTGGTCAACAGTGTCAAAGGCAGCCGACAGATCAAGCTGGATGAGGATAGAGAAGAGGCCTTTGGATTTAGCCGATAGTAGATCGTTAGTGACTTTGGTCAGGGCAGTTTCAGTGGAATGTAAAGGGCGGAACCCGGATTGGAGGGGGTCTAGAATGGAGTTAGCAGTAAGGTGGCTTAGGAGACGATTATAGGTCAGACGTTCTAGGAGTTTGGAGGCAAAAGGGAGGAGGGAGATGGGCCTGTAGTTGGATGGAGAGTTGGGGTCCAGATTTGTTTTTTTGAGAATTGGGGAGACAAGAGCGTGTTTGAAGGAGGAAGGGAAGATCCCAGAGGATAGGGAAAGATTAAAGAGGTGAGCCAGGTGAGAGCAGACTGATGGACACAGCCCAGTTGTATCAAAATTGGTGAAACCCCTGGGGGTTTGAAATGTACACTATACCCCTAGATGAATTCCCTGAGGGGTGTAGTTTGCAAAATGGGGTCACTTGTGGGGGGGTTCCACTGTATTGGTGCTTCGGGGGTCTTGCTAATGCAACATAGCACCCACCAACATTCCACTAGAATCTGAGCTGCAAAATCCAAAAATCACTCCTTCCCTTCTGAGTCCTGCCATGCACCCAAATGGTATTTTTTGGTCACATGTGAGGCATTGCCGTACTCGGGAGAAATTGGGGCACAGATTTTGGGGTGCTTTGTCTCCTTCATTCCTTGTGAAAATGAAAAATTTGGAGCCAGAACTGCATTTTTGTGTAAAAAAAATAATTTTTCATTTTCACTGCCCAGTTGTACCAAAATTGGTGAAACCCCTGGGGGTTTGAAATGTACACTATACCCCTAGATAAATTCCCTGAGGGGTGTAGTTTGCAAAATGGGGTCACTTGTGGGGGGTTCCTAACTTTTAGCATCTTATGGTGCCTAGAAACCTACATGGTGCCTAAAAAATAATCTCATAAAAAGGAGGCTCCAAAATCAAGTAGGTGCTCCTTCTATTATGAAGCCTGTGGTTTGGTCAACGTGCACACTAGGGCCACATATAGGATATTTATGAAAACAAAAGAATTGGGGGAATCAATTTTTAGTCACATTTCTCTAGTAAAATCTACTGTGTTCCTTAGAAAAATGTATTACAATTGCAAATCTGCAAAAAAAATGAAATTTTGAAATTTCACCTACACTTTGCTTTAATTCCTGTGAAACACCTAAAGGGTTAACAAACTTCCAAAATGCTGTTTTGAATACTGTGAGGGGTGCAGTTTTTGAAATGGCATCATTTATGGGGGTGTCTCACATACAAGTCCCTCAAAGTCACATCAGAACTGAACTGGTCCCTAAAAAAAATCAGTGTTTGAAATTTTCTTGAAAATTTGAGAATTTGCTATTCATATTGTAAGCCTCCTAGTGTCCAAAAAAATTAAAAGGAAGTTGAAATAATGATGGAAACATAAAGTAGACATATGGTCTATGTTAGTTATTAACTATTTTGAGTGGTATGATTATTTGTCTCACAAGCAGAAAATTTAACATTTTGCAAATTGCTAAATTTTCAATTTTTTTACGACATTTTGGTATTTTTTTTTACAAAAAAACACAGACTGTATCGACCCAAATTTACCACTAATTTGAAGTACAATGTGTCACGAGAAAACAATCTCAAAATCACTGGGATAAGTAAAAGCAAAAAAAAGGAAGATGAGCCTAGCAGCAGCGTTAAGAATGGATTGGAGAGGTGCGAGGCGGGTGATGACAAGAGAGTGAATGAGAATTTTGGTCGCGTCAGTGGAGAGGAATGGTCTGATGCGTGAGATGTTGCGTAGGTGAAAGCGGCAAGACTGTGAGAGAGCATGAATGTGGGGGGTGAAAGAGAGGGAGGAGTCAATGATGACACCGAGGCAGCGCGTTTGGTCGGTGGACGTGATCTCGGTTTCACCAATGCTGATGGAGATAGTGGGAGAAGAGGGGATGTTCGGGGGATGGAAGATTAGAAGTTCAGTTTTAGCCATGTTTAGTTTCAGGAAGCGTTGGGTCATCCAGGCTGAGATGGCCGTGAGGCATTCGAAGACCTTGGACAGAAGTGATGGGGATAAGTCGGGGGAGGAGAGATAGATTAGGGTATCATCAGCATAAAGGTGGTAATGAAAACCATAGGAGCTGATGAGGGTGCCCAGAGAGGTGGTGTAGAGGGAGAAGAGGAGAGGGCCAAGGACTGACCCTTGGGGAACACCGACTGGCTGGGGGGTAGTAGGAGAGGAGGAGCTCGGAGTGGAGACGGAGAAGGAGCGATCGGAGAGGTATGAGGTGAACCAGGAGAAGACCGTGCCAGTGATGCCAAAGGAGCGGAGGGTGTTGAGCAGGAGAGGGTGGTCAACAGTGTCAAAGGCAGCCGACAGATCAAGCTGGATGAGGATAGAGAAGAGGCCTTTGGATTTAGCCGATAGTAGATCGTTAGTGACTTTGGTCAGGGCAGTTTCAGTGGAATGTAAAGGGCGGAACCCGGATTGGAGGGGGTCTAGAATGGAGTTAGCAGTAAGGTGGCTTAGGAGACGATTATAGGTCAGACGTTCTAGGAGTTTGGAGGCAAAAGGGAGGAGGGAGATGGGCCTGTAGTTGGATGGAGAGTTGGGGTCCAGATTTGTTTTTTTTGAGAATTGGGGAGACAAGAGCGTGTTTGAAGGAGGAAGGGAAGATCCCAGAGGATAGGGAAAGATTAAAGAGGTGAGCCAGGTGAGAGCAGACTGATGGACACAGCCCAGTTGTATCAAAATTGGTGAAACCCCTGGGGGTTTGAAATGTACACTATACCCCTAGATGAATTCCCTGAGGGGTGTAGTTTGCAAAATGGGGTCACTTGTGGGGGGGTTCCACTGTATTGGTGCTTCGGGGGTCTTGCTAATGCAACATAGCACCCACCAACATTCCACTAGAATCTGAGCTGCAAAATCCAAAAATCACTCCTTCCCTTCTGAGTCCTGCCATGCACCCAAATGGTATTTTTTGGTCACATGTGAGGCATTGCCATACTCGGGAGAAATTGGGGCACAGATTTTGGGGTGCTTTGTCTCCTTCATTCCTTGTGAAAATGAAAAATTTGGAGCCAGAACTGCATTTTTGTGTAAAAAAAATAATTTTTCATTTTCACTGCCCAGTTGTACCAAAATTGGTGAAACCCCTGGGGGTTTGAAATGTACACTATACCCCTAGATAAATTCCCTGAGGGGTGTAGTTTGCAAAATGGGGTCACTTGTGGGGGGTTCCTAACTTTTAGCATCTTATGGTGCCTAGAAACCTACATGGTGCCTAAAAAATAATCTCATAAAAAGGAGGCTCCAAAATCAAGTAGGTGCTCCTTCTATTATGAAGCCTGTGGTTTGGTCAACGTGCACACTAGGGCCACATATAGGATATTTATGAAAACAAAAGAATTGGGGGAATCAATTTTTAGTCACATTTCTCTAGTAAAATCTACTGTGTTCCTTAGAAAAATGTATTACAATTGCAAATCTGCAAAAAAAATGAAATTTTGAAATTTCACCTACACTTTGCTTTAATTCCTGTGAAACACCTAAAGGGTTAACAAACTTCCAAAATGCTGTTTTGAATACTGTGAGGGGTGCAGTTTTTGAAATGGCATCATTTATGGGGGTGTCTCATATACAAGTCCCTCAAAGTCACATCAGAACTGAACTGGTCCCTAAAAAAAATCAGTGTTTGAAATTTTCTTGAAAATTTGAGAATTTGCTATTCATATTGTAAGCCTCCTAGTGTCCAAAAAAATTAAAAGGAAGTTGAAATAATGATGGAAACATAAAGTAGACATATGGTCTATGTTAGTTATTAACTATTTTGAGTGGTATGATTATTTGTCTCACAAGCAGAAAATTTAACATTTTGCAAATTGCTAAATTTTCAATTTTTTTACGACATTTTGGTATTTTTTTTTACAAAAAAACACAGACTGTATCGACCCAAATTTACCACTAATTTGAAGTACAATGTGTCACGAGAAAACAATCTCAAAATCACTGGGATAAGTAAAAGCAAAAAAAAGTTATCCCCACTTAAGTGATACATGTCAGATTTGAAAAAAAGGGCTCTGTCAGGAAGGCAAAAACATGCTGTGTCAGGAAGGGGTTAAGATATGAAATCTCTTAGATGACCAACAAGCCCTTAAAAAGTTGCTCTATAGAAAAAAAGCTACTGCCAACATTCATAAAATAATATTCATAAAATAATATGTTAAAACATATCATTGTCAAGTTTAACATTTACAGTATATTTAATAGTGTTATTTCTAGTTACTTTGTTGTAGGCAAATAGTTTTTTAGGTTGTGTAGTACTAAAAATACCACAAATAACATGCAGAAATAAATTTTGAAAGGATTTATGAAACCATTATGGAAATATTTATCAAAGCATAGAGATAGTTAAAGAGAAATACAGTAAAGTACACGCTCCTTTCAATTTACAGACAATGTACTTGTCTCTTTACTACTTTTCAAGTTCCAGGAGACTTTGGACAGCCCCCCACACGCTGGAAAGAGTGGGAAGATCTTCTGCATACCACCCACCTGATGAGATTTTAAAGGGAATTGTAGGTACACATGAAAGGGAAAATGCTTAATGCCATGAATTTGCATCATTTATCATATTCCCATACTTTGCAGACCCATGAATCACTGCACTTGGGGTGGGGCCTAATGAATGACAACCCGGCCCCGATCCCCGACAGTGCAATCAGCATTTCTCCAGGAGACAAAATAAGGTAGTTACTATGCTTTGTCTCTCTCTAAGCTTTGAGCAATTTCCCCCACAGTATTTACTGAAATAAAATTTAGTGAAGATTGCATTTGTAACACCTTCTTTAGAAGTACTAATTTTAATCAACCATTTTATGTCTTTGTTGGTAAATCCTACATTCCACACAATTGTATCTTTAAATAAATTAATTTAAACCAAATGTGCAACAACATACCAACTGTACCAAGTTCAATACCAAGCCATTACAGACTGTGGATTTTTTTCAGCCACATTATTTTAGATTTTAGTGTTTTCTTTGGTTATGTTAAGTTAACTCACAATTCATTCAGCTTCAGTTCACTGATTTGTACACAGACGGTCTCTTGCCAATGTTATTGTAAAATCCATTTGTCAATGACTATAAGTTATCCATGTTCTTTGATTGAATTGCATGCACAAATACATGCTCACTATCATGCTGATTTGCTTTAAATCCCTTTTTTAAATCCCTCAGATTCACAAATGTGATAGATAAATGTTAGCAATACAGTCTCTATTACCAATTCCTGACACCCATGAGATTTGACATTGTAGGTAAACATTATAGCAGTTCTAGAGACCACTTCTGGTAACCAACCAATGGACAATGACCATTATCATTGTAGTATATAAAGATAATCTGATTCCATTTATCAAGTATTTTGCATTATGCTTTTTTTAATAGCATTTTTTCCATCATCCTGTCCTTTATTACTGAGCCTTTTGGTATGAAATAATTTGTACAATTGTTTGTGTTACTGTTTATAAAAGAACAGTATCTGATTTTGAATTTTAACCCATTTATTTGTGTGAGCAAATATTATCATTTATGACCTTGCGTTGTCACTGTTATTGCTTGACATTAAAAAAACTAGTAAGTAAATTATTTTTAAAAACTACAATTAGTAAACAAAGACTTTAAAAAGTATTATACTTACTAATGTTAAAATGAGAACGTGAAATAGAAAGAAGAGGTCTTGAAATAACAATCACAGAAAAAAATACAATATCTTCTGTTTGCAAAATTTTACCGTCTGTGCAATTGTGAGTAAGTCTGAGGCTTCCACTAAGTTGCAACTGAGACAGGGTGGAAGATGTCATCGCTGATGTCACAGACCCTCCTCAAAAACCCCTGGGAAAGCCTGCATTTTTTTGACACAATCAGAAAATGGCAGCTTAAAACCCCTTTAATGCCAGCTTCCTGTCAGTCAAACTACAAGATGATTAAGATCCATATGCATTTTCATTTGCTTATTCCCCTCACGCATGTGCAATTCGATTGTATACAATAGTTGTTTGATAACTCCTTGATTTGTTTGTTATTTTATTATTAGCAATTATAATAGTACAAAAACAAGTAACATTGGATGTCTTTTTCAGATTTCTTTCAAACAAAAATTAAGTCACAGGAGCTCTAACAGTTAACATTTTAAAAATGTACTTTGCATTCTCTCATTTTCTATTAATGAATAGACTTGTAAAGGACATTTTAAAGGAGTTCTGCATCTGCCCAAAACCTTAAAACATGTAAATGGATAGAAACAAATCTAATAAATGTAATCCAATAAATGTAACTTTTGAAACCTACACCTGGCCTATTTGACATGTAAAGTACAGCATCCCACCTAAAAGTTGCATCTCCCATTAACAGTGATGGAACATTGGGTTTTGTTTTGCCCAAACTCTGTATGTTTGGAATTTTTATGTTCTCCTTGTTTTTTTGCATTAGATTCCACTGAGCATTCAGACTACCTCTCTCAGTACAAAAATGGAAAGCTTAATTGGCTTCTGACAATATAGACCTTATTTTCTGTATGTTTGTGGTAGAGGATTATGATAATTCTATTGTACAATTTGACTCAATATTGTATGCATTTTATAGTCACTATATAAAGATTATTATTATCAATTATAATGATAACATTTCTAATAGTAATAACAAAAATATTTATAATCATCATCATCATCATCATCATTTTCAAATGACTCCTGTTGTGCCTTTCCGATTCAGAATGGAATAAAGTAAAATAAGGATTATAAAAAAAGCCATTCAACTCAAAAAATTGCTTTAAAGCGTTCATACAGTATGTGCAGTGTCAAATTTTACATACCTATTTGTATATTTTCACCTTAAAAATCATTTAGTACCAGCTAATAAAACAAACATTTAAAAAAAAAAAAATACAAAATATTGTTTGTTGTTTAGTTATCATTTTATACAACATATATGTAAGCATTTATGACATTATTTGAAAGTAGTATAGAAATATCTTTCAAATAAATTTGCCTTACCTTAACATCATTTACATTCATCCTAGTGCCTTCTTTTCCAACGAATATATCATCTATGTCAACAAGAATGTATCTGTCCAATGATAAACTAAGTTTCTTCCCAGATAGAAAAGATATAGCATCTACAAAAATTAACTTGTGCAACCAAAAATTCAAATTGTTGCCAAACAAAACTCGTTGAATCCCGTCGTGAAGGCCTAAATCCAGGATTATGGTGGTATGGTGGGAAGATCTGGATAAAGAGTGTTCATGTTGCCCTGGTGTTTGCAGTTCAGATAAAATTACTGGTTGGTATGTGGAGTGGTTGTATTGGAATACTGTCCAGTCTTCTCCAGGTAAAGGACCCCTTTCAACTGTTGTTGCTTTTGTTATGTGCAACAATGGGGAGTTAGAGTTTACAAAACAGTCTTTGAGAGCTACATTGTTATAAAGAACTAGAGGAAAACCTTTTAATTTGGTACTTGGCAAGCTGTTTTCAGTAGCTTTGTGGAAAGCAATGATGCTAACACTATATTCAATGCAGTATTTTTCTAAAAGTTCTCGATTCCATGAGTCCATTGCTACATACTTTAATATATTTTCATACACAATAATTGCATATTTGCCTTTGCCATCTTTTGTAAGAGGAGGAATGTCTCCTTTTGTGGGTGCAATTACTATGTGATGCGGAATTCTGCTGGACTCTAGAATTGCTACAATGTCCTGACCAAGCTGAGAGTACTGACTCTCCACAAAGACTAACACTGTGAGATCTGTTTTGGTAATATCAATTGATTTAGCTGTCTTCATTTCCATCGTCCGGTATGGTAATAAGTTTATATCTTCAAAATCAGCTTGCGTTGTTGTTTCAACAAGTACTATTGCCTGTTTGTGGCCAGAATACAAATAGTAAGCAGAAATCACTATACTTACAAGGCAGAAAGTGGCTAAGAGAATTACTAGCGTTCGGAAGCTCCTTCGCAACTTAACAATATGATTCATGTTTTTGGGTTTTTCAACTCCAAAATTTGAAATGTCTCTCCCTTTATTTCATGTTAAAGTGACTGTGTGAGTAGAAAATAAATGTGAGCTTGCACTCCTCTGCAAATGCTTATGTGACCATTGCACTGCAATTATAGTAGAGACAATCAAGCAAGTTGAACCAGTGACACGTTTGTACAAGTGTATGTACAATAGACGAGCCTTTCATCCAGAATCTGCTGATGGCCAAAGTAATTGTTTAGCATCACCTATAAAATAAAAGCATAGTTAAAATTACATATTGTATTTTAAGCTGATTGATACTGAGAGCTTATCAAGAGCTGTATAACAATGCAAAAAATATGTTTTTAAATTGGAAAGTAGATCACATATCAATATTAGATAAGAAGCTGTAACTATAAGAACTTTAAACCACAGTATAATATAGTAAGATAAAATAAAAAGTTCACCAAGTTCAGTCTTTCATAAATTATAATAATTCCTTCCTGACTTGAAAATGGCACTTGGAAAAATTCCCTTTTAAAATGACACTGCATTCACACAATGAAAAGAGCATTTTCCTAAAACAAATACAGTATTACATGCTTAATGATTTCGCAAATAATCAATTTTAAACAGAAACAACAACTTTTATTGGCAGACCTAAAACCATCCTAAAGGGAATTATTTTCTAGAATTTACTTTTAAAGGTGTATGTTTCTTTACATATGCAGTTGTCAACATTTTAAATGACTTTCTATGGATAATTTCCTGCTGGGTAGCACATAATCATGTACTGCACTGTTCTATATATCTGGTGTACTTCAATGTACATCAAAATATGTGCACTGTACTTGTACAATTGCTTGTATTTGACTACATTATTGCAATAAAAAGACTACTCTATTCCATAAAATGAGAGAGTGAGTTTCATGAAAAAAGAGGGAATTAGAGAAAAATAGAGAATGTCAGGGAGTAAAAGAAAGTGATGAGAGGGCATCAGGGAGAGAGGTTGCAAGGGAGCAAGAATGAGAGGGTAGCAAGAGATTGTAAGAAGGAAAGTGTTAGGAATAGAAAGAGGAAGATACAGAAGGAGAGAGAAAATGAGAGTATGTGTCACATTCGACACCTACTTCAGAACTGATGCTGATTATAGTTCTACCAGCTATACCCATATGTATACTATATTTTATCAACACACCCTGTACGTTACCTTGTAATTTGTTTTTTGTTTGCTATGTACGGCACTGCGGACACTTTGTGGCACCTTATAAATAAACAAACTACTACTACTACTAGGGAGAGATAGAGAGAGAAAGTGAGAGATGGTGTCAGGGAAAGATAGAAAGTGTCATGGAGAGTGAGAGCTTCAAAGAGAGGGAAAGACAGTGTCACAGAGAGAGGGAGTATGTCAGGAAGAGAGTGAGGGAGAGAGGGAGTGTGCCAGGAAAAGAGTGAGGTAGAGACAATGACAGTATCATCATCATCATCATCAGGGAAGTAGAGAGGATAAAGAAATATATAGTGTCAGGGAAAGGGAGGGAGTTGGAATGAGCACTATCCAGCAGGGGTCTCTGAAGGGGGGGTGGGCTTCCTGGAATTAGACCCCACCACCTAAATACTCACATTTTTTGGCTCTTGGCGCTGGCTAAGAGCCCCACCCCTCCTGCATTTTCTGTGCAATTGAAGCTTTGTGGGAAGGGGAGTTGATATGTTTATCAGTAGCCATTTTTAATGTGAAGGTGAATGGAAGTTATGGGCTTTGCAGGCGGCCAGTGTCTGAATGCAGATGAAGGAGAAGGCACTTAAAACAGATCATGCTCCATAGCATCTACACTCTCAGTTGTCATGCCACTGACTCAAGGTGTACAAAAGTGAGAAATAATTTTATATTGACCTTGAAATGATTATTGATGCCAAATAAGGTGGTTTTATAATTTCATAAACTACTGGCCTTATCTGATTTACATGCACAACAGTCTCTAGTATAGCTGAAGGAAATTAGCACCTGTCCAGTTGCTGTTGAACAACACATCCCAGCATACCCTGCCATAGTTTTAGTTTGCCCTGATAGCAAAACTGTGGCAAAACATGCTCGGATGTTTAGTGCCACAGCGCTGGAGGAATGCTTATTACCCACCCCTGCTCCCTGGAATATATTAGTTATTTGAAGATTTGTCAAAGCCCCAGATGATTGACAGTGTTTTAAAGCGGTATCAGAAATAAATGATAATCCATCCTGGTTTAACATTTTTTATGTTTTTATGTCAATTTAAATTAACAGACAAAGCTAGTATCCAAACATTTAACTCAATAATGAGTAATAAGTTTGACTTACAATAATTACTAATAGTCATTATTGACATAAATGTTTGTATACTAGCTGAGTTATCCCAGAATATTCACATTGGAGCTGCTAGATAAATAGATTTCTTCAGTGCCTGATGTATATTTAGATAGACTTTAATTTATTATGATGATGATTATTATTATTATTATTATTATTATTATTATTATTATTATTATTATTATATTTATTATTTTTATGAGTGCCTGATTGTGTTTGTGTTTTTTTTCTTCTTACAGTCACAGCTGTCGATAATTGGTGGCTTTGATAAACCCCTGAAAGGGAACGTTAGAACCTTTGTCACAAAAAAAGAGTTTGCCAACAAATTGAATTCCTCTGTAAGCTTAGTCACACTGAAGAGGGAGAGACGTACACCGCTATTTTATATACCATCCCAGGTATGTCACGGAGCTACATTCTGTGTCTGTGGGAATAAATTAATCACAATATAGAGCAAGACATGTGCTCCACAGTTTCATTACTACCTGTCCATCAAAATGACCTTGTAACCAGAATAAAATATTCCCTAAGTTGTGAGCTCAATTTCCAAATGATCTATTCATTTATTTAACAACCATAGTGGTTAAACTTAAGAATACCCACAAATCAACAATTCAATAACATACAGTACTATAAAACATTCCGTATAAAAGACTAGTAATTCATTTAATTTAAACATTTGCTGGGTGAAATATGTATACCTATAAATTGGTTATAATGTTTATGAAGTTTTTTAACAATTAATCTAAAAAATATATATTTGTCAACAATTATTTTAATAATATACATTTACTCATTCAACAGTCAAGAGACAAGTCATAGTGTAGCTTAAAATCATCATTCAATGTCTAGAGTTTACCAAGATTTGTGTGCAAAATGAAAAACATCCAAAGTGTTGCAGTTGTGTGACTAAAATGTCTAGTAATATAGGTCAGAGATGAATGGTTCAAAAATAGCTATATCCTGCAATAATGGTCAACATAAAAGCACTTCTCATTGTACTGAGTCTCAAACCTTAAAGAAGATGAGCTACAGCATCAGTAGAACCCACTAGTTTTACTCCTATAATTTAAGAATAAGATACTGCAGCTATTAAGGGCCCACTAAAACTGGACAGTTAGGCATCAATTTACTAAGATGGGACTTCTAATGACAATGGAATGATGCCCATAGCAACCAAACAATCTGATTCTACTTCTTATTTATTTAGCACCTTCTAGAAGATAATAGATAGAATCTGATTGGTTGCTTTGGGAAACACATCATCTTCTACACCCATCAAATTTACCCATTATAGTCAAAATATTAACTGTTAAACTGAATCTCGATTTTGTGAATGTGCAAGAATGTGTGGTCAGGATTATGTGTAAACAATATGGAAAACATATAATAGTCCACAATTAGTATGAGTAGGCACAATGCCAGCTAGATAGTCTTCAATTATTTTGCAAGCAATATCATGCAGATTTTTTTCTTTTAAGTATTACTCCAGCAAATAGAGGACCATTACATGTATCCTTATCTAAAACGCCTTGTGTCTATGGTTCAGGCTGGTGTTGATAGTACTTAGGTGTGCAGAATATTTTCCTGGAACTCATTAGGCTCCTTAATACCGATCGACCATTGGTTATTTGCCAAAGCACATCATCTTGAGCTGGTTCCTCTTACATAATAATAATGTTAGGTCACCAAATTTCCTTAATCCTTCGAGTGCCAATGTTGCTGTGAGATATCTTCAAATTATCTGCAAAAACTGTTCTTTTTTGGGTGCAATATTTAGCTAAACTTCAATAAATTGACTTGGCTTTATTTGTATTTATTTATACTAAAAAAACAGTTGCTGTGCATTTTAGCAGATATTTTGAGGATCTTTCGCAGCAACATTGGCACTCCAAGGGTTAATACAGGACAGCTTTAGAATAAGTTGGAAAATGGATGAGCTAACAAATGGTGAAGCCAACAAATCTACAGAAAATGCATGATGTTTCTGTTTCAAAATGATAGATAATGCTCTTAGAAATGTAAATGTACAGGTTCATGTAGAGATAGACATCTTTACCCTGATTGATAGCAGGGAAATGTGCATAAATGAATTGGGGCTAATGAGAAGTTTATCTTGCATTTGCACCCTTGCTGATTAAATTGAGTCTGGCACTTACACTGTACCTGCCTACTCTAGGATTGGCCAAACAGAGTGGGTTTGGGAAAACTGATTTTGGTGGCCAACACCACAGGAATATGTTATGCCAATTGTAAACAAATGCAGATAAAGAAATAGAATTATATAATCCTAGAAAATCACTATTACTATTAATGAGTGGTCAGTGACAGGTTGAGATTGGAATCATAATTATAACTCATAATCGCTAGCACAACACTTGTGCTAGTGAATGTTGACAATGTTGCTGTTGACATGTTGACTGCACCCCTTCCAGGGACGTACAAGTCAATGGCATTGGTACATTTTATTACTGTGTGAGTGGGACTAACATTGCAGATGCAATGTCCAAAGACCTATGGGGTATATATTTACTAAAGTACAGGTTTTTAGAAGTGGAGACATTACCCATAACAACCAATCAGATTTTACTGTACTTTTAATGTACTTAGCACTAGAGTTGAGTGGTCTGGATTCCAAGGAATCCAAACTGCTCCAAACACAAGCCCCCCGGAACTGCCCACAAGCCTCGCTTGAGAGTTTCCTGCTTTGTTTGGAAACCCAAGCGTGGCCGAATGGCATAGTGTCATTTCGGCTTCGCGAGACATTGAGTCTTTAAAGGCTTGGCAACTCGTGTATTTGGTGCCATTTCTCCAACCCTTCTGAACAGTGCACAGCTCTGCGGGGTCTCTTGTGCTGGGTCTCATGGGATACTGGGTATTGTGGTGCTGGGTTTTGTGGTGCACTGCTGGGTCTTGTGATGCTGGGTCTTGTGCTAGCCCGGTGTACTTTTAAGGGCCCAGGCATAAATTATTATAGAATATAATATATATAGTTGGCATCAGTAGTGTACATGGTCACTGTTTGGGTTCTGTAACTTGTGTTTAAGATAGACTGTCAGTCTGTGTATTGCTGGGCAGAGGCTTTGTCAGGCAGTGTAGTGTAGTCAAGTGTACAGGCAGGCTGTGTCACTCAGTGTGTCTACTCTATAATAAATAATTGTGCTGCACTGCACTGTATCCCAAGATACACCATAGTGAGATACTCTTTTAGAAATTTCGTCTGTCAGATTGTTTTGCCTCCATGCAGTGTTGGACAAGCTGCGTCCTCAAAAATAAAAATAAAAATATATATTTTGCTCTTGTTTATTGTTTGTGTGCACTGCACCCCAATACACCATAATGAGATACTGTCAGAAGTTCTGTGTGTGATTGTTCTGCCTCCACGCAGTGTTGGACAAGCTGTGTCCTCAAAAATAAAAAAAAATAAAAAATATTTTGCTCTTGTTTGTTGTTTGTGTGCACTGCACCCCAATACTTGATTATTGTTTGTGTGCACTGCACTCCAATTGAGATGCAGAAGCAAACAGGAAATGGTTAAGGAAGGAAATATTGGCCCACTAAAAAATAAACAGGGTACCCTGGTAATAGAAGGAAAAGAGAAAGCGGAATTATTCAATTAAGTTTTTCTTTGGTATTTAAAAGGGAAGAATCTTCAGAAGATCTCACACAGATTAAATGTTCTTGATTGCTCCCAAACAGTATGCTTGAGTGAGGAAATAGTAAAAAAATAGATTACAGAAACTAAATAGTAACAAATCTCCTGGCTTGGACGAAATACACCCTAGGATACTAAAATAATTGAGTTTTGTCATAGCACTACTATTATATCTGATATTCGAGGAATCAATAAACTCCTGGACAGTGCCAAGGGACTGGCGCATAGCTAACGTAGTACCAATATGGAAGAAAGGTAGCAAAACTAACCCTGAAAATTATAGACCGGTCAGCCATACATCCATTGTGGGGAAAATATTACAAGGAATAATGAGAGATAATATCCAAAATTTCTCAGAACAGGAGAAAGTGATTAGTAAGGCTCAGCATGGGTTTGTCAAAAATAGATCATTACAGACTAATTTAATTAGCTTCTATGAGGAAATCAGTAGGGCTTAGGGAAATCTGTTGATGTAATACTGCTTGATTTCGCTAAGGATTTTGACCCGGTGCCTCATAAAAGGTTATTAATTTAACTAGGTAATTTGGGGTTAGGAGATAAGATTTGTAATTGGATTAAAAACTGGTTGGACAATGGGGGACAGAGAGTGGTGGTAAATGGCATACATTCCAGTAAGGTCCAAAGTAGAGTCCCGCAATGTTCAATATTGGGACCCACCTTGTTTAATATATTCACTAATGATATTGTAAGTGACATAGTGAGTAAAATTGCAATATTTGCGGAAGTATTTCATTATGGGAACAAAAATTTACAAACTACTTATAGGCTATATTGAGTTATTATAGGGAATTCTGCTGTAGAGAAGGACTTGGTGTCATCATAGATGAAAAATGGGGTAATAGTGCACATTGCTCAACTGCAGCAGCAAAAGCAAACTGGCATGCATTAAAAGGGGAATGGATTCAAGGGAAGTCAAGGGAAGTCAATGTGATAGTGCCTCTTTACAAAGCATTTGTGAGACCACATTTGGAATATTGTGTTCAATTCTGGGCACCGCACCTTAAAAAGGACATACATGAATTAGAACAGGTACAGAGAAATGCGACTAAGCTAGTAAAAGGTCTCGAATCACTAGAATACAAAGATAGGTTAACCAGGCTGAATATGTTTTCACTGGAGATATGGAGGTTGAGAGGTGATATAATTAGTATGTTCAAATACAGGATCGGGGAAAAGAAACTCCTACTGTTAATGAATTTAAATCAAAATTGGATGTATTTTTTGGCCACTAAGGGAATCCTATAGATATGGCTTACTCAAGTCAGTAGTTAGATACTACTAGTTAGATAGTTAGATAGGTTGAACTTGATGGACTAACGTCAGAAGTTCCGTGTGCGATTGATCTGCCTCCACGCAGTGTTGGACAAGCTGTGTCCTCAAAAACAATAAAAATAAAAATATAGACCTTGGCCTAAATTGAATGAAAACAACATTGTGAGCTGTAAAGTGGTCAAAATTGTCTGGAAAGGGCTGGAAATTAATGTTATTGATGTTAATATTACTCTAGGGGCAAAACAACCACAAACATTACGTGATTTGGGCTTTTTTGACCATTTTTGAAAAAAAATCCAAATCCAAAGCCTTTCATCACCGCTTGTCAAATCCAAATCCCGGAGACAAATCCAAATCCATATCAAAATCTTCGGCCCCGGCGCACATCTCTACTTAGTACCTTCTAGAAAATAATAGCTAGAATGTGACTAGTTGTTATGGGCAACATTTCTAAAAACTGTTATTTTAGAAATATACCTTTATGTGTATTTTACAAGGAAACATGAGTTTTGTGAAATAATCCTAAAATGTGGAGTTAAATTATTTCACAGCACATAAAACATTAATAATTACATGCATAGTAACTGATTGCTGCAGGAATGAAAAGTCCCTGCTAGGTAATATGAGTACATGTATTACCTGTAGACCTCAATTATTTATTTTATATTTATAGTTTGACTTTGAAATACTTAGGGGTAAAGTACAGTACCTGAAATGTGAATGATTTAAAAATTGAAACACTAATGGGTAAGTTTATTAAGATGGGAGTTCTATTGAAGATGGAATTTTGCCAATCAGATTCTATCTATTATCTTCTATATGTTACTAAGAAGTAGAATTGATTGGTTGCTATGGGCAACATCCCATCTCCAGTAGAACTCCCATCTTCGTAAATTTGCTATCTGTTATTCACCTTGCAATTATGTTCCGTTGTCTGGGTATTTTCCCTGTGTGTGTCAATGTGTCATTATCTGCAAACAACCTGAACTTAGAGACCGTAGTGTAACACAATGTAAATGTAATAATTATTACAAATTTAGATTTATGGCAGGCATGCCCAAACTATGGCCCTCTAGCTGTTGTGAAACTATCATACCTTGCTATAGTTTTAGCATTCCCTAATAGCAAAACTGTGGCAAGGCATTATGGGACTTGTAGTTTCACAACAGCTGAAGGACCATAGATTGGACATGCCTGATTTAGGCTTAAAGAAATGTATAATTTCTACAAATAATTACCAAATATGGTAATATTATGATGTATAGTAAAGTACATATTAGTAAACTATACTATAACATGAATACAAATGCAAAATTATAAGATTTAATTTATTATTACTAAATGTAATAGATCTTGTGCCAAAAACATATAATTTAATCATGAATCTACAATTTTAGTGCCAATAAATTAATGTACAGTATATATAAATTCCAAAAGAAAAGAAAAATATATGCAGATACTGTAATTGAGTTTATTGTATGTTTCTGGATATTGAAATCTGATAGATATAACTTTTAATATCATATACTACATATATTGCTTTATACAATTGAATCTTCAGGCCACATCAGTACATGTATATCAAATATTTTGTATAAAGGCAATTTCAATTTATGCCACTGGATTGGGTTTTTAGGTGAAAAAGTCTGTATTAACTAACCATTGGTGTGGATTAGACTCTTGGAACATTTAATTGGTAAAGATTTATATCTGCCTATGCTTCTTAAATGAGTTATACATTAGATCTATGCTTAGCACTTAGGGCTTATTTTATGGAAATTGGAATGGAGAAGTGACCTTCTCCTAATTGCAATAGCTGTTTAAGCTGTATTAGAGCACAGATATTTTATATTGCTTCAACTGAATCTATCAGAATGGAGAGCTCTGTATTTTTTATATTTACTGTGAAAGTATTTTTAGTGCAAGTTAAAAATGTAATAAAGCAAAATATTACATATCAACTTGTATAAGTTGTTTACTCTTTAGCCTGTCCCAAAATATTTGAGCCCCATCCTAAAATGTGATCTTCTAGATTGCCACTACCAGAAGGAAAACTATAAAAAAAAAATCAAAGGGAGATAAATTGGACAACATTTAAAGTTTCAATTCTGTTTAATTACACATAAAGCATATTAATTGTCAGAAAAAATCCATAAAGTGACTGGTAGGTTATAAAAAAATAAATAAATAAATAAATAAAATAAAACAGATTTGATTAGTTTGTACTGCTCTCAGTAAATCTGTAAATCCTAAGTATTATCTGCTGGCAGGTCTGTACACAAGCACTGAATAAGAATTATGTAAATATAATTACAGTGGCTGGACCAGTAATAAAGATGGAGCCTTCTTCACATAGCCTTCTCTGGAGCCAAGGCCAATTGTACTCAGCTGCAATACAATACATAGAACAATACAGTAAAGGGATTAGAATAGGATTAAGGGCCTTATTTTGGTTCACTCTTTCTGACAAAATACTTCTTAGATGGACAAAACCATGTGCACTGCAGGGGGGTAGATGTAACATGTGCAGAGAGAATTAGATTTGGGTGAGTAATTTTGTTTCTGTGCAGGGAAAATACTGGCTGCTTTATTTTTACACTTCAATATAGATCTCACTTTGAAGTAAAACCCCACCCAAATCTAACTCTCTCTGCACATTTTGCATATGCTCCCCTGCAGTGCACATGGTTTTGTCCATCTAAGGAGGATTTTGTCAGAAAGAGTGAACCAAAATAAGGCCCTAAATCCGACAGCTCTGGCTCACATAATCCTATTAAAGAGCTAGATGAGGATGGCTCCTGTATATTATAGCACCACCCTATTAGTTAGAGATGTGCACAGTCCCCCATGTGCAGAGATTCGTCTGACTCAGAATCGACCCCACAATTGTCACGCAATCCCCATGTTCTATACCCATATTATAATAATTCAACTAATTCCATTAACTTGAGCGGTTAACAACAACCGGAATTGTCATTGCTTAGACTCTCGTTGACATAATAGCAGCAGCTGGAGGACCTTGCAAGCCCCTTTCTAAAAGTACTATACTATATTATACTGTACTATATATTATACATTGTTAACAATATGCACGATAAAAAAATCATTGACAATATAAAATCTTTGACAATGTATCATACCATACATATTGTCTAGTAACTAGTTTGTATGCACTATAAAGTTATTGATGCATTCGCCCATAGGCCGTTAATGATTTCACCTGTTGTCTGTACATACAGTCACATTTTGACTATATTGTTAACAACTTCATTTTCAATCAATATTGTTTAAATAGTTTATTATTACATTTTCATGTGTCATTTTAACGTAGTGAAGAAAAAGTGGTCCAAGAAGAATGCGTAGGTGGTCAGAGAAGAGAGGAGGCTTTATTATTTCAATTTCTATAAATAAATTCAAGGTATGTGGTTTGTATAAAACAGATGCCTTGCAAAGAACATTTACTTGATAGTTAGAAACTTTTTGTTGAAATGTATTAAAGTTTATTCCATATATATTGTATAAATGACACAAACATCAAACTTCGTTAATGTACTTAAAGGTTCTAGGAATGTTTATGAAGTATGAAAATAGTATTGTTATAAACAGATTGTTATATATTATTATAATTATAGATTATTCATTCACTATTAGCACATCCCTTGATGGAAATTAATGTTATTACATTTTATTTCTAAGATGCCACAAGTGGTTCACAGAGCTGTACATATGGCACACATTAGAATAATACAGGGTACACAGAATGTAATATTACAGTAAATGAAAACAAAAACAGACGCAGTTACAGATGGAGCCCTGCTCATCTGTAGTGCCAGAGCGCTGGAGTGACCCGTCTCGGAGTGACGTTTTCTGAGACTGGGACGGGCCAGTATCTCACATGCTCACACGTCCATTGGGTGGGTGAGCATCTCACACGCATGCGCACCTCATTAATGTCATGCGCCAAGAGCCATATGACTGAGCACGGTTCCATCTATAACAGTAAGCTCCACGAATCACTGTGCACAATACTGCAGAGATGTAGTGAAGTAAAGATGTGTCCGCATACTACCTGGGGCGGGTTGCCATTGAAAGAGATAAGTGATTATGAGTGAGAAGAGATGTGGGTATATACAGTCCCTAAGTGCTAAACTGTGAGAACAAGAGGAAGGAGGGCCTGCTTCAATGAGCTTACAATCTAGTGGGAGATGGAGACCGATGACATGAGGTGCAGGGAAGAGGCCAGGAGGCATGAAGTGAGCATGACAGAGATAGCCAAGATTTGAGACGGCAGGCACTAAGTTATGTGGATGGTATGATTTGATGAACAGGTGGCTTTTCAGTGCCCATTTTAAGACTTACAAGATCAGGGAAGGATCTAAAGGGAGCTCACTCCATTGAAAGGGGCGGCATTGGCAAAATCTTGGATACTGTATGTGCATGGGATGTAGTGAACATGTTAGATAATAGGTATCAATGGTAATAAATGTCAGTTGTGTGTGATGGAGATTAATCCACATAGTTGGACTTCTGTAGCTGAACCTGCTTTACATCATTTTGGGGTCAGGTGTTCTCTGTATGTGCCACTGGTCTTATGGCAAAAGAATCTGGAAGTTGTGATGACAACAAAGATTGTCGCTATCACTTTAAGAAGCGCTATCCTGCTCAGCAAATTAATATTCACACAATTTCCATATAAATCAATCACATTTATTAAAAAAAAACATATAATTCATAATAGAATACCGTTTTCAAAGTGCACGATGAATGGACAATACAAGACAAACAACACAAAACATATAATCTAAAATGGCTTTATATTGGCTGATGGTAGTAGAATATAATTATATGAGGCTTTGGATTGAAGATAAAAAGTTCCTCTTAGAGGCAATGACAGAGTAATAATTACCAGTCCTGCATATTTGTAATCCAATTAGGCTGTAGATATCAAATGTGTCCGTCTCTCCACTAATTACCAGAGATTCTCAGGATATATCCAATAGGCAGAATAAATTGCTGTGGGCAGATAGATGTCTGTAAAGCAGCTGGTAGAGGACTCAGTAGTCTGCGGGGCCAGGTAACGGAGGCTCTCCCCAAAACCGCGTTTCTCCGCCTGTGTTACAACTCGGCGGCTTCCTCAGTTATGGCATAAGAAAATGGATGGGTAGGGAATTAGGGCAGCATCAATAAAGATGGCTTCCCCTTAAACACCTAGGGTTTATTCCCTTGATTGTAAAAAAAAATTGAATACAGATATAACAGGGTGCTGTTATGGGAAAGGTATTACCTGGGTGTCAATATTGTGGAAAATATACTTAGACTGCACAATCCTATAGTGACTTACAGGAGAGTTTCTGTTTTTTGCTTTTATGCTAAAGTTCTCCAGTCAAAGGTTGGCATCACAAAGGGAAACAAAGATGGAGCCAATAATGTGCATCAAATTATAAAAAAAAGAGATTTCTCAGGGAAATGTTCCCAACAAGATGGTATGCTGAGTATATTAAAAACACTTGTATAAATATGGCATACCAGAACACACTTCAAGAACACACTTCAAAGAAATGAGTGCTACTCCCATAAAGCTACCTTTACATGTATGTGGTCAAATAATATATCATATACATTCACTTCTAATGGGGAGAAGTAAACATATAAAGGCGTCTTTAAGGTACTGGGAGAGCGATATTCTCAGGCATACCCTTCTCACAGTGCTGAAGCTGGCATGAGTATAAAATGGTTTAATGGAAAAATAAAATAAGGCAGCAGAAAACCTTAATTGCAGGTATTCAATGAGGCCGGCAAGGGGGTTAAACAGTGAGGATTGCAGAAAACCAGCGATCCTCGCTGTTTAACCCCCTCACCAGCCGCTTGCCCTATTCAATTTTCTGGGGAAGTCCTGTGACGGCGAGGATTCCCCCAAACAGCAAGACCCGCGGCTAATGCAGCGAACCCGCTGTATTTAGCCGTGAGTCTCGCTGCTTCTGGAGCCGCATACGCCAATTCCCCCTTGCTCAAAAAACAGAGCGCAGGGAAATTGGCGTATGAGGGGGGTGCATTGAATACTGACAGGGTGTGTAGTGACAGCGAGCAGGAAGCCCTACTCGCTGTCGCCGCTCACCGACAGCATTGAATACACTCCAATAAGGTCATTTTAAGAAATAATAAAGTTGACATACAGTAAGTGCCAAAGGGAAAATCTGGAACATCCTAATGTTACCTCCTTCCAGATAGCACAATTGCCACCCAAAAAGCATCATTCCCATAGAATCACACACACACACACACACACACACACACACACACACACACACACACACGTAATCTTGACATAAGTCCATGTAGGGACTAAAACGTTTATGAGCAGAACTATGGCTGTATTTGAGTAAACTTCTGTATCTGCATTCAAGCCTGGTAAGTGTACCATTTTATTATGTATATAAGCAGCATGTATCTTGCAAGCCACCTAAACAATTATTTGTTCATTTAAAAAAAAAAAAAATGAATATACAATTCTTCATTGCATCATTGACATAAGAGAAATTATAATAAAATGATTTATAAAACAAGCAGATTTTCACATGAGATTTTGTGGAATATCCATATGCATTTGCATGCACAATATTACTTTTAGATTTGTCTTTTTTTACCCAGTAAACAAACACAAATGATTAATTGCAGTATCGTTGAACAAACAAGCAATTCTCATAATGAGGCACTTTATTTCATTTCTCCCAATGAAAAAGCACTTACATTGATAACTACTCCTCAAGAACAATGAACAAGCTTTTGGCGTATCAAGAATACTAAAATTCAGATGCCTTCAATTATTTATTGTTTAGTTCACCTGGTTCGATTTTGTCATTTATTTGTGTGAAAATAACATTTCCATCTTTTGTTCCCACAGCAACTGTAATCTCTGTGTTTTTGACAGGACATAGAAAGCTCTTTATGTCTTCTGCGTTATGTCACTAGTTCAATTGCTACTTGTTACAATATATATTTAAGAAATATAGCTACAGCTACATATAATTTCTCTGTTTCTTCAATTAGGAATATTATGAATTTTCATAGTTATGTTTTATTTTCAAGAGCACTCTGAAGTTATTATAGATATCTTCCCCAAAAAAGAAATAAACTGCAAATGCTGTTTTATTTAATTTTACCACAAGAGGGCAGTGTTTTCTTGTTTGTTTAGTTTGTGGGGTTTTTGTCGACATTTCATAAAATCCTACCATAAACTTTCAAAAACAAATGGATCTACAATCATGCCAGTATGACAAAGGTCACAACAATCCAAAGCAATAGGCAAAACACATTCTCTATTGGTTCCGTTTCAAAGTTAAAATCTTTTATTTACAAAATAAAACTGTTGTTGGAGCAGTGTTAATAAAATAAAAGACAACGAAGGTACATTCTGTACAATTTGTAAAACAAGCAATACCAAAGCTCTCATACCCTTGTATCCATGGAATTACATTTTTTTTCTGATCCATCCTGATTTTATTCAAAGGGTAAGATTAGGTGACTTTTATGGTGTAGTAAAACAGACACAGAATCCTGCAAATGTGTTGAACTGTATTATTTGATTTATTATAAGCTCGGTTGAAAAGCATGTAAAGTTTTGGATTGTATAATATTTTCTAAGAACATGAACAAAAACCTGGCTCTTGACAGTAATGTTTTTGGATCCTGGCATATGTGGCAAGGCCAATAAATACAAAACAATCAGTTGAGTTAGATTATTGCTATATCTGCAAACTGATCCACTTTAGCGGAAAAATATATTATTTGGAGCTCAAATATCTCTTAAAGGATGTATCCTATATTTTGCTTACAAGACTTTTGGGCTACTAAATTAATCATAAAAATGATTCAAGATCTAATGTATTTTATCCCCTGATTTATAATAAATTGTTAATGTTTTCCAAATATTTTATATGTATGTGATTGAAACTAACACGAGTTTGCATTTTATGCCTACTGCCTTTGCCTGCTGGAAAACACCTTCTGACCTTAACAAAGACTATTCAGGGAAGAAACATAGGGCGAGATTTAATAGAATGAGAGATTGAGAAAGTGAGAGATTTGGTGAGAAATCTCCAGTTTTTTTAAAGTGGCAATCATTTACACTGCAAAACCAGTTTGATCTTGCAGTGTAAATGATTGCCGCTTTAAAAAAAACTGGAGATTTCTCACGAAATCTCTCACTTTCTGAATCTCTCATCCTATTAAATCTCACCCATAATCTTTTATGATAATTTCAGTATAAATGTATTCTGTGTATTAAATGATTTGGTTAGTACCCTCATTTGGCTGAGAATTTAGCCATAGACTATGGATACTTGTGAAGCCTAATATGGTTTCTGTAGTGGACCACCCCAAATGTTAACAAGGATCTGGTTGCAGAAGCTTTTAGCGAATAATCCATAACACTGAAAGGGGTGCCTGTTTGCAGTACTCCACAATACTAAGTAATGTTTCTGTATCAGGAGTGTCATAATTAGACATTTTGGTACCCTGTGTGAGGGTACGAGTTCCTCAATCACTCAGACACCGAGCAGATGAAACCAGAAGAATGGTTTATTTTCCACAGCACGCACAAATAGACAATAAACAGTGGCAAAGGTAAATTGCAGAGTAGAAAGATATTCAGGTAGCAGGCCCAAACAGACAGTCCTTGTATAGTCACAGTCCCAGATCAGTTCCACAGGGCAAACTATCACTTAGCCCACACAGCAGTGATAGCATATAAGTCCACACGATACCTAGACAGAGCATAACCTCTTAGTCCAGGACAGTCCATCAATTCTCTCCCCTCTCTTCCTGCAAAACCCCAACTTACATCCCAAAGGCACCCCTCTCCCCCTCCCTCAGGAATTCTTAACCCTTCCTATGCTGGGTGCAGTTGCATGAATGTAACAGGGTCTCCTATTACCTGTCCAGGGGCTGATTAACTCACTCCCTTCATCTGGCTTTGAAGCTTGTGTATGTGAGGGATTTCACACCTTCATGTAAACAGATCTCTTCTCTGGAGAGTGACCCTGGTTTTATCCAGCCTTTAGCTTCTTGTTATTTGGGGGGGAAGTGTATGTCTCTGCCACTACCTGTTGTCTCTGTTACTAAACAGCCTATAAAGAGGTCCTTTGATCCCTGAACCAAAAACTATACACAAACTGAACAGATTCTAATCTAAGCATTTGGTCGCTTCTAGCCGGACCATTTGTCTCCACATACACAGTTACAATATTTAAGTAATACGCATTTGGGAAGACTGCCATAATTAACTTCATAGTCACAAATCCCTTATTCATGATACCATCACAGTTTACTAAGAACATTACCTGGAGGCAGTGACGTAACCACGGGCAAATGGTCTCAATGGTATAATGCTTACATGAATAAAGTCCTGGGAAATACAGACATACATAGGACTACAGGGTACAGACTGACTAAAGTGTACATTTTTCACTACAAATAATAAAATATCATAAATTACAGTCTTACGGTCAGCCTGCTAACCTCACACTCCTCCCCCTACATCTTTAGTCACTGTGCCCAGTTGCTCAGGAACCAATAACAACCTGGAATAGCGGGATGCAGAGCCGAGAATCTGGGGTTTGGATGTACCACCGGAGTCCCACAGGGTGACATCATACCAAACCCATCTTGTAAAAGGCGGCTGGTTTGCCGAACCAGCAAGGGCATGATTACAGTCTAAGTCATACATTGGAACTAACAAGGGATGTAGCGATTCCTCTTCTTCGGATTCTGGGTACCCCCCCTCTGCAACATTGTAACCTACTAATACTTTTGCCTCGGGCACAATGGGGCGGGGACCACTTTCCACCTCCCCCTCTTGCCCACGGAACAGGGGCCAAACAGCAGGCCAATATAGGGGCTCTGGCCCTGGCACTTCCACCACCCCGTCATGTCCTTCCTCCCCCAAACCCAAACTAGGGGCATGGCAAATTTCAGTCCAGCATTTGGTCTCAATGTCCAGGGCTGAGGAGGGACCCTCCATCACAAACAATTCCGTTGGTGGCTGCAGGACAGGCTGTGTCAGCTCTGTCCCCTTAAAAGCCAGATGCTCACCTGCAGCTACTTCTGCGCACACCTCCTTCTCCGCGATAGCCTCCTTCCCCAGCTGAGTATGCTGGGCAGCCCGAAACACGACATCATCTGCGACTGGTATGCTTGTGGCCTGGATGTTGTCGAACACTCCTCTAACCACGGCGATCTCTTCTTGGACGCAGTCCTCATAGATCCCCTGGCAGCAGGATAATAGCTCTTCATCTTCCATCTCAGCAAAAGGGAAGCTGTAGTGCAGCTCCTCCTGAATAACCTCTTTCACTTTGGGGATAACCTCCCCCTGTATAGAACACGGAGCAGCTTCCTCCCTAGGATGGGGGAGAAGCAGTTGCAAACGGTGCCTTTCATCACGCCCCCTGCGACACTGATCTTGCCATGCTGGGGTATCCAGGAGCCCCCGATCAATCGCCTCTTCCTCTGCCACCTCGAAGCACTCCTCCAGACACTGCAATTGTTCCCACACACTCAACTGGGCACCGAAATGGAGGATCCAGGCTCGATAATCAGCAAATGCATTTGTAGGATCTCCCTGATCGTGAAGGATCTGCTGAAGGATTTCCCCGCGAGTGCAGGATTGGATGGGTATACCTCGCAGCTGACCTTCTGCTATCAGCTCCTCCATACTCATTTCTTCAAGGGCAGTTAGGGGCCCCCCTGACACCGACCCTTCTCTTGCGGTAACAATTAATTCTGTGGCAGACCCCTCGGTTGTCTGCCCAGATTGCAGTAGCCCCCTTCTAGACCTTTCCTCTGGTTCTATCTGGGGCATCAATTTATTCTGGACTTGTCCTTCAGCCTCAGAATATTGTCCTCTTTGTAGCATCTGGGTAACTGTAGCAATCACTTCCTCTGTAAATTCTACAAACTCTGGCTCTCCTAGCAGATTCCAAGAAGTGGCCTCACCTTTACAGTGCAGGAATGCATCCCCCAGGTAACACACTTTGTCCTGTATGCTGGATACTCTCCACCCGCTGACCATCTGCTGAGCGTCTTCCCAGTACTTCCAGATATACTGCATTTTCCTGACAATAAATAACAGATCCGGCTTCCCAGCCTGCCGATACACTGAAGAACCTCCATCCCTGAGCTCCTCTGCTACAGGGGTCTTGAGGCATCGATTTTCTTTCCTTGGAAACATTTTCCCTTTCACAGGACTGACACCTGCTCACTTGCTGAACATCACCTTATTGCATTTTCCGTTTCCTTACATATGGTCTGATCCTCTGTTCTCTGTGCTTTCTGTGCTCGATGGTTGGTGTCTGAATGATCCCACTGCTGCCACCAAATGTGAGGGTACGAGTTCCTCAATCACTCAGACACCGAGCAGATGAAACCAGAAGAATGGTTTATTTTCCACAGCACGCACAAATAGACAATAAACAGTGGCAAAGGTAAATTGCAGAGTAGAAAGATATTCAGGTAGCAGGCCCAAACAGACAGTCCTTGTATAGTCACAGTCCCAGATCAGTTCCACAGGGCAAACTATCACTTAGCCCACACAGCAGTGATAGCATATAAGTCCACACGATACCTAGACAGAGCATAACCTCTTAGTCCAGGACAGTCCATCAATTCTCTCCCCTCTCTTCCTGCAAAACCCCAACTTACATCCCAAAGGCACCCCTCTCCCCCTCCCTCAGGAATTCTTAACCCTTCCTATGCTGGGTGCAGTTGCATGAATGTAACAGGGTCTCCTATTACCTGTCCAGGGGCTGATTAACTCACTCCCTTCATCTGGCTTTGAAGCTTGTGTATGTGAGGGATTTCACACCTTCATGTAAACAGATCTCTTCTCTGGAGAGTGACCCTGGTTTTATCCAGCCTTTAGCTTCTTGTTATTTGGGGGGGAAGTGTATGTCTCTGCCACTACCTGTTGTCTCTGTTACTAAACAGCCTATAAAGAGGTCCTTTGATCCCTGAACCAAAAACTATACACAAACTGAACAGATTCTAATCTAAGCATTTGGTCGCTTCTAGCCGGACCATTTGTCTCCACATACACAGTTACAATATTTAAGTAATACGCATTTGGGAAGACTGCCATAATTAACTTCATAGTCACAAATCCCTTATTCATGATACCATCACAGTTTACTAAGAACATTACCTGGAGGCAGTGACGTAACCACGGGCAAATGGTCTCAATGGTATAATGCTTACATGAATAAAGTCCTGGGAAATACAGACATACATAGGACTACAGGGTACAGACTGACTAAAGTGTACATTTTTCACTACAAATAATAAAATATCATAAATTACAGTCTTACGGTCAGCCTGCTAACCTCACACCCTGTCCCAGAAAAAAAGAATTGGTGAACCCTACAGTATATTTAAAACAGGTATAGCCCAAACAATAAAAGGCCATGACTGCCAGGAAGGGGCATTGCCACAGAATAGTACACCACACAGTAGTGTCTATTTTTCGCGTTAGACTGCACGTTAATGTATAGCCACTATAGAAAATGAAGCTACATTAGTATAAGATATAGTGTATCTAATCATATTATACTGTAAATAACCAATTATGTTACTGCTGTCAGAAGCTCACAGCCTAAGGGTCAATGAGATACTTATTTCTAAGACTGGACTAAAATACATTAGCTGTTTGTCAAGAATGATTCCCAAACTGTGTGCAGTGGCACCCTGGGTGCCTCATGACCCTTGTAGGGGTGCCTCAGGATGGTGGTCCACAACTGATTCAGAGTAATTATTAGGAATGTAATAGGCAAAACCAGTGCTTCTGGCAGGCAATCATAAAATATATGGACAGATCAAATCTTGTCCCTCGCTACATAAATAAACCTAAATATGTTGTATAAACACAATGTATTTACTTTTTCCATTACAAACTTTTGGCCCAAAAGTGCTGTGTATAAAAATCTGATACGATCGGGTGACGTGATTCTAAAAAGTTTGGAAGCCACTGCTTTAAGCATATATTTTATGCAATAAAACTATTGGAATCACCATTATGGAGAAGCACATGATTGTTTTGTTGATTGCATCCAGTGTGAGGGTCTTGTTTTTTGATCCAAAAAGGAAACCATATGAAATACTGACATTGAACTATACTTGATCTAATTTCAACAGTCACCTTATTTAGCACTCCGTTGCAATAATTTTACATATGAAGAAGAAATCAGGAGATGCCCAAATGGCTATTTATACATTTTTCTTACTTAAATAGTCCTTTTGAGGTCATACAGTATATTTAAAATCACTTATAAATGATCCACCCCTGGTTAAAACTGTATAAAGATAAAATGCAGGGGCATGTTTACCATTAATATTTTAGGATAGTAGCCATCCTCAGGAACATACTACCCCATTGAGACAAGCATTGACACATTCTATCTCTAGCAAGGATTCAACCACTTACAAGAAATGTGTGTATGTGGAATATTATACATTTGTAACATGTTTCTAATATATGTGACATCCTAACAATAGGCTTTTTACAGTCCTTCGGGTGTTTTTGGTATGAGGGTCCACAGGGTCTCAGCACATATCATCAGCCTGCAGAGAGTCAGAACGCATTCGGATAGGAAGCAGCCTCCTGGCCTGGCAAGAATAAGGCTGTCATGTGTAATTGGCATTACAGTGTAGTGCATAATGTGTTAGGTGCATTATGGTGTGAGGCATAATGTGTATATTTTATTATGCTGTGAGGCATACTGTGTAAGGGACATTACAGTGCTGTGTGTAATGCGTAAGGGTCTATGAGGCACAATGTGTAAGTGGTATTATGATAAGGTGTGTACTGTGTAAGGGGAACTACAGTGAGGTGCATAATGTGTAAGGGGAATTATGCTGTATATAGGGCCTTATTCTGATTGACTCGCAAGGCTGTGAAATTCGCAGCCTTGCAAGTCCATCAGAAGCCGCCCTCCGCCCGCAGTGCCAGACGTCCCTCCTCGCAGGCAGTACCCCTCCCCCCCATCAGGCTGCGAATGGATGATTTACATAATCATCCATTTGCAGGCGGGGAATTCATCGACCATTGAATGATTTCTCCCATGCATGCAGTTCAGAGTGACCTATATAGTCACTCTAAACTGCAGGCACCCTGTGCAAGGACAGGGCGGGCAGCTGACATCCGGTGATGTCAGCTGCCCGCCCCCTGCATGTCCTTTACAGCCTCATTAGCCTGGGTATGCCCAGCGTTCTCATGGGAATGCCCATGGAACACTGGGTGTTCCCATATGCTATTAGGGCTGGCCGGCACCCCCGCCCTCCTCCGCCCCCATGCTCGGCGCAACGTGCATGCACAGACACAAAATATCAGACCAAATTAATCAGAATAAGGTCCATAATGTGTATGGAGCATTACTATAAGGAGTAAAAATGGCAAATAAAATAAGAATAATAAATCAGGACGGAAATAAAGTTTTATGGATAGTTTGAGGGAGGGCTCGCCGAACCGATATCTTAACTAGGGCCCCATAAGGTCTTAATATGTCACTGACAACAAGATTGTTGTTTTTCATCAAATATTGTAAATTGTATGTACTTCCATGAATTCTATTTATATTGCAATTTAATGGAATTTGGATTATATATTCATATTTTGTATTTGGGGTTATAAAAATTACATGGTTTTAGCATTTATATCTATTTTTAAGGAACTGAAATCACAAGACTTGGATTTTAAATCTGAATTCTGAACCAAAACCCCTGAGGCTGGTGGTTTTGCAAAACCAAAGCAAAACGATGATATTAAAACTAAAACAAAAACACAAGGCTCCAAATAATTTACATATACAGTACACACACACACACACACACACACACACATATATTTTTATATTACTGTTCTACTGTATATTTTTAAAGCATAGAGATAGATCTCAGTTTTAAAAATCATTTGTACTTTTAATAAACATTATTTTGATAGTTTACAGGGAGTTTTGGGCTACTGGAGTGTGTGTAGGGAGTGTTTATTAATTGAGAAACCCTGCTTGTGTGTGCCTCCGAAACCCCCCAGAGTGTGCCATGGATAATCATGCCTTATTTTAATTTAAGTGAAGAATTATGTTCTGTGGGAAGTGGGAAGAAATTGTGATGCAGATGTTTTATTAAAATAAAATATAATAATATATTGGATGTCAAACCAGCAACAAATTTCAAGTGCACACTAAATGTAAGCGATCCAAGAACTTAACACAGAACCTATGTATCACCTGATAATGGGGCATTTTCTCATCAAAAATGGGGTATGCAGTAATTGAATAGCCCCATAATGACCACTGTGCTAAAATTGTGATAATAGCCAATTGTTTGGTCTTTATACTTTTCTTTTTTTTATTTAACTATTTATTTGTGTCATTTAAAATATTCTTGAAACCCACTTGAAGCTCATATCTTGTTTAGAAATCGCAAAAGAGAAAACTCAAAGGCTTTTTTTATAATTCTTGAGTTCAGAAATTATGCTGTAGTGTAACTAGTTTTTTTTATAGCTAGTGAAGGTCGCTATTGCCCCTAAAGAAGTTTCATTTACATCGAAACTGTTAATCTAACCAGATAATTACATATTGGTTGCTTTATTTTAAAAAACAAAGACTCCATATATAATAAAGTTAGACTAATATTAATAATGTATACTCCTATTAATCATAGCTATAAGCTACCATTTAACAAAAATATTTAGCTTAAGCTAAGGGCAAAACTTTAGAGTAGTTAACATTTGTTCAAAGATTTCCAATAAGGTTTGAGGACATGTACAGTAACAAAGGTGGAACGCCAATAAAAATTATTATTATTATTAATAATAATAATAATAATAATAATAATAAATAGGGAAGTATAGGAAAGGAAAGGTAAAAGAAAGTGAGAGTGAAAAAATTGGTTAAATTGTATAAATAAATGACAAAAGGACAGGATATATAAATATGAAGAGAAACTTAAATGCAGGGGTAGGCTAAAGAATCAAATTGAAAAAGAAACAAACAATCATAAAACTAAAAACATGAAAACTGCAGACAAAGTCTTTGGGAAATCTGGATACTATATGCATGGCTTCAGGCAAAATTTCCTGTGGCCGTCAGTGGGGATTTTTAGAGAATGTCACTGAGCAGTAGATTGGAAAGAATAAAATATGCTTCTTTAGAGAAAAATACTAAATTTAGAATGACTTTAAATACATTACCTCATTAAGTTAATTCAGTCAAACATACCAATATAAGTGATATATAACGGTGAGGATTTTTTTCAAGTGGTGTCATGTGAAAGGGTTAATAGGAATACTGTAATTTGGACCAATTTAAGTAGGGTACAGCTTGTATTAACCAGAGCCTCTAATGTGAACTAGTCTAAATGTCAACTGCTAAAGATTATTCATACTCCCACAAGACTAAATTTTGATTTAAATGGTATATGCATAATGGGCAAGATCAGTTAGAAAATATGCAATGGCTACAATTCTAAAATTACTGCAGTGTTGTAAAATTAAAATGATGATGACTGTTGTACTATGATAATATGGCATACAGTATTCATAATCCCTACTTCTAAATTTGCACAATATGATACAGGTATGTTATGCTAGACTTCCAAAAATAAGTGCACTCTACATTCGCTACTTCTGTATTTTTTCCTTTGTACTCTTAAGTTCATCATCATACAAAATATAATGCAAAAATACACCCTTCAATTGTTGTATTTTATAGCAATATAATTATAGTATATAATATAATTATCCTGTGCTAACCTTGTCTCATTCCTTAACGTGTTTATTGTACCCCTTATTACTTTTGTTGTTGCTTGCCTCATCATTTTGTAAATTATCTGCCATTATCCTCATGTGTCATTCTAGTTACTGTGGCATTGCTTAATCTTTATGCCATTGTCTACCCATGCGTCCCTTTGCATCTCATTGAAAAAAATAAAAAAAAAATAAAAATAAAATATATAGTTTGAAAAAGAGATTAAAAAAGCATTTGGATAAATCAATGGTTCCCGAACTGTATGCCAAGACACTTTGGGGTGACTTTATACACAGGTGCCTCAGTTTGGTGGTCCAGGACCAAAATTAACTATTCATAGTCAAGGTGATAGGCAAAACCAGTGCTAATGGCTGTCAATCATAAAATAAATGGACAATTAGAACCACAACTATGTCCACCACCATAAACCCCATCCAAAGGGTTACCTATAGCTAGTGTTACCTCATATAAATCAATGGACTTCATTCCAAAAAAACTTTTGGACTAGGGGTCACTTGAAAAAAATATGCTCATACTCTAGGGTGCCGTGATTCAACATAGTGTAGGAACCACTGGGATATTAATTTTATTTTTAGTATATTAAAAAGGTTTTTGTGCTTGTGCTCATTACAGTATATTGATATCACTGCATTGCACATCTGGGATGTTATTTTTTAACTTATTGACAACAGCTAGCTGCAGAAAGAACACCAGCATTCAGCTTGCAAAAATTACTATGTCTTGAATTAATGGGCTGACTCACAACTTTTTGCACAGGTCTGAGTTTGTCACCATCCCTGAAGGTGGTGCTCTGCGCATGCACGATAATGCACATGTGCAACCCCCTGCAGCAAACGTCATAAGCGAATATTTCATTTGCTGCCTGATTGGCATGCCCACAAAAACAGTAAGCGGGCCCATCGATACACAGGTGTGCCCCTGTCTGCTTGGGTTGCTGATGTCAGAGCCAGCCCCCAAGTCATCGTTCCAACCATCAAATTTATTTTTCATCTGCGCATCCGCATGCAAGTGGATGTGTAAGCTTACAAATCCACTCACAGCGTAGCATGGGGATTCAGGCAGCGGGGTGGGTGCTTTTGGTAGGGCAATGTTACCTGCTCGCTAGGTAGCGAATATACGCAGCCTAGCGAGCAGGTTTGAAGTTTTTCTACATTTGAGGATATCCGAAAGGAGAGTTATAAGTATTCAATATTATTCATAAGCGCTGGTGAAGGGACTATTCACTTTTTTATTTGAATGTGCATGTTTTGGGATTAGAGGACGGTCCCTGAATTAGTCCCTGTCTAGCTGCTGGGTGCACAACAGTATATATTCTTTCCACCTTTGTTTACTAGTCATAAGATATTTTATTAACAATAGAGTGTTTAAGAATTGATGGATTTGTTTGGCAGATTTTTACAGGTCAGAACACTTCTAGGCTAAATATTTTCTTAAACACTTTGAGTATTAGTATTAACAGATTAATACATTTATATGTTAACATGCTTTATTTATATTTTATCTACTGTACTAAACTTACACCTTTTCATTTATCAGAAATGTCATCGTTTCTGCTCTTTCCAGCATCCCCAGGTTCACTTGAGAAGCAAATAGACTGTATTATCCAGCCTTGATGTAGGCTATAGATGAGAATATGGGAAAAGGAGACTAAGGTGTAAGTACCACCGAACCAAGGGTTCGATGGTCAATGATAAAGAAAGTGCACAGTATTTGGCCCACAGTGTCGGAGGATCTTGCAGCCACCTCACAGTAGCCGGGGTCATGGCAAGTGCATGGCAGAAACTATTGTAAACAATGCAGTCACTCTACCTCTCTATGCAATTTAATTCCACAAGTCATAAACATCATAGCTGATATTGGAAGTGTGCATGGCTGTTCACATCTCTGCTTGACGCTGCTGATGAAGGACTTTGATCCGAAACGCGTTTAGCGTGCTACCAAGTTTTATTAGGACCAGTTTATCATGAAGGGCTGTGCGGCGTGGATCCGAAGGACTGTGGCTGTCTGTTTCCGGAAACGGGGAACCCAGGACCTGAGGACTCTAATACATCTGTCTGCTGTATTGCCCCAAGGATCACTTGTCTTGTGCTTTTACCAAAGTCACTTTATTGTAAGTGCAACTATTGTATTAAATTCTTTTTATCCAATTGATCTGCACTATGTTTTGTTGTATTGTGTCTCCCCTGTTTCATCACTAGGGGAGAATCAGAGAACTCTACAACTTGGTACTATACTCTGTGAAACCAGTTAAACGAGTACCTTTATGAGCATAAGTATTGTTCATTATTTACATATTGTCACCTTGAGCGCTGTTTTTTCAAATTCACAACTTTCCTTTCCATATTGTCCTATTTTCAGTAGTTACAGGTGTTATTCTACTGTGTGAATTTGTATATAGCTGCACGAGGTACTTTATTGCGCACTGTTTGGTTGAGACCTTCTTGTATTCTGACCTTCTTACAGGGAAGATGAGGCTCCATATAATCCTTACACTACACTGAAGTGGAGAATAAAATGTAATGATGTCAAAACTGGCACAGGTGATGGATTGGATGGAGTCGTGTGGGTCACAGTAACAGCAGATGAGTCAGAGGAGGTAGGGTTAAAACAAGCAGGTTTAATTCATGATTTTTACATCAATGGAAACAAACAGAAAGGCTCTCAAATACTTATTTGAGGGTAACCAATGGGTTAAATAACTATGAAGCAATACGTTTTTTCAGGAATGAAGATAACAGTAGATAACGGGATAATGTAAAAGACTGGAACTGGCAAAAGTGACAACTGGATCCAATAGAAGCACGGTGAAGACTGAAGTTGGGTAGAAGCCAGAGACGCTGGAAAAGTGGAACTGAGAGTAATCAGTTGGACTGAACCAGCCAGGTCAGACCGGGTCGAACAGGATCGGCAGCAAGGAAGGCTGGATAGCAGCGGAGCACGGATAGCTGGGCTAGGATAGCAACAGGCACTAGTATGGCCAGGATAACTCTCTGAGACACAGCATGCACTGGAGACTCTTTGTAATGACAGGGAAATAGCCTAGACAGCTCCCCTATATACCTAGGGGAAAACTGAAATTGGCTGGACAGTCACGGAATAGGAAGAACTCCTAACCTGGCCCAAACCCCCTTTTGCCCAAAACAAAGATGGCCAGCCCTGCAAGACACTATTCCACCTCCTGACCGTGCACCCTGCCCCCCTGCTGCTGGACACTGCTGTCGCCGGTGGAGACGGATGGGTGAGTACCCTGCCTGCCGTGTCCTGCAACGGCGGCTTGTGACAAAAACATAATAAAATTCTCATCCCCAAGATGAGGAGCCATAAAAGGAGGATTGCCCTACAGAAAAAAGATCAGAACAGATGACTCAAAGTAAAAGAAAACACAGGAAAGAGGCATAAATGGGTTAGCATATACTGTACTATAAGTAGGAAATATGTACCAATACAGTGGAGAAAGAAGTGGCACCATAGCAATGCACTGGGTCTAGCTATTTTAAAAGCTTTGGGGGTTTTGAGGTGGATAAAACAGGGTTCCAGGAGGCCTTTGTTGTATGAGCTGACAAGACGTGAGTATGACTTGAGAACCACTGGGTAATCCCTGAAGAGAGGTACAAGACACTGTGGCTAATAGATCTGCAGCATAAGAACTCATGGGCTGAACCTATTTAGTGAGTCTAAACTATATTACCCTTACTGGGATACATTACCACTAATGGTTCTTATTCAAATGCAATTCCAAAGCAGCTGAAATGGGCATAAGTCAATGCTTTGTTATTGTACATGGACCTGAGCCACACTGCGCATTGGATTAGTCACAAAGTGAATGGAAGGAAGACAGTGTTTGAGGATGGTAACGAGAAGAGGTTGGTTAAACGCAGGCGTGTTATTGCAATTTAGACTCACTACAATCAGAATCTGCATGATGACCCGATCTCAGATCATTTTTTGATGTTTTTGCAGTTATGTGCCTTTGGAGGGCACAGACAGTATAATGGTTAGCATTACATCGCAGCATGAAGGTTATGGTTTAATTCCCACCATGGCCCTAACTGTGCAGAGTTTATATATTCTCTACGTACTTGCATGGGTTTCTTCTGGGTACTTGGTTTCCTCCAGGTACTCCAGTTTCCTCCCACATCAAAAATATACTTGTAGGTTAATTGACTCCCAACAAAATTAACCCTATAATGAAGTGTGTGCTTGCATATGTGTTAGGGAATGTAGATTGGCAGTTCCTCTGGGGCAGGGGCTGGTGTGAATGTTCAACTAGTCTCTGTACAATGCTGAAAAATATGTGTGCACTTTATAAATAACTGTTAATGAATAATATAAATAAGGAGGCTCAGGTAAGCTTTTGCCCATATTAGCTTATAGTTGCAATTGCAGACTCCAAAAGATTGCACCAACAATCACATAAGCAACCACAGCTGATTGAGGCCCAATAAATTGTATTATAACAGCATAGGCTGTTGCCAGTTTAGGCTATGTGCATGGTATAGCTGTGTGCATAATATCTGAAGGGCATAATTTTAAAGGGCGGCTTCATTTAAACATGACTGCAGTGTTATACCAGCGTTCTACCAAAGTGAAACAGAAGGATAAATAGCAACCACAACTCTGAAAACCAAAGGACTACTTTGAGTGAGTTCACTTTATCCACACACCATACAACTCCTGCCTGCTTAATCTGGATATTCTTCCATAATAACATCACCTTTTTGACATCAGCATGAACATTCACTGTAACCATTAATGCTTGTATTTGCACTGTCAGTCTTGAAAATACCCAGATGTGCCTCTAATGCCTCCACCTGTCCGGCACTTCCACTGTCTATGATGATCCAGTGCTTTTTTAGACTTAATGGGGCAGATGTATTAAGCCTTAACAAGAGATAAATGCAAGGGTGATAAAGAGAGATAAACATCCAGCCAATCACATCCTATGTGCCATGTCACAGACTGTGTTTGAAAAAGTCAGTAAGGAGCTGATTGGCTGGATGTTTATCTATCTTTATCACCCTTGCATTTATCTCTTGTTAAGGCTTCATACATCTGCCCCAAAATGTCTAGGACTGAACTGATCATCTTCCCACCCTCCCGCATAAAATCCAACCATCTTTCATCCTAACAGTCTATTTATGCTCACTGCTAACCCTTCTGTGTCACTCCTGTCTGTCTTACCATTTCCTCTAGAATGTAAGCTCTCTTGAGCAGGGCCCTCCCTCCTTTTCCCTCCTGTTCTCACAGCAGTCTTCTTGCATTTCAACTACAGCTCTCTTACTCACCTACATTCTATACCTATTCTCATTCACTTCCTTATATCTCAGCTGTATTGTGTACTAAGAATTGTGCTTTAATTGTGTTATGTCTAGTTCTGTGTACCCTGTACTGTTCTATATGTACCATGCTGGCTGGTGCAATCACCATGTGGCACCGCTGAAGGATGCCTGGGTGCTGCACAGCACGGTAATTATATGTTCCCCATGTCCGTGTCCCTTATTAGAATGCGTCTTGTGCATATCTGTACGTGTGATGTATATCTGTACTGCCATTGTTGCCTGTTCCTTGTACTGATAACCCTTTGTAGTACAGTATGTGCATTTCTATTTTTAAAGTCTGTAAAGCACCCTGAGTCCTGTTGGAGAAAGTGCGCTATATAAATAAAACTTACTAACTTACTTACTAATGTGGTAACCTTTTATTTGCATCAGCTAAAAGTAACAGAGTGATCCCTTTTAATAAAGCTGACATCACCCACTGGTCTTGTCACTGCATTGGAGGACCTGGGAAGTGTCCTATCTCTCTGCTACACACACTACTAGGGGTGTCACCATGCCCCATCATGCCAACTTCAAAAATTGTTAATTTAGTATAATTGTCATTTAAGAGGAGCACTGTATGAATATCTCTATGCTCGATGATTTAATAAACTGTGTTAATGGATATACTATTCTCTTTCATTAAACAGCAAGCATATTGCATTAGCAATTGTTAACAAAGTACAATTAATGAGATAACTTGAGAAATAACTTAAAAAACTATTTACAATGGAAACTAGAGAATACCAGTGCTATGTGTCCAAGTCTGTAACTGCTAATAGAAGATCCTCCTCTATATACTGGACGCAATACAAGTAATTATTTAAGTTTTCGACCTAGAGTACGATACAAGAACATTTATTCTTGCAAGTAAAGTTGTAACACATTCCTGGAGAGTGTTGTTATACTGTACCATCTGTTGTATTCTAAAATCAGGACAATTGCAGAGCTGCTGTGCATATTCATTGAGTATAATTGATCTTACTTTATATGGCAGTTGGCCTCTAGAACTGGTCTATTTAATTACATTCTTTATAATGGAGCATATCCATATATTACAGTTTAATCTATAATTTAGTAAGACACTGTTGTGTTTAAGTTATTTTACTAATTTATATCATTCAAATATATAATATACCTGTAATCATACACACCTGTAATGTATGGGCTTTGTTTGGAAAAATATCCATTTATACGTATATTTTTTTAAATATTTTGGATGCACACGATATTTGAGATTAATACTTTTTTATGTTAAGTAATACTATTTTGGTTATCTACTGTGGTCAATGCCCCTTATACACACAATCAGGATACCAACATATACCAATGATGGCATTCTGAATACCGTTGGCAGGCCTGGGGGGGACAGCTGACCTGGGCCCCGACCATCGGAGGGGCCCCAGAATCAGCAACACATCCGTGCAGTCAGCCGTCCGGTACCCGATTGCTGTGGGCGGCTGACACATAACCCCCCCCAACAAGAATACTTGCGGCCGCTGCGCTGGAGACTCGGGAGGAGAAGCTTCCTGGGGATGCCTGTCAGAACACGCAGCTTCCGGACGCCGCTTACACACACTGACACGGGCTCATGTTTAAACAGGCATCCCCAGGAAGCTTCCCCTCCCGAGTCTGTAGCGCAAGTATTCTTGTTGGGGGGGAGGTAGGGGGGGGGGGGGGGTGGGTGTTATGTGTCAGCCGCCCACAGCAATCGAGTGCCGGGCAGCTGACTGCAGGGGGTGGGGGGGCCCAGAAACATCAATTTATGTGGCCCCAAGATTTCTGTTGCCGGCCCTGACCATTGGGAGATCTATGCTGGGATGCTAAATGGTGAGTATCTGGGGCAGGTTAGCATTACACCAGGGATGGGGGGATAGGTTTAGGCACTAAGGGGGGTTTAGGATTAGGCGGTAGTGAGGAATGTTGGGTTTAGGCTGTGTGGAGGAAGAGTTAGGGTTGTGTGCCTAGAAGGATGGATAACGGTTAGGCTGTGGGGGGGTGGGTTAGGTTTAGTCAGCAGAGCATGGGGGTTAGGTACTAGCCGGGAGGGTTAAGGTCAGGCTGTGGGGGGACAGTTACGGTTAGTCTGTAGGAAGGGAAGATTCAGGGGTAGAGGAAGGTAAGTACACTTACCTAACCCCTGTTGGGATTTCCCTCCATCAGGATACTGGTGCTTGTATTCTGACCAGTGACATCTTCCGACCATCCATATCCCCTTAACATAAATTACTCATTATGAAGAGACATATACAATTGAGTATTTGGTTGGCAAATTGAAAGAAAACATTGACATCTCTGAGTTAACTTTTGCTTGTTTAGGGGCAACAATATGATAACTATAAGCTATATGAAATTGCAGAATTTGAAAAGGGAATGAGAAACACAGTATGTTACTCTTGGCTTGCTTACTCTGTTTATAAAGCTACAATTTTTACATTTAATATAAAACTACTGATTGCACGGTAAAAAAAAAACACATCTTGAGTGTAAACCTTTAGCCCTCTTGGTTGCAACAATTGCTTATATCAAAAAATGCATTTTAATAATGGAGGTTCTCATCAGTAATCTGAAGCCACTTGTGTGTAACTCCCCTGACACATATTTTCTAATCTAAATTAATAAAAATTCTGTTTTAGATTAATTGCTGAATTGATTATTGAAGCTGCAGTAGCAGGTTATATGTACAAGTAAAATAATCACCAACAAAAACTTAATTTTCAATGTTAACACCACACTACTGCACCCATACCACATATATTCATATACCACTGTAAATAATCCAAGTGATTCTAGTTTTCTTTATATAATTTAGAAGGCCTTGCTGTTAAAAACTTACATGAATACTGTTTTGAGGAAATGACGAGGTACAATGAGCAAATGTAAGTGATGGAAAATGCATAATTATGCCCTGCCCACAGTTCCATGATGAAAGCAGTAACATCATAATTCAGAGAAGGAGGGGGTGTTCAGGAAGGTAGTCTCCTCTCCATTAGGCCAGGAGAACTCTCTGATGTTAAGCGTATCCTGGACATTCTAAGAGATCAGGCAAGTATGTTAATAGTAGATATTATGAAACAACCTGCAAAATGAGAGCTAGAAGCTGATTGGTAAATGCTTTATCTATTTCCACTTGATTTCTCTCCATACTGTGATCAACTCCTTAAGTAATAAGCGTAAAGCACATAAAATCTGAATGACACATTTTAATAACTCCATAAGTCAAGTATGGAGACCAAAGATCACCCCATGAGGTAAGATATACCATGATATATAACCATAGAGATTTTTGTGCATGGTTGATCAATTATTTTCTTTTTATGCTAATTGTCATAGGGCACCAAGCTAAGGATAGACACAAAAATATTAAAACAAAGCCTACAGAATTCATGGAAGTCAATCAATAAAGCAGAAACACAGAGAATGACAATATTAAAGATTCCAGATGCCGTTATTCCGAAGTGAAGGGATATAGGACAAAACAACAACGGAGAAAACCAAAGTCTGCTTTGAGTGTGTTAAATTCATTCACACAACATACTACTCCTGGCTGCTTAATCTGGCAATTCAACCATAACATCAGCATTTTACATCTGCAAACAACTTTTACTATCACTGTTAAAGCTTGTACTTGCACTGTCAGTTTTGAAAATGCCCAGCTGTACCTCTAATGACCTCACCTCTCCTGCTCTTCCATTGATAGTAGGTGTCCTCTTTCTCTATATATCCTCTCTGGGTGAGCTTATGTGCTCACTCGACTTCCACTATCACATCTATGCTGATAACACTGAAATCTACCTCTCCTCTCCTGATCTCTCTCCCTCTATCCTCACTTATATCTCCAACTGTCTCTCTGCTGTCTACTCTTGGATGACTCAGCGCTTCTTTAGACTTAAAATATCAAAGACTAAGCTGTCATCTTCCCACCCTCCTGCATAAAACCTGACCATCTCTCATCCTAACCTACTGTTTATGCCCACTTCTTCCCCTTCTGTGTCACCACTGTCTGTCTAACCCTCCCCTTTAGAATGTAAGCTCTCACGGGCAGGGCCCTCTCTCCTCATGTGCCTTTCTTAGAATATATAAACCACTGCCACCCTGATGATTGCTTCAGTGTCTGTCCCCTGATGCAACTATCCATATTAACCATGTACTTGTCCTAAACTGTCTTGTAATGTAATTTGTTATGTGTTTTTGATTATAACTATGCTCTGTAAAGCGCTGCGGAATCTGTGTGCGCTATATAAGAAACTGTTAATAAATAAATAAATAAATATAGGGATTTTAGAGCTCCAGGTGAAGAGGGTGGTGGGGGGTATTTTCGCAAATCAGGTGTTAAAAGTAATTCAGTATCTCATAGCACTCAGATTTTAAATAAATAAATAAATAAATAAAACAAATATATATACAACAAGGGGTTGCTTGTATTTCCGAAAAGGATATCATTTCCAGATGTGAAAATTATCTAATAAAAAGCACACTGGTTTTTTAAAAATATTTGTACTGTTTTTGTATTTTGACAAACTATTGGTGGTTAAAAAGCGCTCTCTATACCTCCTTTCTTTCCATATATATATATATATATATATATATATATATATAAAATATATACATATAAAACAAATCATTGGACGCTTTATAAGTTAATAGGGTCAATATTTAAAGCAGGGCGCCTGATAGTTGAGTTTTAACTAGCCATATAGTAAGTATTGGATATTCAATTAATAAGTTATTAATAACAGGCTCACTCTGCTTTTAAAATTACTAAATTACTAATACAAGATAAATTGTAATAGTATTGACTTTACGGAGAACAAATATGCAAGTGACAGTAACTAACTTGGATGAATAACACCAAAAAGTCATAAATAACAGTTATAATATGCTCTATTAAACCAGAGATACCATTTCTCACTGATCAGGGATTGTAAATGACAGTTGCCTTACTCTAATTTCTCCCAAGTTATGGTTAACAAGTCTAATTAATAGATTTCCAGATTCATTATCTCCCTTGTTATCCCTGGAATTATAGTGCTAACTTATATTTAATGCAGCTTTAAAAGATTCAACTTCCAGATATCTGACTACGTGAGGTATGCATGCATTGTGCACTGTAATAGTTTTTATAGCCATCATTTAATCCACCAAATCCCTTTCTTACACTGTATTTACATTTTGAGCATAATAAATAATGCTTGTGCTAATTTTACATGATTTTTTGAGTACTGTATACTAAATATTTTAAAAAATTTACTGGTACTTGTGTAGTTTCACGGCGCCAGCATGGCGCCGTGCGTCTAAGTCCCCTTGCGGGGCTCGCTTCGCTCGCCCACGCTGCGGGCTCGGTGGCTCGCTATGCTCGCCACACTATTTAAAATCAACTCCATGCCAACATGGATAGTGGAGGTATGAACTATCCAAGTTGGCATGGAGTTAAGTTACTTTTTTGGACATATTTCGTGGCGAGCGTCCACCTGGAAGTAGCTGGCGCCGTGAAACTACACAAGTACCAATTTACTTGATGATGAAGGTGGAACAAAATTGCTCAAAGTATTTCCAAGCTCAGCTCTTCAGTAAAGTAAAGGTTATTATTAATGCTACTGTACAAAGAAACAAAATAGTAAAGAAAATATGTAATCTTCATACTGTATGACTAAGACATTGCTAATCTATCTGTCAGGATTCCAAGAGGATGATTGTCAGGCTATTCATGCTGGGTGAACTCTATGATCCTCTCTTTTTACAAACTACGTGTTTAACCAAATAATACAATATGGCTTAAAAGTACCATTTTGCAAAAATGTTATGCCATATTCAAATTTTTAACACATTGATATTAAATTTGTAGGAAATATATATAACTTTATTAGAATAATAACTACTACAGTAGCTGATGTGCATGGTTTCAACTGGGAAATGGTTTGCTTAGTGGCTGCACAGTTTCCACACCAACCTGCAGATCACTTGTTCCAGGTCACCTAGCAGGTGCACTGGGAAAGTTCACTAACTGTTACATTTTCCAGAGCACCATTGTAAATGGCAGACAGACATTTTTCCACAAACAATGCAGCCAATGACAATGCAAATATGTGGATCAAAAACTTTAATTTGGTATAAGATATACTCAGTCATCCTTCAGCTATTAATACATAGGAATAATGTTGAGATAGCAAAAAGAAAGGAACCTGCTTACAATCTGAGTCCTTTTTTTACACTGTTAGTTTATATTAATAGCACAATAGATAGTCATCATTCGCTAAAATTGGACATCTGGTTTAATTAAGGAAACGTCTATGTAATTATAACTTCACAACTTTGATTCTCCCCCAAAAGTAGCAGAGATACTCTATAATGTGAAAATCTACCATAAAATGTTCTATGCATATGCAATATAGTCTTCTATAAGCTTATATATGCGTGTGTGTATAGATAATATTTTATATGTATGCAATATGGTCACTGCTTTACCTGCAGTACTTGTACTGTAATGATATTATTGCTAGAATTATAATAATAATAATAATAATAATAATAATGATAATAATAATAATTATTATTATTATTATTATTATTATTATTATTATTATTATTATTACAGATTTGTGCAATCTAAATGCTATATTATAAAATAATCATTTTACATTTATAAGTGTCCTATGATTTATATAAATTAAATCAATAAACACAGAAATAATACTAAAATAAAAATGATGTTGCAATGATTAAAAAATGTAAAATTTCAAAATTAGTGCAGGTTGAGTATCCCTTATCTGAAATGCTCGGGACCACGAGCATTTTGGATAAGGGATTTTTCCGTTTTTTGGGAAAAAAAATAGTTGCTATACTTACCTGGTCCCATGGTGGTGCCCCGATGGTCCCCCGGTGTCCACGATGTTCCCCGATGTCCATGGCGGCCTTCAGCAACCTCATCAGCGGACTCAGGGTTGCATTGTGTGAGTGCGCACCCATGCACTCACGCAATGCACCCCTGTGACCAGAGATGCCACTGAAGAGGATCCTGAAGCCCGCCGTGGATGCCAGGGGACATGGTAAGTACGAAAAAAGGGCCGGGGGGGTGGACAAAAAGAAACAAAATATTCTGAAAAACCACGGCTTTTGAAATATTTTGGTTTTTGCATATACGAATATGGTATACTCAACCTGTATAATAAAAAAAGATGGATTTGGGGATTTTGAAACGTTAACTCTGGTCCTCCACACTCAGCAAAGGTGTTTGCTGTGATCATTATGGCAACAACCAGCTTGTGTACTAAACTGATATTGTACTGTAGGTCATTTAATTCCTAAACACCAATTGGCTCATTCCCAACTATGACACCTTAGTTGGTGAGACTTAAATATAAATGCATGTTGGACTGGAGAGGATTCAAAGTTCATAAAAATGGCAAGGCTGTGATCTGGTAAATGTCAAAACACAAATTAAGACAAACTGAAACATTTACTGAAAAAGTACAGTACAAACCTTGAACAAGTATCAAGCAAACATCTTTGCTGAACCTAGAGCTAGTCAGACAATGTACACTGCACAATGACACATTGTAAACAAATAGCTCATTCACCTGAACAACAGATGTAGGCTGAACATGTTTGTGTGGGTACATTTTTGCATTTATCTGCAAGATTATATATACGTGTGTGTGTTTGTGTGTATTTAAAACTACAGCAAGTTTATTTTGATTAATCTGTGTTCTACTAATGTAAATAGTCTTATTAGTTTTCCTGTGCTGCATAATCTGTCTGTCTGTTTATATGATTTGTCTTGCATTTCTGGAAAATTTGATCAATAATACACAAAGTGTTTTCCTGAACAAGGTCAACCTTACCTTAACCACTTCATCTCCTGAGGGGTTTAAAAGCTCCTTCAGCACTATTAATGCAGATAAATTACATTTTTTCCTTATACAATTACTGACAAACTGTCTATGGGAAAGTGGCAGCATCTGTATGGCTATAAATGTTTATACAACACTTTATATTTTCAATTTAAATACTCTACATCACAGTAATCGTAATGATTGGGAATCAGTGGTTAAGGTAGACATGGTAACAAATGAATCGGAATGTTCAGCGCAAGACTTAAACATTCGAAGGTATTCCAGTTGAGAAAAGTGATACCTGTAAATGTAATGAATCATATATTTTAAGTCAAATATGCAAATATGCATGTTATAGTATACATAATCAATTAAAAAAATTTCTACTTTCACTTTAAGATTCATTTTAAAAGAAAGAATGAAAATAAGTCAGATGGATGTAACTTTTGTCAATCATGTAGTAATACAGTATGTATACCTGGTATAATGCACTTCTAAGATTGGCAGAACTACATTTTTAAATACAGTGTCACATAAATCACTTCATGTGTTGCATCACTTGGTAAACATCAGTGGCTTAAAGAGTTGTATTCAAAACAATAAGACCAAAGCAACTAAATAAGTGAATGCAAAGCATAATATATGATTAATTTACATACAGAGCAATTCACTAAGTGGACATGGAATGAAAAACTTTCCATCTGATAAGAGATTGATATTAATGCATAGGATTATCCCATGATGCTTCTCAATACAGTATGTGTTACTACAAACCAGATTGTTGTACTCCTTACTACATATAATCCATACAATAAGATAGGGGACATACAGTACATTGATATCATGTTAATGAACTATTTATCCAGAATAGAAAAGTAATGCTTCCATACATTAGGTGCTCAACATCACGATCAATGCTAGACTATGGTGTGATTTACTTAATATAAACTCTCTATAAAAGTTAGGACATCTGGAGCTGGTGTGAAATCAGTGTTCCACATATTGGCCAGTGTGATTTATAGCCAAGGCTTGGAACAGAGAAAATACATTTCTATCTCAACTGCACATGGTAACAAGCATAGCCAAATGGACATGACTGATCAATACATTGAAGACGGAATGCCTGATTGGTTACACATAGAAATAGCTCTGCAAACAATCTGGATCGTATCAAAGAAGCACCGCAAATAAACAAATAAAGGATTAACACATGCATGAAACATTCAATGCACAACAACGATGCTGGAGAAAGATGCTGGTGAGTAATTGCCAGAAAATGCTTTGCAATTATTCTTCATTAAGTTCCATACAAATGTCAGGCACTTGAAAAAGCTGGGAGTCATCTGCAGGGTAACAGAGAAATCTTTGTAACTGTACTATGAGAAGGAAGATAACATAAGATCGTCACTCTAGTAACACCTAGAAGCCACAGCAATTGAATGAGCACCTTTGGAACGATACGATGCTACAGTTTGTACTATGTGATGCTGATCTCTGCTCTTTTGTTATTTTACTCTACGTTTAGAGCAAGTATAATTTACTGTGAGTAGTAATACAAAGCATATACAGTAATGGATATACTACGTGGATATTACAATAGTGAGCACTTTATAAGTAAGACTTACCTGAAAAGCAAGGTCTGTCTCCTCTTCACCAGATGCTTAGCAGTCACCACGGGAACAGAGGAGTTAGGGTTACCTGTCAGTTCCCACCATCTGCTGAATCAGTAGCCAAGTCAGCCAGCTAAGATACTGAACTCCTTACAGCAAAGCCCTGTTATATACCAGCAGGGATAGACATACATGCAGTCACCGTTTTCTAGCCATGCAGACAGCTGGAATGATTCACACCTCTATAAAATGCACCTTCCTTCTTGGACATGAGGATTCCACCAGGGAACAGCACACAGAAAAACAATGCTATGAAAACTATTTAATCTCACGAACAGCAGCTGCTGACTGCCTCTCCCTTTGCTACTGTACGTCTTGATGGGCTGCTATAGTCAGTGCTCTCCTTGCTTCTCTCTCTTATCACTGGTACTGGAACAGCAAGCATCGTTGCAGTATTATGATTGGCAGAAGCAGCCAATTCCTTCAGCTGATCACCCTCAGGACTCTCAAGGACTAGAAGCTGTTGTGATGTCATCCAGGATAGTGGGATGTAACAACACATGGATCTATTCCAACAGTAGCTAATTCAGTGATCAGCTGCATCCCTCTCACACCAGAGTGATTTATTAAAAACTCCTGAAGGATTAGAAAAATCTGTCAGTACACATTTGGGACCCTTTTTTTCTTTTACACACCAGCTGTTGTTATATGCAGGCAGAAGTGTAATACCACACTCAGCTTCTGACACCTTCAATTGATGGTGTCATAAAAATGTCTGATAGGAAAAATGTGACATGCTTCTGCATTTTGTTTTCACAAGAAATCATGTCAAGCAAGTAAAATAAAGTACCTTTTTTTTTTTAAAGGAAAGAGGTTTAATAACAAGGTCAGAGGTTTCAAATTAATTCAGAAACATTTTATAAGTAATTAAATTGGTATCAAAAACTTTGAGGAAAATTAGGTTCTGTAACTGTCAACTATTGTGGGTCCTAGATTCCTATATTTAATCTTTAATCAAAAATTACTTTAAATATTGGGAATGTTATTTTTGCTATTTTGTTTTTTTTGTTCTTTTCAGTTTGGGAATAGTGGAAAAATAATGCATCAATGAGAATAAATTATTGGGCTAACATTAAAATGAAGCCACACAATATGTACTATTTGGCTAAAGCAGAATTGCATATACATTTAGCAGATGGATAATTTTTAGCACTGTGCATGCCGAGTGCAGGGTAGTAGGTTTCAGGGGGTGTGGCCTCATTGTAGGAGGTGTGGCCATGCACCTTTAGAACAAAATACAGAAAAAAAACAGTACTTTAAGCACCTCCCTGGCCACACTACAACAGTTGAAAATAGTCGCTGCCATGTAACAGGTAGTGGTGCAAGTATGCTGGTATGGGGTGTTATGGCGTACCTGTTAGAAATATTTACCCCATACCACCAGCCCAAGCACTGCCACCGCAGGGGTGTAGAGTCTCTATCCACTATCTGGAGGCGTGCAGGGTCTCTGTCTGCATGGACAGAAACCCTGCACCCATCCACGAGTGGCCACAGCCTTGAAGGACACAGAAGCAAGAGGTCCTACTAAACCTTTAGTGTCTTTTAGGGGAATGCAGCATGTACAGTAATACCCGGAGGCACCAGATTCAGGAAGCGCTGGTACGCTGTGACCCTGCAGTCCCCTGGCAATGAGGATGCCCCCCAGGCAAAAAACTGGGGGGCATGTAACCCCCAGGCAATGACCAGGTAAATCCCAGGCAACAAATATGTAACCCTTGGGGCAAGGAGTATGTAACCTCCAAGCAATTAGCATGTAACCCCAGTCAAGGAGCAAGAAACCCCTGTCAAGGAACATGTAACATCTGCCAACTCCTGGCAACCATCATGTAACCCCTGGCAATGAGCAAGAAACCCCTGGCATGTTGGGTGGTAAGTAGTGGCATGATGTTTAAGCGGCACTAGTGGGGGCATTATGTGTGTAAGCAACACTAGTTGGGGTATTGTAAAAACAATAGAAATACAATCAATGGCGCTGAAAAGGGCAGCACTTTCCTACCCATGAGTTACCTTCCTGGAATCGGAACATAAGCATTATTTGTCCTAACTGTGGGTGTGCGTTCTCCTGGTTTTTTATTTATTGCGTCAGAATGGAAGCATTATTTGTCCTAACTGTGAACGCGTTCTCCTGTTTTTTTTATTTACTAGTTGTGGTATTATTTGTGTAAGCAGCACTACAGGGGGCATTATGTGTGTAAGTAGCACTACAGGGGCATAATGTATATTGGCATTATGGTCTGTGCCATGTGTATGGGGCATTACGGTGTGTGGCATAATGTGGCCACATCCCTATTGTCATGTAGCCACTACCCTAGTTGCATGTGACCCTAGTTGCTAGACCCACTGGGCCCCTCCACCAGACCTGGGCTGAGTGCAATCATGTGTACACTAAAGAGGAAATCAATTAGCTGCTGGTTTATTCCAAGATAAATTGTTGGAAAAAATACATGTGTTGCAGGGAAAGGACTTTTCCCATTCCGAGAAACTGGGATTTAAGCACAGAAACCCACTGATTCCATATACAGTAAACTGTGGAATCAATTTAGTTTTTCCCCACATGACCAGAGTTTGTGGCTAGGTTAAGTCCCATTGTGGGGTATTCCCAGCTATTTGAATATTTCTGATGCAGCTATTAGCCATGGGGTAAACCCGTGGCTAACTAAACACCCCCTTAGTGTTTATTAATTTATTATTTTTTTATTACCAGGTTCTTATATGAAGCAGCAATACACTGTACCATGCTCTGCAAGGCACCTGATGAAACTGAGATGATCCAAGAGTTGTTGTGTTTCATAGTTTTATTTAAATATTGAATCGTATTTGTGTTACAGAAGCAAGAAAACACTAATCAAGGTTTAGTGGAAACACTGGGCTGTAACTTTAATTGCACAGCAATTTTTGGTACTCTTTACCTAGAACGGCGCCCATCGCGGGCATCGCATGTACATCGCATGCCATTATAATGGCATGCGATGCGACCGATGCGATGCCTGCGATTTTACATAGAAATGCATGTTAAAATGTAAATCGCGTCGGTCGCATCGCATGCGGCCAAAAAATCGCATGCAATGCGACCGACGCGATTACCGCGATTTTACAAAGGGAACAATGTTAAATGGCCCAATTGACCCAATTTTACATAGGGAACAATGTTAAATGACCCACAGACCCCAAATAGCTACCCTGAAGTGTGAAATGGCCCCCCCAATTGTTAATGCCACCACACGATCAACGTCAACCCGAAGTGCGGCGAGCGCAGCGAGCCCGCGAGGGGCGTCGGTACGCGTCCTCCGACCTTTTTATAACCCCACTATCCACGTCGGCGTGGAGTTGAGAATAGAAAGTGTGGCGAGCGCAGCGAGCCACCGAGCCCGAATCGTGGCGAGCGTAGCGAGACCCGCGAGGGGACGTGGATACCTGTGAAGCCCGCGAGGGGACGCGGACACCTGTGAAGGTATCCGCGTCCCCTCGCGGGGCATGCTGCGCTCACCAAGCTTCGGGCTCGGTTGCTTGCTGCGCTCGCCACACTTTCTATTCTCAACTCCACGCCGACGTGGATAGTGGGGGTATGAAAAGGTCGGAGGACGCATACCGCCGCCCCTCGCGGGCTCGCTGCGCTCACCACGCTTCGGGTTGATGTTGATCGTGGAGTGGCGTTAACAATTGGGGGGGGGCATTTCACACTTCAGGGTGGCTTTTTGGCGACTGTGGGCCATTTAACATTGTTCCCTATGTAAAATCGGGTCAATTGGGCCATTTAACATTGTTCCCTAAGTAAAATCGCGGTAATCGCGTCGGTCGCATCGCATGCGATTTTTTGGCCGCATTCGATGCGACCGACGCGATTATTTACCTTGCGATGCCTAAAATCAAAATCGTGGGTGCCGTTCTAGCTAAAGAGTACCGAATTTTTTTTAAATACAGTATGTACAAAAGGCCTAATTCAGACCTGATTACATGGCTACAAATTTGCAGGCTAAGCAATTATCGATAGACTGCTTGCATACAGCCCATAGTACTCTTGCGTTGGGCAGTCCTGTGATAAAATCTTGCCACTTTTGTGAACGCTGTGTGCAAGTTGATTGACAGAAAGCCGGTGTTTGGGGGTGGTAATGTGGTGCACCGGAAAAGACGGCAAGAAACCCTTTACCGTTAACTTGACTTCAGGAACTTGACCGCGACATATTCTTCTGATTTGAGGCTCAGCTGAGACAAGAAGGATGCTATAGGAACGGTTCAAGGGTGTTTATTTATAGTGCACTTCAATATTTCAACACGGTAGCCGGCAGGTCTACCACAATATCAATCACTCTAAAATGCAATACAGTGCAAATACGATAATAAGAAAACTAACGCTTGCTAAAGACAAGGCACCGCCAGGCATACGTCAAACTCCTTTCCAGAAGGATATAACTAGCTGGTACACTCTTATGCAACAGTTACCTACTTGAACCTGGTTTGTTTACAACGTCTGTCTTCTTTACTGACAGGGCTGAATAACCCCAATGCGACGTATGCAACCGTAGGGCATTGCGGGAGGGTCTGGCTTAGTACAGATTAGGCACGTGGGTAAGACAGCCGTGTCATCAAAGGGGAGGATGCAATAACTTAGGCAATCCTCTAAATGGCAATTATTAATGGCAATAATACAAGGCAATTTAGCAATCACATTGACACATACGAAATTATCAGCTCAATAACTTCACGGTATAAAATAACGTCACACAATAGCACTTTAAACAGCCCTATGCTTACTGGGTACCCAGTCTTCTAACATAACCTACTGTCTCTAAGACAGACCTGTGCACAAGGATTTCTGGTCCGTTGGAGGCCTCTATTCTCCTACTGCGCAGTGGTTTTATAACATGAAAGAACAATCCTCCTTAGGTGAGCAAAGATAACATGGGAGGGGGCACTGTCCCAAATAAAGGAACTACTGATATCTCCTTTGAAAAGCTGGCAGGGAAATTCCTGATTTAAGCCACAAGTTGGCACTGTTGGATCTCCTTTGGAGGAAATGGCTGTACTCTGTCTGGTGAAGATTTATATTTCGCAGCGCAGGAGCTGAGGGTGTCTGTGATTGGGAATTAGTGTCCAGAATTGTGTGCCTGGGGTAGCTGTATCTTTAGAGCTCCTTAGTTTTGCAAATGGGGATGTCCTGACACTCAGAAGGGCCTAAATGCAGGTGCTCCTAACCTGCATTTCCACACGGGCTGTCCCCTGAGCTGTAGGGAGCAGTAACTTTCAATTCTTCTTTAGGCAGTGAGGGGGGAAAGCCCACGGTGGCACAAGGGCTCTGTCTGTGCTTGGAAGGGGTTCTGGTGGCTGGGACTCTCAAAGGGCTTGGTGAGAGGGCACTGTCAGGAATCCCTGTGTGAACTACCCCTTGCTAGATAGGGGACAGAGGCAGCAGGCTGTCAGGGTGCGGGTAGCTGAACGGAGCAGCGGTGGTCGGCACCGGGTCTCCAGCAGGGTCACAGGGTCGCGGCTGCGGCACTTGGTTCCCCCTCCTCCAATCTAGCGTGTCTAGTCTCCGGCCGGGGTTGGGGGCAGCTCTCTCCTTCTTCACGCGACCACACACTCTGTTACTCACGCTAGCCGGGTCTTATCCTGTCGGGTCCAGCTCAGCCTCTTCTGCGTGCTGCGTCTCTTCACTCTGGCGTTGCTGTGGATGTCGCTGGATGACGTGGCGGGATGCTTCTGCCAGTCACTCGCTGTCGGGTCACGCGGATGGTATCTTCTCCGGTGCGCAGGCCTTCCGCTGCTCGGGGCTGTCACTCACTGCTGCAGGTCGGTGTTGCCACTACACGCCCTGGCTCTCTCTTGGCTGCAGCTCTCGGACGTACTACCAGTCCACCCCTCAAGGTAATGGCGCTTTGACTGTCCCTCCTTCGCGCCACACTTTTTTCCTCCTCCTCCTCTTCGAGCTCATCTCTCAGCGCCAATCATGGGGCACCTCCTTGTCCTGTCTGGATCCCAGCACCTTAGGCAAGTGCTGGGTCCAAGTGTCCTTCCCCTATGTCCTCACACCGCGTGCTGCTGCAGGGCAGTTGCCTATCAACCCCCTGCAGTTCCTTTGTAAATAGGGTTACCCTGGCAACCAATGTAAATGCTGGGCATGGCAAGGGATACCCAGTTTTCTGGGGTGTCACAGTAACCATCCATTTTCTGGGAGTGTCAATGAAACAGCAGGCGTGCCCAGGCATTTTAGGGGAAGACATGTGACGTCAGCCACTTCTGTCTCTGCTACAGTAGTTACATTTAGTAAAAAGTGGGTATAATCATATTGGAAGGTTGCATTAAACAAAAGCTTTATTTACAGAGCATTTTTAGAAAACCTTCTGGTGACATACACTACTGTTCAAAAGTTTGGAGTCACTTTGAAATTTCCTATTTTTAAAGAAAAGGACAGATTTTTCAATGAAGATAACATTCAGTTAATCAACTCTATGCATTGTTAATGTGGTAAATGACTATACTAGCTGCAAATGTCTGTTTCTTAAAGGAATATCTACATACAGATGGAGCAGCTCTCATCTATTTCCATCTGCCACCACTCGCCATCCACCAGAAGTGGGTACGCATGCATGAGATGCTCACGCGCCCCATTCTGACAGAGCCTGCCACCGCTTCGCTGATGCTCCTCGCTGTCCCCAGTAGCTGCCTGCACCCCACACTAACCCTAGCGATTTCCAGTGCTGGCTGAGAGGCGCTACATCTGTAGGTGTATAGAGGCCCATTTCCAGAAACCATCACTGCAGTGTTCTAATGGTACTGTATATGTGTTTGCTAATCACATTAGAAGTCTAACGAATGGTGAGAAATCCCTTGAAAACCCTTATGAAAATATGTTAGCACAGCTGAATATGGGTTTCCTGGGAAGAGAAGCTATAAAACTAGCCTTCGTTTGAGCTAGCTGAGTATCCAGCCTTACATTTGTGGGTTCAACTATTGTCTCAAAATGGCAAGAAACTTTCATGTGAAACTTGATGGTCTATTCTAGTTCTTCAAAATTAAGGCTATTCCATGCAAGAAATTGCCAAGAAATTGAACATTTCATACTCCCTTCAGAGAACAGCACAAACAGGCTCTAACCAGAGAATAAAAAGAAGTGGGAGGCCCCAGGGCACAATTAAGCAAGAAGACAAGTACATTAGAGTCTATAGTTTTAGAAATAGATGCCTCACAGGTCCTCAACTGGCAGATTCATTAAATTTTAACTGCAAATGCCAGTGTCATTGTCTACAGTGAAGAGGCAACCCCGGGATGCTGGCCTTCTACACAGACTGGCAAAGAAAAAGCCATATCTGAGACTGGCCAATAAAAGAAAAAGATTAATATGGGAAAAAGAACACAGATATTGGACAGAGGAAGATTGGAAAAAAGTTTTATGGACAGACAAATCGAAGTTTGAGGTGTTTGAATCACACAGGAGAATGTTTGTGAGATGCAGAACAAGTGAAACTATCATGGAAGATTGCCACAAGCCATTTGTCAAGCATGGTATATGTAATGTGATGGTCTGAGGCTGCTTTGGTGCTGGTAAAGTGGGAGATTTGTACAAGGTAAAAGGAATTTTGAATAAGGAAGGCTATCAGTCCATTTTGCAATGCCATGCCATACCCTGTGGATAGCGCTTGATTGGATTCCATTTCCTCCTCCAACAAGACAATGACCCAAAGCACAGCTCCAAATTATGCAACAACAATTTAGGGAAGAAATAGACAGCTGGTATTCTTTCTGTAATGGAGTGGCCAGCGCAGTCACCAGATCTCAACTCCATTGAGCTGTTGTGGGAGGCAGTTCGACCGTATCATACATAAGAAGTGCCCATCAAGCCAAACCAACTGGGGGAGGTGCTTCAGAATGTGTGGGATGACAATTCTTCATATTACTTCAACAATTTAACAGCTAGAATGCCAAAGATCTAAAATGCTGTAATTGATGCAAAATTGAGCATTCTTATTCATTATTATGATAATATTATTTCAAATAAAAATCACTACAGTATTTCTAACCTTGGAAACGGAGCTCCCTGACGACGACATCAGCTTTATACTGTAGGTTCTATGGGTTGCACATGTGTAGACAAAAAACTTCTTGTGTCTGTCATTTCCATTGTGCAGGTGCCATGATCCTATTGGTGACTGGTCTCCCCTCCTCCTTCAATGGCAGGATGGCCGGAAGTAGCCCCCCTCTTCCATAAATGCTGCTGATCCCCAATATGTGCATAGTACAACATTTAATACAATTTCATTCAAATTTCGGCCCTGCTATATAAAAGGAAAATATATGTAATAAACACGATTTATGTAGAATAGAATACACTTTATAATCACATAATACAATTTAGGAAAATTTTTAATAGGACAAAAAACTAGCCCACATATGCTTTCTTACTATATATTTTTAAAGCTATGTAATATTTTTACAGTTAGAGAGATACCAAATCTGTGGACCTTTTCATTTTTTTACTGATCCTTTCACTGTAATTTTCTGCCTGCCACCAGTATCACATTGTGATGAATGGGAATAGATAGCCATAGGACACTGTTTCTCTAAGGGGTAAATAGATCACCTGATTATAAATAAAGATAAGTTTGGTGCAGTTGGCTTTATAAGTATGGGACAAGTCTTCATGTAATTGAAGTAAATGAAATTCTTCATACAGTAATTGTACTGTACAAGCTAGGCTGATGGAATAACTACGTTTTTTTTTAATAACGGAGCATCAATTAATAATATCACCATCACTGGCTGCCAAATTCTGCCCTCTTTCCCCCACCCCACAGATATTATGACATTTTGTGGGTTACTCCTGTACTACACAATAAATACTCCTGGAGGTACAGTAGTTCTACACAATAATAACAAGTGCTGGTTTTAAGGCCTGTACTCACAGGCGACTGCTGTTTCCATGCTGATTGCACGGCAATAGCGATGCACCCTGCAATGTTGTGTGCTGAGCAATCATGCTGAGTGGGGTTTTGCCTGTTGTTAATAGGCAAAACGCCATGATCTTGCAGGTAAGACAGTGCAAGCACTGTTTCCTTGCGGGCTATAATGGCGGGCATACACTGCAAGGCATACACACAGAATGATCAGTGCTCCATTTGAAATAGTCAGGGAGTCAGGCAGTGGGGAGGGAGATAACAGGCTGCTGCTGCAGCACAGCCTCTCTCCCCAGCTCAGCACACTCTGCTCAGTGCCATGTGCTGAGCTGGAGAGAGACAGCTGCACCTTTTTTCACAGGGCGTGGCCATGCCCACACCCAGAGGCCTCACCCGGTGGTCAGAACCTCTCCATTTTACTGGGGCCCAGCTTACATTTCGACCCCCTGTATGTCCCTAATGGATCCACATAAAAGTTTGCTTTGTTAAAAAAAAAGGAAACATCACTTGAAATCCCCACCTAATTAAAATGAAGCAGCAGACATAATTCATGTATCCTTATCATTATCAATTATTCTCTATTGTCTAACACTGCTTGGTTTAGCCATCTTTATTTTAGTTATACTATAATATTGGTTTACCATCTGGGTTCAAAGATCATTTACAGCCATAACCTTATCCATACACGCCAAAGCAAAGACTTGAATAACAACTTCTTTTTATTTAAAAATGGATTGAGCACTTATTTTACATTTTCATTCAAAGCTTTAAGAGTCCTTGAATCCTGTGACAATTGGCATGTTGCAGAATTTGGTGATGCTCCCTATAAGTTTATAACCTTAGTATACACAATGGTCATTGCTCAGTATTGCTGGTGTTGGATTGCTGAAGATTTCACGTGATAGTTTCCCCATGCAAACCAAACCATGTGGAAGGAAATTACTGTATATGGCTGATGCACCCCCTGCTTTTCATGAATAACTGCGATGGTGCTAAAAATACGTTTTTTTAAATTTTCTAAGGGGATGTGGCCACACCTCCCGTGATTAGGCCAAAAAGAACAGAGCTGGTTGACCTCTCTACAGCACTGTGTGCTAGGACACAGTCAGTGAGCCAGATTCTCTAAACTTCAAAAGTGATAAAATAGAGAATGATAAACAGCAAGCCAATTAGCTCCTGTCTGACATTTTTCAAACACAGTCTGTGACATGGCAGGTAGGAGCTGATTGGCTTGCTATTTATCACTCTCCATTTTATCACTTTTGAAGTTTAGAGAATCTAGCCCAGTGTCCGTAGATGCTGAAATACTAATTGGTGAGTCTTTAGGCTCCACATCAGTAACATCATCAAATCTTGCACCCGCTTCATCATCTAAGTCTGTGAGTACTTGAGCATTTGTGTTTGCATCTACTTTAAGTGAAATGCATATGATGTGCCAGAAACACGTTGTTAAGACTATCTGTGCTTGTGTTAAGCCACCTCCCAGGTAATATTCACTATATTTGAACAATGTCTCAGTCCTAGCTCCAACTCTGTGTGCACGCAAACTGGATAGATGCGCAGTGTGACATTGATGCATGTGCAGAAGAAATTAATCACTCCTCTGCATCCTACATGTTGCCCCTACTGTGCTGCTATCTGGTTTTTAAATATCTCCAAGCCAGTGGTGTTGAGAGGGAGGTGGAGCAGGTGTTAATTACCCAGGCTCTGGCTTGTTGGAGGGGCCCAGCATGGTTCACCGACCCCTTGGAAAACCAACCACACCACCAAATGTAATTAACTCGATACAGGAAGCAGGTCCTTCCTTCTCTGCAGCTCCATCTTCCTGAATATCACTGGTAGAGGGCGCTGGCCAAGAAGGAGGAACCCACTACCCAAAACAAGCAAGATAAGATGCTCTTGTATGTTCCCCCTCCTCCTCCGATCTGAATGCAACCCCCTGTGCCATTCAATTACCTTTTGTTGTTGTTGACACCAGGACCGATTGGCAGCTTTCATCTTGTCATCAGAGTTGAAGTGTTGACCCTTAAGGTGTTATTTCATATATATTAGCTCCTTTTCAATACTACAGAGCAGTGTGGCTCATTACAAATTAATTAAAATATAATCTCTTGTATAATCTTAAAAAAAGCAACACAATTATTTCACAATTATGAAAAAGAGGTGTGTTACCCTCAATGCACTGTGCTCCTCTGAACACATGATGCAAACATTAGTACTTTTGTATTTTGTATAGCAGTTGGAGACTCAATTATAGCATATTCAGAATTAAAGTTGTAAATTATTGCTTGTGTGGAGTGTAAATGGATGTGGGCCCCAACTCCACACAAGAACACCCTTAACCTTTTTAGTGTCAACATTGCTTTGAGAGATGTGCCAAATAGCCAGTTAAAATTCCAAGACCATAGTCAAGTAATGTGAATGACTTTAGTTATTGCCAGCAAATGATCTGAAGTCAATTAATTGAAGTTTAGTTAAATATTGTCCCCCCAATAAAAAATAGTCCCTATGAGCGAGGCTGGCATTTTTAGCAGATATAGGAGTTTATTCTGGTTCATACGCCCCCCCCCCCCCCAACGCGTTCGCATTTCTGTGCGTATGTGCATATGCTGGGTGCGGTCAGGCACGGCGAACTAGCTCTCATTTGCACCCACCAGTGCAGGGTGGGGGGGTTTGGCGGTGTTGATCGGTTGCGCCCATGGGAACACCTATGTTTCATGGATAATCCCATGAAAACACTGGGTGTTCCCATGGAAATTAGGCAGTGATCGTCTGCCGGGGGCCGGCGGCTGACGTCACGAGATGTCAGCTGCCCGCCCTCTTCCCGTATGTGGAGCATAAACAGCTAAGACACCAGAGAGTGTCTTAATTTTTTGTGCACCTTCCAAATTATTTGATAGAATGATTTGGCCCCTGCACCCAAGGCTGCGAATGGATGTTTATGCAAAACATCCATTCGCAGCCGTGCGGGGAACTAGGCAAGCGAGGGGGGAGGCTGTGCTAGTAGCGGATGGCATTTAATCAATACGCAATGCTTCAAAATGGACCAGAATAACCTCCATACTGTATTTCACATCTCACACAGCAACATTGGCACGCAAAGGGTTAATGAAGATAATTAATTCAGTGGGGTGTTGTGCCAGCATTACCAAAATGCCAGACATCTGCCGTTAATAGAAGGGCTAACATTGCACATTTTTCCTTGCAACTAGCACAGCCACCCACCACTAGCACAGCCACCCAGGGCCGTCTTAACAGCAGTGTGGGCCCCTGGGCAAAGCAATGCACTGGGGCCCTTACCCATTCTCCCCTCCTATGGGTGGGGGGTGCTATCAGCAGCAGCTTTGATGTCCCACAGGTGGCAGGGGGTGCTCTATCTTTCATTCAACATGTAGGACCTGGAGCAGTAACTTCTGCTAATTACTCCTTTACTGCACAGGTGGTGGGAGGGAGAACACTAACGTGTGGAAGGGGAACTGAGCTGAATGAAGGGTCCCTTGTAAATGACTTCCAGGGAGGTAGGGGGTGTTTTATACGCAGGGGAGGGTTGGATAATGAAGTGGGCTTATTATTCACCATTTTCCGGTGGAAGTGCAGCTTGTTTGACTGCAGATATCGCCATTATCTGGAAATAGATTTCTTAGCCTTCAATAGTATAAAAACCTAGAGTCCCAACTTTCAGGAGGTGCTGGGGACTTGGGGATCAGAGATCAGGAGCCAGAGCAATCCATTGACAAAAATCTAAAACTGTACACCAGACGTTTGGAGCTGGAGCAGGGACCGGCTGCTGGAAGGCTGATATCTCTGGTTTTGGGAATGATAAAGACAAGCCGCTAGTGTCGACAGAAAGGGGAGAGTCCCAGATTTGGGAATATACTCTCAGAAAACTCTAAGTCAGAGAGAACCTGAGAAATATGACTGGGAACTGCAATTAACAGGTCGGATGTGGACTGCTGCTTTGAAGTTGGATATCTCCAGTTCCCCAGGGCCGATTTTCAAAATTCTGGTATCCCTGGAAAAAGGGGATCCTCAGCTATCAGAATAGGGTCGTTATACACCTGGGGTCCCTGGGCAAGTGCCCATTAAGCCCATACGAAAAGACGGCCCTGCAGCCACCCCCTTCAAATTTCAGAAATTGAGACAAAAAAAAGTCATAAGAAAAAATGCCTATAGATGCTCTGCTGTGCACCATTTCTAGCACACTAATGTGGGTGCCACAATAATTAAGTCCCTATAGATCGTAAGCTTGCAGCAGGGCCCTCCATGGGCGCACACAGGGGAGGTTTCTGAGTACTTAAGGTGTCCATACACACAGAGATTTATCTTCAGATCTGGCTGGTTAGAACAAACACATGGATATGGATGAGAGCAAACGACAGTTGACCATTTGCTTGGAAATGCTGGAAAACTGACAAACTGTCACTCATCCATAACCATGATTTTGTTCCAACCAGCCAGATCTGAAGATAAATCTTACTAGTGTATGGGCACCTTTAGAACCCCCCCCCTGGCAGCCGATCAATCGGCGATGCTGAGCAGTTTATGTATTTATGCACGGCTTCAACCATTAAGCGGCAGCTCCCTGTAACTGCTGGCTTCCGTCTGTAGGGGGAACTTCAGCATCTGCGCGCAGCTCTTCCCAGGCTGTGTGTGGGCTTTGGGACACAGCCGGGTAAAGCAGTGCCACTGCCTGCCTCCTCCAACAAGGTCAAGGTGCGTGTCATATAAAAACGTCTTTTGGGTCCTGGTTTAAAGTTGTATATTCAAGAAATCTAAGAACTTGAAAGACATTTTAGCACCAAGCCTTCTAAAGAATCCACAAACAAATACAGGAATCAAGTGTGTAGGCTCCTACAAGTGTGGAAGATGTAATATATGTAAGTTTGTTCATCCAAACAGGAAAAAGTTCACCAACTTCAACGACACTAAGGACTACACCATCAAAGACTTCATTAACTGTAATACAAGTTCAGTAATATATCTTCTAGAATGCCCCTGTCACCTGAAATATGTAGGGAAAACCAAGAGACCACTGAAACTGAGGATCCAAGAACATAATCGCAACATCAAGAACAAGATAGACAGCCACGCCATCTACAAACACTTTGAAAGTCACCTTAACGCCAATCCTGATAGACTAACTTTTAAGGCAATTGAATGGGTCAAAATGGGACCAAGAGGAGGCGATTTGGCGACAAAATTATCCCAGAGAGAAATGTACTGGATTTTTGAGCTGGATACCATGCATCCCCAGGGTTTCAATGACAGCTATGAAATAGCACCAATCTTATAAGGTCAAAACGTATCATTACCACTTCTTACTGGCACATCTTTTATCACAAACTTCTGTACACTTTTTTAAATTTCGGGTGTAAATATAATAAAGGTATTAAAACATCTCAAAAGTGTCACCGTATTTATCTACAGTCAAACCACAGTATGTGACGCCCAATCTCGTCCGATCTTGGAAGCTAAGCAGTGTTGGGCCTGGCTAGTACCAAGAAGGGAGACCCCTTGGGAAAACCAGGTGCTGTATTAACAAAAATGACGACTGACCTTTTATGATACTACTCACTAGCATTTCTACCTAAAGAATTCACCATAACTTATTCTAATTTATTTTAGCACCTTCAATTCCTAATGACTTTTAACCTCATTCTATTTATAGATATATATCTGTTTATACACACGTATATATGCACATTAAATGTAAATATATCATATAATCCTCACCCTTCTAAAAAGAACACTTTTATCTTCAAAATACCTCCTAATTTAAATGAACACGGAGAATTCCCTATATTCATTCATATAAGCACTCAGCACTTTATCCTCATTACTGTATTAGAATATAAGCACGCAGCACTGTATCTTAATTATTTATCTAAATGTGAAACATCTGAATATTCCCAATTTTTATTGCTCTATAAGTGCAAATATGTGCAGTACCGCAAGAACATATTATATATATATTTACGATCCCCCCTTTTTTATTTTCATGTAGTATGAAACCTAACAAGTTGCCTCCACAAAGATGGCCGCCGTTACATAATCCATATCCATATATATTTTAGTATATTGAATATAAGCACGCAGCACTGTATCTTAAATGTGAAACCTCTGAATATCCCCTATTTTGGTTGCTCTATAAGTACAAATATGTGCAGTACCGCAAGAACATATTATATGTATTTACGATCTCCCCTTCTTTACTTCCATGCACTATGAATGTAAATGTGCATTTTAAACATGCTCCAAATGTAAAATTTTGTAGTTACTATGGGGGAAATTTACCAAAATGGATTCGTAAAAAATAGGTGTATTCGTAGGCAGAAATACACCTATTTTTTACACATTTGTACTTTCGGGATTTACAATCCTGAAAATACAACAATTCGTATTCCTAATGATGGGACATTCGTATTTGTATTTACAAATACGAATGTCTACACCATCGATAGAATACGACAGAAATCACCATTCAAAAGAATGGTGGTTCCTGATTTACTAAGCAGCCGTATTGATAATACGGCTGCTACTTGGTGTAAAACAGGCACCAAAATACGACAGGAAAATACACCCTGATGTTCCTGTCGTATTTGGCTTTAGCCTGCACGGATCAGTCAGGTTCTCCAAGTCCAAGCTTGCTGGGGAGGCCTGGGGAGGCTTGCTGGGACTCATAGTTCCCCAGTATTAAACAATAGTTTATTCTTTTTTTACACCAAGATCAGCCCGGTGACCACAGCCCAGGGTCACCGGGGACAGCACCAGGCTTCAGCCTGGTCAGGTAAGTCCTGGAGGGGGGGGACCCCTTCATTGGGGGGGTCCCCACTCCCCCAGGGCCCCTGGCCAGGCTGACCGGTCAGGGGGTTAATGTTTTGGCCGCGGGACCTTATATCATAAGTGTTACCCGACATTACCCTGCTGGCTGGTTTGGCCTGGGGCTGGTTCTTAAAATACGGGGGACCCCTAGTCATTTTGTCCCCCATATTTTGGGAACCAGCCCCGGACCTGGAGCCTGGGGCTGCTTTTAAAAAATCAGCGAAGCTCTATTTGTCGGGATCCCTGATTTTTAATTACCGGCCCCGGCTCCTTCAGCCTGGTGCTGGTTACAGCTGTGGGGGGGACCCCACGCTGTTTATTTTTTTTATTTATTTATTTTTTCTATTTTTTTACACCTTGCAGCCTGCACGGATCTGACTGATCCGTGCAGACTGCCAGAAACATTCGTATTAGCGGCCGTATATATGGCCAGCTAATACGAATGGTTACACCATCGGAGGGTTACAAAGCAGTCGTATCTGACTGCTTTGTACATTCCCCTCTGGAACACGACTTTGCATACGACTGAAACAGTCGTATGCAGTCGTAGGGGAAATACTAATACGAAAAACTAGGTTTTTCATATTGCTAAATTTCCCCCTATATGTCATTGTGCAATGTCATTGCATCAGCCATTCATGTGCTAGAGATCTACTATATATGGGATATATTCAGTGTCATAACACAATACAAGCATTTGCCTCTGGATGCCAGCTGCCAGGAGGGCACAGATGAGCGAAGCCGATTGGAGAGCCAGTGCAGCTAGCGGTCGCATCAGTGCTGGGTTACTGACATGAACGCTAGGGGCGAAATGTAATAGGGTGCGATTTTTAGACATGTGCGATTTTTGGTCAAAAACGGCCGAAATCGCACATTTTTTCGAAAATCGCACATTTAATAGGTTGAAAATCGCGGTAAAAAATCGCACTTTTTACCGCGAAATCGCACTTTTAGAAGTGCGATTTTTAGTCACATTTCAAATCGCATCCAGATGTTTTCCCATTATAAAGTATACAACTCGCAAATGTAATAGGGTGCGATTTTTGGTAAATGTTAACAAAAATCGCAAAAAAAATAGACCAGGTTCTGACAGGCGAATTTCACAGAACCATGCACAGATCATTGAGATCTGTGCATGGTCCTGTTAATAAAAATGTGTAAAAGTGTTTTTATTAAAAAAAAAACGGCGTGGGGTCCCCCCTCCTAAGCATAACCAGCCCCGGGCTCATTGAGCCGGACCTGGTTCCAAAAATACGGGGGGGACAAAAAGCATAGGGGTCCCCCGTATTTCTGAAACCAGCCCCGGACTCTTGGACCGGTCCTGGTTCCAAAAATACGGGGGACAAAAATTCTGGGGGTCCCCCGTATTTTGAAACCAGCACCGGGCTCCAACAGCCCACGGTGTCATGCCACAGCCGGGGGACACTTTTTATACAAGGTCCCCCGGCCAAAACATGAGCACCGTGGCTGGTCAGCCTTGGACGGGGTACCTGGAGGAGTGGGGACCCCCCAATAAAGGGGTCCCCCCCCCCCCAGGCTTCACCCGTCCAGGGCTGAAGCCCGGGGCTGTCACCGGCGTCCGTGGCCAGTGGACGCCGGCCTGATAGGGTTAAATCAATCATACTTACATTGCTTTATACCGGAGAACTACAAGTGCCAGCAGACCTCCCCCGCATGCTGGGACTTGGAGAACCACAAGTCCCAGCATGCGGGGCATTAATGGGCCCGCTGGGACTTGTAGTCCACCTGTAAAAAGAATGTTTATAAAAAACACACACAGAGAGAAGTAAAAGTTTATTACACACACACACCTCACTTTTACACCAGCGTTACTTACCATTCCTGGATCCAGCGCTGGTCTGGCTGCTTCACAGCCGGCTCACCCCGCACTGACAGGCAGCGGGGAGAACCGGCTTTCTCCGTTGCCTCTAACAGCTTCTGTAGCGCTGTTCCAGCGCTACAGAGGCTGAGAGCGCGATTGGCCGATACATCTCCATGGAGACGCATAGCTCAGTCCTGATTGGCTGAGCTATGCGTCTCCATGGAGACGCATAGCTCAGCCAAACGCGCTCTCAGCCTCTGTAGCACTGAGTCCCCCAGACCGGGACTTAGCCCCGCCTACCAGCCAATGATGGTCCAGCATGGGGGTTTTCCCGGACCATCATTGGCTGGTAGGCGGGGCTAAGTCCCGGTCTGGGGGCAGAGCCCCAGATGTAAACAGAACACCAGAGGACGGTGATCGTGGGGAAAATGCTGCAGGGCTCCCAGGAAAGCGCTGAAGACGTCTGTGGTGAGTATGATTTCTCTCCACAGCCTCCCCTCTGGATTCTACTGGACAAGGGGACCGAAGCTTCGTGTCAACATAGGTGAGTATGGATGAATGGGCTTGGTGTGTATTAAAGTTGTACTGTCTGTGTGTGTGTGTTTTTATTTAACTATTTGTAGTACTGTGGGACTACTAGTCCCAGTGGGCCCTTTATTGCCCCACATGCTGGGACTTGTGGTTCTCCAAGTCCCTGCATGTGGTGCAGGCTTGCTGGGACTCATAGTTCCACAGCAATATACAATAGGATTTCAGCTATTTTTTACAACAATCATCAGCTCGATGCCCACAGCCCAGGGGCATCGAGGACAGCCCCGGGCTTCAGCATGGGCAGGTAAGTTCTGGAGGGGGGGGGACCCCTTCTATGGGGGGGTCCCCACTCCCCCAGGGCCCCTGCCCATGCTGACCAGTCAGAGGTCTGAATGCTTTGGCCGGGGGGACTTGTATAAAAAGTCTCCCCCCGGCTGTGGCATTACCCTGCTGGCTGGTTGGGCCCGGTGCTGGTTCTTGAAATACGGGGGACCCCCAGTCATTTTGTCCCCCGTATTTTGGGAACCAGGACCGGCCCTTGAGCCTGGTGCTGGTTTTATAAAATCATGGAAACCCCAACTTGATTGTTCCTTTGATTTTATGAAACCAGGACCGGCTCTTTCAGCCCGGGGCTGGTTATGCTCAGGAGGGGGGACCCCACGCCGTTTTTAAAAAAAAATTTTTTACCCAAACTCGCATATATGAAAATGCGCACATTTTCATGGCTGAAAATCGTCCGAAATCGTGGCAAATCGCATTTTTTGCCGCTAATTCGCATCTCATTACATATGCGAATTCGCGGCAAAAAACGCGATTTTTAAAGGTGCGATTTCTGGCGAGTTTGGAACTCGTCCAAAAATCGCACCCTATTACATTTCGCCCCCTGGGTCCATTTTCTACTTGCTGCTATCATGCACTTTACACTTGATCTGGTTGTCAACAATTGGCTTTAAAGCTCTTGCTGGCAGTGTGGTGAGATTGGGGGGGGGGGGGGGGGGTTAATGCATTCCTGAGCACTGTGCTAGGATTCTTCTGGGCAGCATCACAGGAATTCCTTACAACTCTCACTTATGGTGGTACTGACTGCTGAGTCAATCATATGATCTTAGCAAAAGGGTCAAAAGGGCATGTGTTGAGCTTTAATTGGAGGAAATTGGCACATGCTGATTAGTAGAGCACCTGATTGGAGGAGATTTGCACATGCTACTCTGATCCCTGGAATATTGAGGATCCCATGGAAGATGTACTAAGCATTGAAAAGTAATAAAATGGAGAGTGATAATCCACTAGCCAATCAGCTCCTTATTGTCAGTCCTCTCACCTTGTCTGTGGCATAGCAGGTAGGAGATGATTGACTGGTACTTTATCTCTCTCCATGTTATCACTTTTCATGCTTCGATCATACATCTGACCCCCCCCCAATCTCCTGGCATAGTTCCTGTCCGTAAGTAATTAGCCTGCCTCATGTGTCTCCACAGATCCTGCACCTGTCTCTTTAGCTCCTGCGTTGTCTCTCCCACTCTCTCGTCTCTGCTTCTGTCTTTCTCCATCCTCTGTTTTTTCATTCTGTTTCTCTATATTATGTGCCCAGCATCTTTCCCAAACTCTGTGCCCTTGTTCTGGCTGCCCCCTTCCCTGTACAGTACATAATCTAACGGTTTGCCCTCTCACTGCCCAGCATCTGCGTCCCCCTATTTCTAGCCAGCATCTGTCCCCCCACATCTCTGTCTAGTATCTGACTGTCCCAACATCCCTCTACCCAATATCTGTCTCCCCCCTCTCTGCCCAGCACCTGCCCCCTTCCCCCCCATGGCCAGCATCTGACTTCCCACCTCTGTCTCTCTCTCACTCTCTCCCTGCCAGCATCTGGCTGGCCCACTCTTTGTCTAGCATTTACCCAGGGCCGGTGTAAAGCTTCACAGCACCCTAGGAAAAACTTCAACTTACTGCACCCCCCCTCTCCCCCATATTGCCACGTCCAATACCCACTTTCCAACCCCTTAAGGCATATTTGACAAACTTTCTGGAATGTCAAGGAGGCTCCCAAAAATACAGGTGGTCCTCCCAGCCCCACTTTGGGAAGGTAGGCAATTCCCTGCTTTCCCTGGAGGCCCCCTTTGCCACCCACAACAGAGTACAAGGAGGAGGGGGCAGCAAAGTAGGGAAGTATGCCTCAAGGTAAAGTATGGAGGTACTTAATGCCACCTGCATTAAGTACAAGAATCCTCATAGACATCCTTAAATTTTAATAGGTAGGCTGGCTTGGTGGCACCCCCCAGAGTCTGGCACCCTAGGCAGCTGCCTAAAGCTGCCTAATGGTAGAGCCGGCCCTGCATTTACCCTTGCCCTCTGCCCGCAAATAGTTGTCTCACCAGCATCTGTTTTTTTCCCAATGGAGGAGAATTTGTGTTTTTTTTTCAAGGGGGTTACAATGCGTTTTTATCTATTTCCTGTGGGGGGGGGGGGAATATGATTCTATTTTTCTCTGTGGGGGACAATGCTTGCCCAGTAATTGTTACAAAAATCAAGGCACTATTTACTATAATTTGTGACCAACCCCTGAAAATAAAGATGCCCAGATGTATCATGAGTAGGTTGCTTTGACACCCATTCCAACTCACTAAGAAGTAATGGGATTGCAACGCTCCCTTTTCAGAGTTACAGTTCTTGTGCCACCAAGGGAGATGGCATTACCATTAAGTTGATTGGTTGGTATGGGCAACATACCATCATCAATAGAACTCCTGTATTAGTATATTTACCCCAATATTTTTCATGTGAGATGGCAAGGGATTAGGATAGGATAACATGTAAATGCACAGTACTGTAGGAACTCATTTCCAAACAGATACTGTACCTAACAGGGATGTTCAATTCCTGGCTAGACTTTAAGAACTTGTCTGTTTGTGGGACTCAGACAAAAAAAGAAAAAATCAGCCAACTGTCCATGTCTCATTTCTTGTCTTCTTAATTACATTTAGAATAAGTAATATGGCCCTAATGTCCTCAGTATTTTTATTTTGAGCTACACGTACCCTTCATCCTAAATAAGCCATCAGGTCTCTTATATTGTGCATTTTGATATTTGTTTATTAATACTGTAAAAAAAGAAAAACATTTTTTTTTAAATGTTTAAAAAAATGTACATCATGCAATTATTTATTTTATTTATTAATAGTTTCTTATATAGCGCAGCATATTCCGTTACGCTTTACAATAGGAGACAGTTATACAACAAACTGGGTATTTACAGACAGGCAAATGTATGAGGGCCCTGCTCGCAAGCTTACAATCTATAGGGAAATAGGCATTGATACACGAGGATAGATATTCTTTATTGCATTAATTCCACCAGAATGCAAAGGTTCCTGGTGTGCTGTATGATACGGTGACCCAGCAGTTTGGCCATGGTCAGGAGGATGGAAAATGTGAAAAAGATGTGGGGATATGATTAGATAGGAATGGTATATGAAGGTTAAGTGTCTGGTTCTAGAATTTGATAAGCTTGCCTGAAGAGTCGAGTATTTAGGAAATGCTTGTAGGTTTGGAAACATGAGGAGAGTCTTATTGTGCTTGGGAAGGCATTCCACAGAGTGGGTGCACCTCAAAGAAAGTCCTGAAATCTGGAATGGGAGTGAGTAATGAGTTTGGATGTGAGACGTAGATCTTGTGAGGAGCATAGAGGTCGGGTTGAAAGATATTTTGAGATAAGAGATGTATGTTGTTGTAGTTTGGTTTATGGCTTTGTGTGTAAGTAAAATAATTTTGTAGATGGTAGAATACAGGTAACAAATGAAGTGACTGACAGAGTAGCTTTGCAGACGATGAACGTCTGGCTAGGAAGATTAGCCTTGCAGCTGCATTCATGATGGACTGTAGTGGTGAGAGTCTGTATTTGGGAAGGCCAATAAGGAGACTATTGCAATAATCAATGAGTGAGATGAAGAGAGCATGGATTAGAGTTTTTCCAGTGTCTTGTGTAAGGTAAGGGTGAATTTTGAATATGTTTTTTATGTGCATGTGGCATGATTTCGAGACAGATTGAATGTGGGGAACAAAGGAAAGTTGAGAGTCAAGGATGACACCTAGGCAGCGAGCTTGATGGGTAACTTTTTTCATTTTTGTAACCTAAGGATGGTCCTGTTATTATTTTTTAAATAATTAGTCTTTATTATTTTTCCTAGGTACCAAATATCACTAATATATTTTGCTGTCTAGTAAATAAGTATTTTACAAATGCTATATATAAAAATATAAGCAAATAAATGCACATATTGTACTTTTTATACTCATTTGAAATTCTGTTTCTATTTCAATGTGTTTACTTTTGTAGTGTTCCTATTTAAATCCCATCTGTTGTACTGTATGCATCATTGTAAATCAACATCAATGTGAGATAATGTAGTGTGTGATCTTATGGCTGTACATTCTCCCTTTCTGGGTAGATTGATTTTTTTTTAATGCAGGAGCATTAGCTGCCTGAATTTAAAGTGCCAAATGTCGATTGGGTTCAGCACTGTCTGGCCACATTCATTTACAATGTAGGAAGGAAGGGTAAGTAACATGTAAGATAGTGTCTTGCTACACTGAAGTTAAAAATGACTGAGGGTAAGATTGTCTTATGTTTCCTGTAAGTGTTCACAGATGACATTAAATATTTATAAGGATATAATATCCAGAGAACATCTACACCCAACCCAAACAAAAAGGGCTTTCACTTGTAAAAATATTTTCTTGATTGTTACAAACTCTATACTACTAATGAAATAATCAGTAAGAAAAAGGAGGGGGGAAATTAACCGGTGCATGGCTTTGTATTTACGTCCTTGAAAGGAAGACTGAAGATCATATAACTAGAAAAGGAAGAAATCTAAACAATGACTTCAGTATTGCTGTTTGTCATGCCCTGTACTTCAGAGTCAGAGCCGGCCCTAGGCATAGGCATACTAGGCAATTGCCTAGGGCGGCAGCCTATGCCCAGGGGCGACCTTGTTGTAGAGGTGCTCTCAGCAACCATGTACTTGGCAACCAGCAACAGCCCGCAGGCTGTCTTGTTCCCTGCAGCCAACGGTCCTATAGATAGAGCGTGTCCTAAAGTGCCTGTCCGTGAATCCCCGCTGTGTGTTCCGCCGCTGAAAGGAGACAGAGCCCAGCGCTGTTAGTGTACCAGAGGGAGCTGTCGATCACCGCCCCCATTCCGCCAGAGTGCATGCAGCGCTAGAGCTGATTTAGGGGGGGGGGGGGGCACCCAGGCACTTGCCCCCCCCCCTGTCATTTGTCACTTTTTTTCGCTTTTAAACACCTCCTCTGTTAATGGTGCTGCTGCCTGCCGGGGCTTGATGTCATGATCTATTGACTGCCCCGGCGCGAGATTCAGAAGAGAGGAGGAGCTGACTTTGACCCGCTGCTGAGTGTCTGGCAAGTACCCCCTACACATGATGCGCCCCACGCTCCCTCCATGGGACCTGCCACCACAGGCTTCTCTGTGGGATCCACTGCCTAAACCTCCACAAGACCCACCACCGCAGCCTCCTCCATGGGATCCGCCGCATCAGCCTCCATGGGATTCGCTGCCTCGGGCTCCACGGGACCACTCTTCCGCAACCTCTGCCATGGGACCTGGCCATCGGAAGCCCTGCTGCCTTAGGTACAATTGTAGTGAAGAAGGGGAGGGTTCAGGGTTCAGCACAACAAGCATGGGTGGGGGGACAAACATACCTGTCCCAACCCTCTCCTCTCCCTTTTCCCTTTCCCCCACTATTTTCTCTCTCTATCTCTCTCTCTCTTTATCTCCCTCTGCTCTCTCTTTCTGCACTCTCCTCTATCTCTCTTTGCTCTCCTCCTCTCTCCTTCTCTCTCTCCTCTCTCTCTGCGCTCTCCTTCTCTCTTTCTGCGCTCTCCTCCCGTCTCTCTCTGTGCTCTCCTCTCTCTCTGCGCTCTCCTCCTCTCTCTCTGTGCTCTCCTCCTCTCCCTCACTCACTCACTCTGTGCTCTCCTTCTCTCTCTCTGTGCTCTCCTCTTTCCTTCTCTCTCTTTCTGTGCTCTTCTTCTCTTTCTGTCTCTCTCCTCGCTCTCTGTGCTTTCCATCTCCCTCTCCTTTCTCTCTCTGCCTTTTCTCTATGTGTCTCTCTCCTCTCTCTCTGCACTCTCCTCTCTACTTTCTCTCTGCCTTCTCTCTTTGTGCTCTTCTCCTCTCTGTATCATGCTATGCCCTCCTTCTCTCTCTCTCTCTCTCTCTCTCTCTCTCTGTGCTCTGCTTCTATCTTTCCTCTCTCTTTGCCTTATTCTCTCTCTCTCTGCACTCTCCTTCTTGCTCTCCCATAGCCCCCTTGGCGTCTCTCACGCTGATAACTGGAAGCCGCCACTACTACAGCTAGCGAGCACTCCCTGTTGCCTGATCTGTAGCAGCATGTGTGGTGAGACTGGGATCCGCCAGAGGAGAGGACAGAAGCCGGCGATGGGAGTAGCCTCAACTCCCATGCGCTGTAGCCTGTCAGAGAAGAGAAAATACCTCTGCTGTGCCAAACCTGCATGTGGACCCACTGTTAGGGAGTCGTGCCGCTGTAATATCATGGGGAGCTTACTGTCAGGGGGGGGGGGGTAGCCTGTAGCCTGGTTGGGTCTGGTTGCTGTGTGTGAGTAGAAGGTTGTCTGTGTCATGTGGGGGGAGTGGAGGATGTCTGCATATATAGTATGTGTTCTGTCAGCTGTCAGTGTGAGTGAGAGATGTCTGGATGCAACGTTTCAAAAAGAAACAAGAAAAAGGATTGTCCTTGGTGTGGTGCACCTGTTACAGGAATAATTAAACAATAAAATCTAACCTTTATTTATTAATCTTAAAACTTGCGAAATATAAAGCACACATGAAACAAAGTAAGAGTGATGGACAAAAGATATAATTGGTGTATTTAAAAGGACGGTGGCTACTTGGCAACGCACTTTTATCTGTTCTAATTCAGTTATGCTGTATTGTATGATGTCACAGGTTGTAATGTTATAACCGCTTGAAGAGAGGGTTGCAAATGCCTAACTTTCTATACCGTGGGTTAAACTGCCTTTACACTGTAAGTCTCGTGTCCCCTACTTATGGGGATGGATGCTGTATTTAATATTACTGTGTCAATAAAGTATCACGGAAACAGTGTTAATTATTGCAGTCTCAGGACTACAAGGATTCAGGTCACCAGAAATTGTAAGTCAGTGCACGCGGACAGATGTGGTGCAATTCAAATGTGTAGCAGACACCTGATGTTCTCAAAACTATGGCTGTATGGCAATGATCTTAAAATCTGATGTCCACGTTATAAGACTGTCTGTATGCCCTAAAATTATCCTTACATCAGTATAATACCTGGTTCATAAGATCATTTATAGGCATATGTGCAGAGTTCACTGTATTTATGCGTGGTTACAATTCCACTTTTCGAAAGAGGTATTAAGAATGAAGCACGGTCTGGGGTATTAGTACTGATGGTGGTTATGATTCCACAATTTAGTACCTCAGACTGTGCCCTACCTTGATTTTTCCTAAATTGTGGAATCATAACCACCATCAGACTGTGCCCTACCTTGATTTTTCCTAAATTGTGGAATATTGTAGGGGGGTAAAGAGGGGTTAGTAGTATAGAGGAAGGTATTGATGGGTCAGTAGAGTAGAGGTGGGTATAGAGGGGTTCGTGTAGTGGTGATTATAGAGGGGTCAATAATGTAGTGATGATTATAGACGGGTCAGTAATGTAGTGGTGATTATAGAGAGGTCAATAATGTAGTGATGATTATAGACGGGTCAGTAATGTAGTGGTGATTATAGAGAGGTCAATAATGTAGTGATGATTATAGAGGGGTCAGTAATGTAGTTGCGGTATAACGGGGTCAGTAGTGTAGAGTAGAACTAACGGCGGTGCTAGGGGGCACCAACCAAAATCTTGCATATATATATATATATATATATATATATATATATATATATATATGCATGTAAAGACTTCTCTTGTACTCTCTTGTACTCCTGGACAGAGGACATAGTGCATACATACTTTGCAATCTTGCAAAAGATATTGTTAGTGGCCACTTCCAGGCGTATGCTGTTGTGAATGATACATAATAATCGTCCTGCATGTTCAAAAGATTAGTAAAAGCAAAAAACAACCAGCTCATCCACATCGTGATAGAGTAGGGGTTCTCAAACTCGGTCTTCAGGACCCTAGAAAGTTCTCGTTTTCCATGTCACCCGGCAGGTGCATTCATTACTCATTGACACATTTTAAATGATCCTAAGGTGGAGCTAATTATTTCACTTGTGATTCTGTCTGTAGACCTACAAAACATGAACTGTGTGGGGTAATGAGGACCGAGTTTGAGAACCTATGTGATAGAGCATGTGTGCAATGTGGTCAATGCAAACAATTTGTCATTTAGGACCCATCCACATCGTTTCTCAAGACATAGAGCTTCAAAGCCCATTAACACATTGCTTACAAGTCCAGAGAGTCCAGAGAGTCCAGAGAGTGCTGCTGTCTACTACATCCTTATATATGAAGCGTATACGTATAGATAAAATGGCACAACATTTTAGTTACTGTAGATAGATACAGTATATCCAATAGAATGCAGCCTATGAGTAGGCATATCTATCAAAGCCCAATGCATGGAGGGCTGAAACCTGTAAGCAGTTGCCAGCAGTGACAGTTTAACATGCGTGAAGCTACCTTTTGCATAAGATATATATTTTAGAGTCAAAGCATATGAGAAGTGGCCTGAAGGAACATTGACCTTGGACTATACCAGTTATATTTTTCTTGTCCATAATAAAAAAAAATGAGTCCAAAAGTAGAGTAATGTATTAACTTTTTAGGTACATTGAACATTATGCCCACCAAATCTTTCCATATGCTAATCAAAGCGCATGGGGCAGATTGTATGTCACATGCATGTGTGTTTGAGTTGAACAAAAGATTTGGTTATGGTCATTAAAATGTTGAAGGTGATAGAACACACTGCATACTCCCGAGATCCCATGTGACTCTCGTATCTCTAAAGTCAAATCTGTACTCAAGGGGAATCGTTTTGCATCAGTTAGTAAGGTAAAGATGGAGCTGTTGAGACAGCTGACAGATAATGAGTTACAACATGACTTTTATAGCTGGAAAATAAGAATGCAGCCGTGTGTGGATGCAGAAGGGCAGTACCTAGAAGGTGAATAGAGTTAAAATGTACTTACTTCAGTATAATTAAACATACATTTTATAAAATATATTTCTGATTAAAAGTGTTCTGTGCATTAAATAAATACCTTAAAAAATGAAATATATATATGCTTGACGATGGGGGTGTGCACCCCAAAACGATGCAATAAAAGACACCATTATTCACAGATCCCTGGAGTGCTGTGGGATGAGTTAACCCTTCAAAGGGGTCAATCTACATCGTGACTGTACACACCTTTATTACAAGGGCACACATGCACCTGGAGTGATGATTCTGTGACCTCTATCTATGATATCTATCTATCTATCATTAACTATTTAATAATTTTTAATAATTACTAGTTGAGTATTTAGTAGTAGATCGTACAACCTTCGTTAGATAATGCTGTTATTACATACTGTAACATTAATTGATTATGAGCAAATTATCTATTGCAGCAGTTCTCAAACTGCGGGTCCTGACTCCAAAGTGGGTCGCGACCTTCTCAGCATGGGGTCGCAACTCCATGTTGCTGACCATCAGGCTGATGACTTTTTTAATCTCAGTCATTGATTCAAGGAGTCTGAAAAATCTGTTAAATTGTCTGTTATTTTAGACTCCCATAATTTTGTGCTTACACAATGCTGCCATGAACTGTATGTGCTGTCTGCTGACTACACATGTGATGTGATGACCTTCTGCAGTAACTTGTTGGGGTCCTGTAATTATTTTTATTGTCTGATGGGGTCCCAGATCAAAATAATTTGAGGACCTCTGATCTATTGTATTGTGTTTATGAATGAATCACATGTGAAGGATGCATCAAACATCAATATTATCATTTAGGGGGTTATTCTAGTTCACTCTTTCTGACAAATTCCTTCTTAGATGGACAAAACCATGTGCACTGCAGGTGGGACAGATGTAAAATGTGCAGAGAGAATTAGATGTGGGTGAGTTATTTTGTTTCTGTGCAGGGTAAATACTGGCTGCTTTATTTTTACACTGCAATATAGATCTCACTTTGAAGTAAAACCCCACCCAAATCTAATTCTCTCTGCACAAGTAACATCTGCCTTACCTGCAGTGCACATGGTTTTTTCCATCTAAGAAGGATTTTGGGCAGTATTCACTGAGAAAAAATCTCCGTGTTTTATGGCAAGTTTGTGCTTTTCTCGCATTGGACGGAGACTTTTGCTCTGAAAAAGCGAGCAACCCTATTCAACGTGCACTTCTCGCCGTCTTTCTAAGTGATTTTCGCTGTGTCTCTCCGTGTAGCAATTCTCCATCTTTTCATGGAGAAGTGGAATATGAACTTTTACAATAAAAGTTTTTTTGTTTTCATTTTGGTGTCAAAAAATCAGGAATTTTAATCTGTGAAAGGGCATGCTATTTTAATTCATGTGCTTATAGCACATGAATATATATTTAATTAAAAAAAAAATATATATATTTTTTTTTTACACAGAGCAGCCAGCAGGGGGCCGGGAGCTGAGCCGCTCATTAGATATTCATATATTCACTGCACCCGATCATTACATATGCACGATCGGGTGCAGTGAATACCCGGCCCCCTGTTGGCTCTCCCGGGGGGCAGCCTGTGCTGCCTGGCTCCCGGGGAGCCCACCTCCCCCCCCCCACATACGTTCTGGGGAAGGCAGGGAGACTTCCATCTCCCTGCCTGCCGCCGTCCTCAGGCTCCCTGCAGTGTCACCTCATATGCTGGATTGGCTGAGACTCGCCGCGAGGGGCAGCGAGTCTCAGTCACATTGAATACTATCTAAAGTGCAGTTGCGGAGAATCTCCAAACATGGAGAATCTCTGCAAAAACACGGCGAGTGCATGGCGAGCGGAAAAAAAAACGCTCGCCATGCACGGAGAATATTTTCATTGAATACTGCCCTTTGTCAGAAAGAGTGGACTGGAATAAGGCCCACAGTGACAATATTGCTGAATAAGAAGAAAATAGCTGTTTTAAATGTGTAACCAACGGGAGCTGTGTGGCAATGATGAATGATAGTTGTGAATGAACTGCAAACAAGAAGAGTCCTACTCTGACAAAGCATTGTTGAGTTGGTAAATTGTAGGTAGGACATGTAGATCTAGTAACTATAAGTATATAATTAAAAAGAATGGTGCTAAAAGTAACTTAAACAATAATAAGTAATACAGATATTACTAGATATTTCATAGATACAGTAGGATCTTTAAATAAATAACTGTATTCAATTCTATAGTAGAGAACAATGGCAGATGAGGATAGACTGCAAATTATAGTTATTTCAACCTTTAACTTGATCCATTTATTTTTTAATAAATTGTTATTGCATTTTTCCAAATATCATATTTAAAACAAAATGCAAAGAGAGTAAATACAAGCTACAGTATTGTATACAAGCAACAGAACTGTAATAACAATATAGAATTCTCTTGAAAAACATTATATAAGCCTTGGAGTGTAATACATTGCTAAAAAAAGAAAGTGCCACCAATCAGCTCCTAGCAATCATGTTACAGACTGTGTTTGAAAAGTGAAAGTTAGGGGCTGGGTGACTGATAGTAGTGATATAAACAGATAAATAAAATTAACAATATACTGTATGTGAGAATTGTGGGAAAGTGATAACATATTCCTTTAGGCTGTATTTATATCTGACACAAATTATAAGTGTTTTCAGAAAATAAATATATGAATATGTGATCATACATTCCTGAGAATTATTAAATTAATTATTTGTCTGAGAAAGCTGAATAAACACATATAAATATGTTACCAATATATTTCAGGAGAGCTCTCTGCCTCACCCACCCCTATTTTTGTCATCCGGGTACACAGCCCTCAACCTCTTTCTAGAGGTCACCCTCCTTGCCTCCTTGCCTTCTTCCTCCTCCCGTAGCTTCACCATAGGGTTGTTTGGATGATTAGGACCTACAAAGCTCCTGGAAAGGGCATCGGCATTGAGATTCTGTTTCCCCAGATGATGCCTCGCCTAAAACTAAAATAGCTGCAAGGCCAAAAACCAACGGGTCACATGAGCATTCACTTCTTTTGTTTGTATGTATGCATCCACTTTAAGGGTCTATGGTCTGTGACCAACAAAAACTCTTGTTCCAATAACTAATACCTTAATGACTCAACTGCCTACTTAATGGCCAAGCACTCTATTTGAGTACTTATGCTCTCTGGGCAATAATTTACGGCTAAGGTAGAGGATGGACTTTTCCTCTCCATCTACCTCGGGAAAAGACTGCTCCTAATCCTGTCCCATAGGCATCTGTCTATAACAAAAAATGTTTTTTAAAATCAGGAGCTTGCAAGACAGGCTCAGAACACAAAGCTCTTCTTAAATCCTGCCAAGCAGTTTCCACTGGTCTAGACCACGTTATTTTGTCTGGGGACTGTTCTTTTTAAGACATTCAGTTAGTGGAGCCTCTTTAACGGTGAAATCTCGAATGACCTAAGATGTGACTTACATTTAGGGTTAGACCAGGTGAGGACTGCTTCTACCTTACTAGACTGAAGTTTAACCTCTCCTCTGTCTACAATGTACCCCAAATACTTAGCTTCTATCATACCAATGGTACATATCTCACAGTTGGTGGTAGACCCGTGTGCCTGTAAAGACTTTGAAATGGCCTCTACCTTTGCTATGTGTGATTCCAGTCAGAGCTGAAAATAATAATATTGTCTAAATATGCAGCTGCATATTCCCTGCAGTGCTACAGCAACTTATTCATAGCTCTCTGGAAGGTTGCTGGGGCACCATGTAAACCAAATAGGAGCACTTTATACTGGAATAAGCCCTCTGGGGTAGAGAAGGCTGTTTTGCCTTAGCAGCTTCTGTTAATGGAATCTGACAAAAACCTTTTGTGGTGAGATACTGACTATTGTCTACATTTTCTTCCAACACATCAACCCGGGGCATAGGGTAAGATTCAAACCGGGACACTTGATTTCATTTACAGAAGTCACTGTAGAACCTTTAAGCACCTGAAGGCTTAGGTAATAAAACAATTGGATTATTCCACTCACTGGTAGAATCCTCGGTACTTGTGTAGTTTCACGGCGGCACTTCCCTGTGGGTTCTGCAATGCAATTTAGCACACCCCCACTATCCACGTCAGCCGAAGCGCGCAAGCCCCCGAGGGGATGCAGTAAGCATCCTCGTTATCTGTTCATACCCCACTATCCACGTCGGTGTGGAGTTAATTTTATGAAGTGTGGCGAGAGCAGCGAGCCACCGAGTCCTAAGCATGGCGAGTGCATGAAGCCCTGCGAGGGGATGCGGAAAACAAGCCCGAAGCGCGGTGAGCACAGAACGCCCCGTGAGGGGACACAAATTATTTGACATGTATTCCGCGTCCCCTCGACACGCTTTGGCATCATTTTCAGCAGCGCTCGCCACGCTTTATAAGATCAACTCCACGCCGACGTGGATTGTGGAGGTTTCAACAGGTCAGGAGGATGCATGCTGCATCCCCTCATGGGGCTCACTGCGCTCGCCATGCTTCGGGGTGACGTGGAAAGTGGGGATAGTGGGGATTCACATCGAATTGTATGCAAATAGTATTCACATCGTATGCAAATATCGCATGGGTACTTCTGTAGTTTCACAGAGGTAGTTCCCTGCGGATCGCATCATACGCACATTGTATGCAAATCATATGCAAATCAGATGCAAATATTGCATGTGATTTGGATACAATTCAATCCATGATGCAATTTAGCACACCCCCACTATCCACGTCAACCCCTAGCGTGGTGACCTATTCATACCCACACTATCCATGTCGGCATGGAGATGATTTTATAAAGTGTGGCGAGCGCAGCGAGCCACCAAGCTGGAAGCATGGTGATCACACGCAAAAAATTAGACCGAAGCGTGACGAGCGCAGCGAGCCCCGCAAGGGGACACAGATCATTTGACATGTATTCCGCATCCCCTCGAGGGGCTCGCTGCGCTCACCATGGTTCGGGCTAGTTTTTCTTGTTTTTCGATTGGGGGGTGTATGAACAGGTCAGGAGGACGCGTACTGCGTCTCCTCATGGGCCTCGCTACACTCGCAATGCTTCGGTCTGACGTGGGGTGTGCTTAATTGCATCACAGATCAAATTGTATGCAAATCGTATGCAAATATCGCATGGGTACTTGTGTAATTTCACAGAGGTACTTCCCTGCGGATCGCATCGTATGCAAATCACATGCCAATCTTATGCAAATATTGCATGTGATTTGCATATGATTCGATCCGCGATGCATTTTAGCAAACCCCCACTATCCACGTCAGCCTGTAGCATGGAGACCTGTTCATACCCCCCTATCCACATCGGCGTGGAGTTGATTTTATAAAGTGTGGCGAGCGCAGCAAACCACCAAGCTCTAAGCATGGCGAGCACATGCAAAAAATGAGCCCGAAGCGTGGTGAGCGCAGCGAGCCCAGCAAGGGGACATGAATTACTTGACGTGTATTCCGCATCCCCTCATGGGGCTTGCTGCGCTCACCATGCTTTGGGCTAATTTTTTGCGTCCACTCATCACACTTTATAAAATCAACTCCACACCGACGTGGATAGTGGGGGTATGAACAGGTTGGGAGGACGCGTACTGCGTCCCCTCGTGGACCTTGCTGCGCTTGCCATGCTTCGGTCTGACGTGGATAGTGGGGGTGTGCTAAATCACATCGCAGATTGAATTGTATGCAGATCGTATGCAAATATCGCATGAGTACTTGTGTAGTTTCACGGAGGTACTTCCCTGCGGATCGCATCATATGCAAATTGTATGCAAATCTTATGCAAATTGTATGCAATCTTACGCCGACGTGGATAGTGGGGGTGTGCTAAAATGCATCGCGGATCGAATCGTATGCAAACCACATGCAATATTTGCATAAGATTTGCATAAGATTTGCATACGATTCGATCTGCAGGGAAGTACCTTCGTGAAACTACACAAGTACCCATACAATATTTGCATACGATTTGCATACAATTCGATCTGCGATGTGATTAAGCACACCCCCACTAACCGAAGCATGGCGAGCGTAGCGAGGCCCACGAGGGGACGCAGAATGCGGCCTCCTGACCTGTTCATACCCCCACTATTGAAAAATGAGAAAAACTAGCCCAAAGCATGGTGAGAGCAGCGAGCCCCACGAGGGGATGCGGAATACAAGCCAAGTAATCCGTGTCCCCTTGCGGGGCTCACTGCGCTCGCCACGCTTCGGTCTCATTTTTTGCATGTGCTCACCATACTTCGAGCTTGGTGGCTCGCTGCGCTCGCCACACTTTATAAATCAACTCCATGCAGACGTGGATAGTGGGGGTATGAGCAGGTCACCACGCTTTGGGTTTATGTGGATAGTGGGGGTATCAGTTTGAAATACACTCCCCACCCAAATCTAACTCTCTCTGCACATGTTACATCAGCCCCACCTGCAGTGCATATGGTTTTGTCCATTAGAGAGTCATTGTGCCTTTTTGAGTGAATCAGAATAACCCCCTAAAGCCTAGTTATAATTTCCCTCCCAGGATTGGACATTTTGATTCTATCATCGGCATAACCAGTTTGTTGGAAATGGTCTCTTTTAATCCGATGATCTCCCCACTAGACCATAACTTGGTGATTATAACCCTGAATGTTATTATCCATCAAATACTTGTCCATTATGATCTTAAATTTAATTTCTGTCATGCCATTACCACCTCTGCTTTCAGTGAGTTCCACATCTTTACTGCCCTCACTGTAGAGAACTCCTTCCTTCAAACAGTTCTAAACCTCCTCTTCTCTATTTTAAGTGAATGCCCTCTTTACTTGGTTGGTGACATTAGGATAAAGAGGGTGCTTGATAGTTCCTTATATTGCCCCTTAATATATGTATACATGTTGAGCATGTGTTACAAAGACAGATTAGCCAAATTAGGAATCTTTACACATAAAAAAAGGCATTTATCCTTTTTTAAGTGTAAAGATTCCTAATTTGGCTAGTCTTCGTAACCCATGTTCTCCATACCTTAATTTGCTTAGTTGCCCTCCACTGAACTTCTCCAGTTCAATAATGTCTTTTTGTAGTGTGGGGCCCAGAACTGTACTCCAAACTCAATATGAGTATCTTGAAAAGTGGCACAATAACCATGTTGTCCTTTGATTCTACACCCCTTTTTATACACGCAAGTTTCCTATTGCCATACTTGCTGCTGCTTGACCAGTTTTAAACAAAATACAAATTCTTTCCCATAATCCCTATATCTACATTTTGTGGATCAGTCTCCTGTGAGGCACCACGTGAAAGGCCTTCACAAAATCCAGGCATACCATGTCAACTGTATTGCCTTTGTATAGGTTTATACTAACTTCCTCATAGAAACTAATCAGGTTAGTTTGACACAAGCAATACCTTACAAACCCATGTTGGTTCTTGCTGATTATATTATTTTAGAATAGAGGCTTGACAATGTCTAGGTCAACAGTCACTAGGTCGACATCTAGAAATGATCAACATACCATACCATCATACCATAGTTCTACATCAACAGAAGGTCATTGACAGGCTTATGGATGACATGGACATGATCAACACTCAAAAGGTCAACAAGAGTTTTTCACATTTTTGTGTATATGTCTACATATGTCAACACAGACACTGTCTAAGTGTATTGTGTCCCCTCTCAAGGCTCGCTGCACTTACCATGCTTTGGGCACAGTGCCTCGCAGTGCTTGGCACACTACTATAGTATTACGTTATGCCCATTTGGATAGTAAAGTATGAAACAAAGTCAGTCTAAACAAAAAAACATGAAAAACGTGTTTTGACCTTTTGAGTGTCAACCATGTCCATATCAATCTTAAGTTTGAGTCAACCTTCTGTCATTGTCAACTTATGGTATGTGGGCCATTCTTAGGTGTTGAACTTGATCCAATATTGGTCAACCTAGTGACTGTCAACCGAGGCACTGAATACTGTATAATGGACAGTCCTATAGCCCTTTTCGAGATTGCAAAGGGGAACTACTGTACCACACTAGGAATTATTTATTTTATTTGTTTGGAGCCTATAGTTTAGGGAACATACAGTTTATTTTACTTTTAGGGGGTAGCAGCCTCAGGCAAGTACATTGAGTAGATTGGTAGGAGGAAAGAAAAGAGTTCATATTTTCGCATTTCTTTTAGCAATTAATAAAACATAGCTTTTAATGGTTCTGAATAAAATGATATTTAACTACATCACTGAAATATGTTAAGAACTCTCATAAAATGTGCATTTAAAATAAAGTCTGTGTGAATCTGCCAAGAGTTGCTTGTGTTTTTATTGTGTTCTCATTTTAATTTGTTTATTTCCTTTTGTTCAGTCACATAAAATAGAATCTAGATAGATAATGGTAGCATTTGAATTGTCATATTGTTACAGTTGGGTGATACGTATTGAATTATTACCATTGTAGGTAAGTTTGCATCAAGTATCCCATAGTTCAGTACACAGGCCTCAATGTGTATCTTTATTTAGTACAACTTGGCTACGTGCCGAGACTTCATTAGCTGAAAGTATGCAGATAGTATTCAGGGTATTTATTTGGACACTGCTTTGGCTCAATGCTCAGGCAGAATTTAATTGTTTGATTGTGGTTCAAATAATTTGACCCTATATGACACAGCAGTACAGTATATAACATTCATACTATTATTCCTATCAATTATTAATGCCACAGGACACCTTAACCCTTTATTATTTCAGTGTTTGTCCTCTTTGGTATGCTATAACTATACTCCTTGTGCACTTTATGTAACAGAAAGATTATTTCTTATATAGTGACCTTCTGTAATGCCTCTTTTAGTACATATTTATTTTATTCCAAACCAGATACATGTTTTCTCAGTATATTTGTTTCAGTATCATGTTTAGACACTTTTGATCGTATATAGGTGTGATATTATTCGACCTCAGTATTAAGCAAATAGACTTTATTTTACTTTTACGGTCTCTGTATGATGTATACGACAGTGTCCTTTTTACATTATTATATTGCTTGATTGGTTAATATGTATCCACATCAATTGGTGAGAATTCACAATAACATTTATATTTTATAATGTTTGTTTCCCACATAATTCAGAAATAATAGTAATTAAGTCTCCTTGTTATGTATCTCTTTATAGATATATAGTCATACAAATATCGTGCCAGTCAGTTCTGTATCTGATCTGCCCAGTCTAACTTCATTATCAATCTAGATTCTATTTTCTGTGACTATACGAAAGGGAATGAAAACAAGAACACAATAAAAACACACATATTGACAGATTCACACAGCCTGTATTTTAAATTGACATTTCTTACTTTATGCACTTTTTTTTCTTTCTCCTCCTTTAACAATTTCTTTATTGGAGTTTTATTAGATATACATACATGAATATCAACATTCTAATGGATAGGGAAGGGTAGGAACAAAAAAGAAGACAGGAAAACAGGCTACAGTGGGGGGGGGGGATGCTCCTACTCAAAATACCTTGTCACTCTCTTTACATTATATATATCTGTGTATACAGTCTTTTAACTCTTAGGCCCACTACAGTATTTCTCACTTCTTCACTTTTTTAATCCCTATTTTATTTTATTATGTTGTTAACTACCGAAAGAATGGGGTGGGGGTAGATTATGATATGTTAGCCATAGTGACCAGATCTCTTTAAACCTTGTTGGTTTGTCTTCTACTACAGTATACTCGAGATATATTCCATATTGTATATATGCCATATTCCTGGTAATATTGCATTTTTCAACTAGATAGTTTGGGATTCCCAATGCAGAGCAATTTTAATCTTAACTGCACCGATCATAAACCAGATGAGTTTTTGTGCAGGTTTTGATATATCGGGCATATTTTGAGGAAGGAGATCATATCCCGGGGAAAATGGGAGAGGAACTCCTGCTATATTTGATATTAATTCATGAATAGATTTCCATATCCCTATCACTCCGGGAGATTCCCAGAAAATGTGGAAAAAGGTACCCCTCATTCCACATCCCCTCCAGCATCTATCAGAAACATTTGCGTACATACGCGAAATCTTCATAGGTGTCATATACCATCGTGTATATAATTTAAAGGCATTTCTCTATATCTAATTGAAGAGGATATTGAGATCATATTCTGCTTAATTTGATCCCATGTCTTTATATCTAACTGTGTTCCTAGATCCTCTTCCCATGCTAATTCATAAGACATGTGGATCGGGTAATCGTGTTTGAGTAAAAGATGATATATGGTTGAGATCAAGCCTTTAGTTGTTGATCTTTTATAACAGAGGGATTCCAGCATAGTTTTGCCCCCCCCCTTCCCCTTACGTAGATGGTAAGACGACGTATGAAGACTTCAAAGTTGTAAAAACTGATAAAAACATTGTGTAGGAATGTTATATTTTGTTTGTAACTCAATAAATGTTGGAAATATATCATTGTTAAACAAAAAATCCACATTATCCCAATGTATAAAATATTGTCTATGTTTCCCAACTGGGAATTCGGGATTATCCCAGAGTGGTGGGACTGATAGCATCTTGTATAATTTGACTATAGTCTATCCCATAAACCCAGGGTAAATGATATAATTGGGGATATCTGTGTGATTGCAGGCCTCCGATTATGTGGTAACCAGAGTAATGTCAATACAGAATGTAATTGAAGTAATTCTGTCCCCAGTTGTACCCATCTACGTGTGGTTATATGAGAGTGCCATAAAACTGCTTGTGCTAAATGGACAGCATAATAATATAATCTCATATTTGGGACTCCAAGGCCTCCTTCCTTAGTACTCTTATGCAATATTTTCAGGCATACTCTAGATCTTCTGGAAACAATGGTTCTTGATACTACGTATAAGAATCGAAAGAGCGCTCAACTCATGAATTGCTGCCTTAAAATCAGCTGCTGATAAGGAGATGGTCAGTCTCCTAGTAACAATGAAAAAAGAAAAAACGATAAGCAGCGCTCAAATGATAGGAGAGGGTGAATCAATTTAAACTTGAAAAATATTCAGAATTTTCCAGATTGTGGAAGTGAGTAAGTGAGTAAATGGACCGAGAATGGGATTGGTATATAACCTGCACTGTCCACAATAGTCCCGATTTATTGATGGCGTCTACATGGCATTTTTATCCTGGGGGCTGTATGATGGAGTCCCTATCAGATGGCTAGAAGGGGCTTCAACCTTTACGCAGATTGTATCCAATTTTTGCCAGGTAAGATTCAGCCAAAGACATCCAAAGCTAGAGGGACCGGGTGGTCAGAAAAATCAGCAGGTGAGTCCAACAGTACCAAGGGTCCAATGAAGGTTGGTTCTGGATAGGGCACCAACGCATTTCACTGGACTCAACTTCAGCTTTATCAAGGTGTACTCTAAATCTTCTCCCTGACCACAAAAATCGTGTAAACAACTAATGTAAATTCTCACTTGCTGTTAATGTTATTGGGAGAGCTTGAAAAAGATAAAGTAAGCGAGGCAATACATTCATTTTTAAAGTATTGGCTCTACTTGTCCATGAAATGAATTGTCCTGACCACCTAACAAGGTCCATAGAAATTTCATTAATCAACCTAGGATAGTTTGCATCATATAAATTATTATAATGTTTAGTAAGATATATTCCTAGGTATATCAATTTGGACCTTTTCCACTCAAATTGAAAGGTAGACGCAATATGATTTTTTAGTGACAGGGGAAGATGGAGATCCAACACTTCTGTTTTTAAGGAAATAATCTTAAAATTATAGACTACGCTAAATTTTTGCAAAGTCTGGAACAAATTGGATAGAGAGCTGATCGTATTTGCCAGTGTGAGTAAGATGTCATCAGCATAGAGTGACATTTTATATTCTTCTGACCCTATTTTAATCCCACTTATGTCTATTGCCTTCCTTATTTTGGCAGCTAGAGGTTTGATCATAAGTGCAAAAATAGGGGGGATAATGGACATCCCTGCCTGGTTCCATTTTTGATTGAGAAAAGGGTTGACTTAAGGCCATTTACCAGCACTGTTGCTGTAGGAGCTGAGTATAAGGATTGTATTCCTATCATAAATTGTCCCGAGAAGCCCAGTAGCGCCAGTATGTGGTTCATATAGTCCCATGATACCCGATCGAAAGCTTTCTCCGTGTCCAAACTCATAATTAAGGAGGGTGTTTTTGCTTTATCTATAAAATGGATGGTATCAATAGCTCTCCTAATATTATCAGAGGCTTGCCTGTTTGAGATAAAACCCACTTGATTGGGATTTAGTAGCGAATATATTATTTTTGTCAGTCGGTTGGCTAATATTTTTGCAAAAAGTTTGAGGTCTGAATTCAACAAAGAGATTGGGCGATAACTACTACAAGTAGATGGATCTCAACCTGACTTAAGATAAGTATAATCTCCGCCCTTGTTGAGCCTGAATCAAATTGTTGCCCCATTAGAATTTTATTAAATAGGGTTTTTAAATACGGGATTAGGATAGTACCAAATTTCTTATAGTATATAGCCAAAAAACCATCTGGCCCTGGAGCTGATGCATTTTTTAGAGATTTAATCGTATTTTCAAACTCCTCGCTCGATATTTCCATATCTAGATATTGGCACTGTGATTTAGAGAGCATCTGAAGTGAACATGTAGAGAAGAAGCTATCAATGCATTTCTGCATTGTTTCTTCATCGCTCTGGTTCGGAATATTATAAAGTGAGTCATAAAACTCTTTGAAGCACTGCGCCATTTTCTGGGGGTCATATATAAGGTTATTTTGTGTATCTTTTAATGATACTATTCGCTCCCTTTGTCTACGTGCCAGTAGGTGTGAGGCCAACATGGAGTCAGCTTTATCCCCTTAGCATAAAATCTATATTGAAGCCATTTCATAGTTTTCAACACTTTTGCCGATTGAATTTGATATAGTTGGCTTTTTAATGTTAGAAGCTTACTATAAATCTTCTGTTTAGGGGTTGTTTGATGACTAATAGTTTGCAATTATATCTGCTGTTCCAGCTCTACACAAATATTTTGATCTTTTAGTTTTTGGGATTTGGCTAACGATATATAATGTCCTCCGGTGGAGGCTTTATGGGCTTCCCATACAATTGAGGAGGAGATATCCTCTGTAGTGTTTAATTCAAAATATTCCTTCAAAGTATTTTCTATCTGAGTAATTTGTTCCTTCTTCAACAGAAGCGTTGAATTTAGTCTCCATCTGAAGGATGTAAAAGGGTTTTGTGTCACTGTGATTGATATTGAAACTGCTAAGTGGCCTGACCATATAACTGGCGTAACCCAGGCTTTCACTAGTCCTGATGTTTTGAAGTTTATTAAAAAGAGATCAAGTCTGGAATGAATTTTATGTGGAATGGAATAATGTGTATATGTACGTTCCATAGGGTAAAGTACTCTCCATGCGTCAAATAAGTTGTTTGATGTAATGGCCTCTCTCAGTCTTTTTGACTCTCTGATTGTAGAGGGGCTCGCTTAATTTGAAGGTGATCTGTCCCAATTTAGGTCTGAGGCTGCATTGAAGTCCCCACCAATAACTATTCTTTCCTTAGCGACTTTTTTTAAATTGGACGAAAAATTCTTTATGAAACGTATTCTGTTCCATATTTGGAATATAAACAGATGCTATTGTCATATAACAGGCATTCCCAACCACGGTCCTCAAGGCACACCAACAGTGCAGGTTTTGTAGATATCCAGGCTTGAGCACAGGTGACTTAATTAGTATCTGAGGGATTCTGATTAAACCGTCTGTGCTGAAGCCTGGATATCACTAAAACCTGCACTGTTGGTGTGCCTTGAGGACCGTGGTTGGGAATGCCTGTCATATAAGCTTGATTTAATTGTAAAACCACAATGTTAAAGCAGCCTTTTGGGTCTGAATAATAATGTTCTATTTTATATACAGGTACCAAAAAATTATGGAACAATATCGCGGTCCCTTTACTTTTTTTTTCCTGATACTGAGTAATATGCATTAGGGAATGTGCTTGACTCGAGCACTGGATGCTGTGTTTTAAAATGTGTTTCTTGTAATAAGATTTTTTGAACCTTCAATTTTACCTTCAAAGTACTGTATCACCATTGTACGTTTGCAGGGCGAATTTAAGCCATTTACATTAAGTGACATTATGTTTAGCATCATGGTGTATACCAGTGATGCATAAGTTTACTAAAACAGGTGATAGGCTTTAAGTTTCAGCATTGCATTAAAAAAAAGGGGGGGATGACAGAAAGGAAACCAGACTAAGGGACACATTAGGAAAGATGGGCTACTGGACATCTGTGCAACAAATTTTCTCTGTGCTAGCCATTCTAGACAGTGCCCCTAAATTGCGGGGGGGGGGGGGGGATGAGCCTCATATTGGCAAGGGCTGCCGCTATATTTCTAAGTGCTTAACTCTTAAATTTGCTGTTGTAACTCCTTCTAATATATATATATATATATATATATATATATATATATATATATATATATATATATATATATATATCTTTTCATGAATGAATCCTTTAGGGAAAGGGACCCTACACAGAAAACAAAAAGCTAGACATTATTATAAAGACCTGAATATGTGTTCCGAACTTAATCTTACTTTATATATGATCTGTGGTTATCCTTTAACCCTTTAAATGTCTTCTCCAAGAGGGCTTCATAAAATCCATATAGTGAATACTAAAGAACAGTATGGAAAAAAATCCCCTTTTCCTTTATTTTACTCTTTCCCCCCCCCTCCTTCCCTCCCCCTTTCCTTCTTTCCCCCTTCCCCTCCTCCTCCCCCTCCCCCTTAACTATATATATATATATATATATATATATATATACCACAGGAAAAAAAAACTGTTTACTGTGCTCGCGTATTAATCTACTCAAATAGTGCCTCATCATATTTTAGGAGGGTCAATCCAATCCCTTGGGTGATACTGTGCTATATCTATATATGTGACTTATCCTTTACTATGTGACATAGAAAGAAGAAAGAGAAAAAAAATCACTATCACTATCTAAAGTACACTTTCTATGAGAATGTTTAACATACTGTATTTCACTGATAGAATTAAGTATAATTTTATTCAGAACCATTAAAATCTAAATTTTTTTATTGCTATACAAAGTTTGCCATTATGGACTATTATACCCCCTTTTTAACTTACAAGAAAAGTTTGTGTTATTGCACCTGAACCCGGGCTTTCTGTCAGTGTAAACAGCTCAACCAGGGTCAAGTGACCAGGTAAGCCAAACCTTTTAGCGAGGAGTGTTTTTCCTAGGAAGAGCCAGTACGATGCTCAGTGTTAATGAGTTATCTAGATTGATCTATCACAGGACCATTTACAACATAGGAAGAGTTGGCTCTAGGAGATGATCTCAACCCCAAGGGTCAGCATTGCTTATGTATTCCATGATGTTGTCAACCCAGCAATAACTGTGGGCCTGCCAACAGTCTGAAAGGATTTTCTTTCCCACAGTAATTTTTTTTTATTTTTCACTCATTTCACTATTATTAAGAAAATATATAGTGACTGAAACCAGTGAGTAGTTTTCCTTAGGTCAAAACTCGATGTTTCTATAGTTGTCATTACATAAATTGGTAATCAAGTGGCTTTGCAATGTCTTGAATATTTCTTTGAGGTTAAAAAAAGTGTGACTTCTGTGATGATTCTCTTCCTATAGACTTACAGTAACTATGGTATTTGAGAATTGCTGTGCCTTTGTAGTTTGCTTTCTTGAATTTACATTTTTTTCTTGAAAGAACAAATAATTAGCAGCTACTGTACCACTCCTATTTACACCAAAAGAAAATGAAAGAATAATTTTATTTATAGGGGTCCAGTATATAACTTGTGATAGAACAAACCATTATACTTAACAAGCCTACTGTATTTTACAATACTTTATTCATAACAGTACTATAAAAATAAAAGAATAGACGGATCATATTTTATTAAACAAAAGTGAGACAAAACATTGCAATCAATACTGCATTTGTCATGATAATTTTTATTATTACCACTTACTGTATTTATGTTGCACATGTATATTTGGAATTCCAATACAGTTGAAAATCAAGATGTGTTGTACATTATATGCAATTTTGTAATTACATAAATTTGTTTAGTGTATTGTTAATAACTTGGAGCAAACCATGAATTAAATTAACCAAATTCTAATTTTCACCACATTGTGCTTTTTTTTTGACTAACTGATCATTTACACATTGTATGTGATTGTTAACTGTAAAAACAATCACTGTGATAAGGAAAAAAGGAAATATTTGATCTTTAATGCTAACAGATCAGTACCTTTATATGTTTATACTGTGTATATAGTATAAATATAAAGAAAGGATGCGAGAGAAAGATTACAATTACTGGTTCTTACCAACATAGCGTAGAATCATATTATAGCACATTACAAATGAAACGTGAAAGTTCTTATTAGGAAGATGAATAGCACGAGATGGTTTGACTTACTTTGGTATGTGCATACTGTATTTATTCATGCATATTTATAAACATTATGCATAGCATTTACTTTTGCAGAAAAATTGCACTACTGACAGAAAATGTATTTTACAATATGTATCTTTTAGAACAAATACTGCATACAATAATGAATAAAATAGCAAGAGGGGAAAAACAAAATGCAGAGTACAAGTGGAGCCTGCACTGTATTCTCCAGTGGAGGGCAAACTTGCATTAAATATATAATCCTCCTAGCTAGAAAATCATTTTTTTTAAATGTATATCCATATACATCTGAGAAACTGTCCACTGCTGCAGATGTAATACAATTGTGTGTATATGTGAATATATATATATTTATATCTATATATATATATACAGTGTTGTGCGAGCCGGTACTCCTTACTTGCAGCAATAAGGTACCCCGGGTGCCATCCACAGATGAACAGCAGTGTGAGAATAACTGGCGTCACTCTGAGGAATTTTCAAGTGAAAAATAATTTTATGCAGCAACAGTCGACATCAGCATGTCAGCGCGGTCGATGTTTCAATGACATGTAGTCATTTTCCTTAGGACATGACATGCAGTATGTAACAAGAATACAATGCATAATACAGGGTTTAAATAGAACGCTTACCTGACAGGGTCCGCCCGGAGGCCGGGTGCACGCCGTTTCTCCCCCGCCATGGGGTGTTCCGGTATGCTGATGTCAGCTTCCGGCTCCCGTTGTCCGGGAAACGCACCAAGCTGACCTCCCCAGCCGCCGGACGTCCTCCCGCAGATCTCAGCAGAGCTGTACATGGAAAACAAATAACACATAAATATATGAAAAGTAGGTGCCGACATTGGGCCTTATTCTAGTTCACTCTTTCTGACAAAATCCTTCTTAGATGAACAAAACCATGTGCACTGCAGGTGGGGCAGATGTTAAATGTGCAGATAGAATTAGATTTGGGTGAGTTATTTTGTTTTTGTGCAGGGTAAATACTGTCTGCTTTATTTTTACACTGCAATATAGATCTCGCTTTAAAGTAAAACCCCACCCAAATCTAATTCTCTTTGCACAAGTTACAGCTGCCCCACCTGCAGTGCACATGATTTTGTCCATCTAAGAAGGATTTTGTCAGAAAGAGTGAACTAGAATAAGGCCCATTATGTTGTTGGCACCTCCATGTAGTAACATAGCATGCACAAAGCAAAACAAAGCACTAAGTTGACAACAAAACAATGACTAATTATATATCACACCGCTCCAATTGAACCTTTCATTCAGTCCCAATGGTTTGCTGGTCTGTAGCTTATATATCCACCTGGACTCCAATCTGAGTAGTGCCCCGTCCCGATCCCCTCCTCTACGCAGTGGGGGATGTGATCAATCAGAATGTACTTTAGATCTCCAATAGAGTGGCCAGCTTCCACTAAGTGCCTGGCCACTGGTTGTTCTGCAGATTTGGTTTTGATGGCATTACAAATGGCAGAGCGGTGCAAGGCCATCCTCTCACGGATAGTGCGGATGGTCTTGCCCACGTAGTGCAAACAACAGGGACAATATAGGAGATATATCACGTGGGTCAATAGACAAGTTAGCACATGTTTGATTGGAATGCTGTTGTGGTTAATGGGGTGGTTGAATGACTTGCACACCACCATATTTTTGCAGGTTGTGCAACTGAGGCACCTGTAGCATCCTGGTGGTCTCGTTAAAAAATTGGATGGGGGCTGGGGTATATCAAAACCTGTTATGTCCGTGTGGACCACTCTGTCCTTAATTTTGCGGCCTCGTGTGTAACAAGCCATTGGTCTCCTATTTTGTAAATAGCAATGATGCATCGGTCTTAACAATCGGCCACAGGGCTGTTGTTGCCCTTTGCACTACAGGGCTAGATGTTGAGAACTGCTGTTTCCATGGAATCACATCCTGTTGACAACGGACTTTGGGTTTTAGCAGCTCCTCCCGTGGGATGGCCAGAACTTCCTTTTGAAGGTTGTGCAGTAGTTTGAGGTTATACCCTGTTTACAAATGTATCCACTATTGAGTTGGTGCTGTCCACAGCTGCCTCATGCGAGCTGTATATTCTAGCAACTCGCATTAGTTGGGATTTAGGGAGACCTTTTTTCAGGGGGTTGGGGTGATGGCTGGACCCCAACAGCAGGGTGTTGCAGTCAGTAGGTTTTGAATAGACCGTGGTTTGTAACTGTCCATTGTGCAAAGAAACCCGCACATCCAAATACTCAATCGATTCCCGTTGGATGTTATATGTATGTGTACTTTATAGGGCTGGTGCTGTTGTTACTAGCTTCAATGTGCTCCTCCAGAACAGATGTCGGCCCTGTCCACAAGCAGAATAAGTCGTCGATGAAACGACAGTACATCAACAGGTATTTAGAAATGTGGTCCACACTTAAGAACTTGTTATTCTCTTCCGCAAACATAAAAATGTTTGCGAGACTCGGCGCCACCGGGCTCCCCATTGCACACCCCGTTTTTTGCTGGTACATGGCACCATTGAATAGAAAGTAATTATGTTCTAAAGTCAATGTCAATAGTCTCACAAATAAATTGTGATCTAAGTCACTGATGTCGTTGGTGCGAAGGAATTCTGCCACCGCTGCCACTCCTGCTGTCTGCGGGATGGCAGTATACAAACTACACACGTCCAGTGTTACCAGCACCGTGTTATCTGGAATGTGTGTGATCTCTTGTAGTCGGAGTAAATAGTCGGTGGTGTCCTTGATGTAGGTGCGCTGATGTTGAACATGTGGTTGGAGTAGGGTACCCAAAATTTTTGAAACTGGCTGAAATAGTGTCCTGTTCGCTGAAATGATCAGACGCCCCGGTGGATTGGTGAGATTTTCGTGTAATTTTGGTACTGTATAGATGATGGGACTCACCGGAAACTGCTGTGTGAGGGCTTTGCATAAATCTTTATTGATAAGTTGGTTCTGAGTGGCTTCAAGTAGCAAGGCATCCAATTCTCTCTTGTATCCATTGGCGGGGTCAGCCACTAATCGGTCATATACTTGTGTGTCACTGAGTTGATGTTCAATCTCAGTTGTGTAGTCACTCAAGTCTTGAACGACAATCGCTCCCCCTTTAACCCTTTACAGTTCCTTTTTACGGCACTGTGGAAAACATGTGGCGCCTTATAAATAAAATAATAATAATAATATGTATTGTACCCAGTGGCGTAACTATAGCTCCGCAGCCCCCGCGGTGGAGGGGAGGCGCAGAGAAAGTTTGGGCGCCGGGGGTCTGCGGGGCTATAGTTACCCGCTGCTGTCTTTGCCAGTACCTGCCTGCCGTGCCCGGTGCCATCATGGTCCTGTCTCTCCCAGCGCTGGCTAGTGGCTCCTGCTGCTATAATGAAAACAGACACTTAGAAAATGGCTGCCCCCATACTGCAGACAGTTTTCTGTCTGCAGTATGGGGGCAGCCATTTTCTATGAGATTTTTCATTATAGCAGCAGGAGCCACTAGCAAGCGCTGGGAGAGACGGGACTGTGACGGCACCGGGCACGGCAGGCAGGTACCGGCAAAGACAGCAGCGGGGGGCGTAAAATAGGTAGTTATGCCACTGATTGTACCATTTTAAAAAGTTTTATAAAAATTAGGCTGTGCAGTACCTTAGTATTTTCATGGTTAAAGCAGCTCAGAATCATTCAAACCAGAAACAGAAATTAATTTGCAACAAAATCATGTGATTTCAGATTCAAATCAGAATCCAACTAACGTAAGAATTCAAGCCTAAAATGACATGCTTGTTATGATTATCTCAGAAAAGTAAAACTCGTTTTAATATATTGAACCTGATAATGTTCATTCATTGGTAGTTTTATTCAGTGGACCGATTCACCCTGCATCATGCTTACCTTGATGTCAATACTATACAAATTATTTATTGCACATTTGTTTTTTAGAAATATGTGGGTTGTCTATTTAAATACAAATACAAATAAGATGTACAAATTAGATTTTGTAGATGACTGATATTGGTTAATGGCTAAAAAGGGGTTTCATAAGAGTTAACTTTTGAAGCATTTTAACATTCTCTGCAATGCAAAAATATACCCATTTTACAGCAATTGCCAGATGGAAGAATGTGTTATCTAGATACAACACCACAGACAGGTTGTGATTAGTGTTAATAATATTACAGTCAAATTAATAGATGCAATGAAGCACAAATGTATAATTTTCGTATAAAAGGAAAGTGCTATTCAGCACCAATTAAATAATGTCAAGAGAATGTTGAAAAGTTGAGAATGTTCGTTCTTGTAACATGAAATTTTACTTCACACTTTTTAAAATACAATCACTTCATTCTATTTCTTCAAAGGATATATAAAATGACACTTTAATTTTGAGAAAAGTGTATATTTTAAGTTAGAATAAAGTACTTATAATGATAAGTGTGTGCTATAAAAAGCCTATTTATCAAAAAGTATTTCTGGATATCCCCCTGAAAACACATGTTCTGTGGAGTAACTGATCCCCTAAATGTATGTGGGGAACTGCAGCAGGTATTGAGATAAACACTGTGATCCCCCATTTTTAATCAGAAAAGCAACCACTTCACTGTAGGTTGCTATAGGTGCAGCCTAATTATAAGATTTATCCAGCTCAAGAATGTACCAACTTAAATGGTGTTACCAACTGTAGCCTATAGACAGTGTCTGACTGTCTGAGGAATACATAGACCAAGAAGGGAAATGCAGCCACCTCAAAATCTTGGCAATTGGATATGCAGTATATATATATATATATATATATATATATATATATATATATATATATATATATATATCAGCTGTACAGTTCCTGCACTCCATTCTTTAGTTACTTTAACTTCCTCCAATGCCCTCTTGTGTGAGGGGTTAAATCTTCCCAAAACTATAGTATTTTATAAGGCGGCACCTGTAGACTGGTAACTTAGGCCCTCATTCTGGTTGAATCGCTATCCTGCATTTTTGCATAGGCATGGCGAATTGATATCACGGAAAGGGGTGTGGTATAGAGGTCAGACAGTTGGGATCCCGACTGACCGGACCCAGACAGCATGGCGAGCGCAACAAAGCCCCTTGCGGGTTCGCTGCGCTTGACACGCGAGCCACCTATTCTATTCTCCCTCTATGGGGGTTGTGTACCCCCACAAGGGAAAATAGCAGGTGGTCATCGGGAACCCGGCTGTTGGTGTTTTGACAGTCAGGATCCCGACATCGGGTGAATGCCTATTGGGATCCCGACTGTCAGGACCCCGTCCGGCACCAACGGAAAGAACATACACATATATTTAGGCAGCAGTGCAGTGATCGGTAGCTTATTGGTAGCACTATAATATTCGGCAGTGCGATGGAGTGCCAATCTGATGAAAACCCTACACTTCTACAGTGGAGCATCAAGAGCCTCTCTGACCAAGTCCTGACTCTCACCTACCATTTTGTAAGAAAAGAATCTCCCTCCCTAAAGCTGCCTATTGAAATTTGCACTCCATCACACTGCCGAATATTATACTGCTGCCAATATGCTGGCGATCACTGCATTGCTGCCAAAATATCTTTGGGAGACAGGAGGGACACCTACCATCAGTGTCCTGCTCTGCCGACTGGCTGCTTGTTGCCCGCCTGCCCCCAGATCTGCTCTCTCTGGTGGTGTCTGTATGTGGCCTGCTGTACACTCGGCAGCTATCTGGATGTGCTCCCTTTGGCGGTGCTTGGTCAGTGAATGGAGACATTCACATCTGTGGATTTTTCCCTGTGGACAGAGTGGACTACGCTATAGTATATTGAGCTCTTGTTAACCTGATTCACATACAGTATGAAGGCTATACCCATATGCAGAAATATATCAAGGCGGTGAGAACTGTAATCATTCTAGGAGGTCAAACACATAAAATGCTATCATCCTTTAAATTATATTACTCTTAGTCATATATTGGGTCTCTGGACTTTTTGTCAGTGCACTGACTATTTTTTATGCATATATTAAAAAAAAGATAACTGTTATATACATATTGTTACATATATGATTTAATTATTTACGTATATATTAATGTTTACCTATTAACTTTCCATTTGAATGTGTATTAGAATAAAAATTAATTAATAGAAGCACTCCTTGTTAGTCATGTTTTTTTTTTTTTTTTTTTCTTAGCAATAAGGATTCTTATTTAAGGTCAAAATTGATCATTTGTTGTTTATTATGTCTGTAATATATGTACTTGTAACCCACTTCATTGTAGGTCTCGAGTTGTCATGACAATAATCTCGGCTGATGATGACAGGCTGGGAATTCTCCAGAAGTTCAGCTAACATGGCTGGGGGTGTAAGAGGCATCTCGACATCTGTAACAAGGAGCTGAAGGGTATTTAGGTACGCTGTATGTATGTGCTGCGGCCTGAAGACAGTGTAATAAACCTCAAATTGACAATGTTTACTATGGTTCCTGAAGAAGTTGTGTATGTATGTATATATAGTATATACAATCCTTTGTGACCCGGCACTCCCATCTCCAATTATGGCTGCCTTGGTGCCTGCTCAAATACTGCACACATTCACATATAACGAGCGAGGAGGGATCGGAACTCTGATGGGCTTCATCACTGATGATACATCCAGAAATAATGGACAGAGACTATGTCCTTATCGACATTTAGGTTATAATAGCCATTTGACAAAGGTTATTAAAAGCTTAATGTCAATAACGACATAGTCTCTGTCCATTCTTTCTGGATGTATCATCAGTGATAAAGTCAGTCAGAGTCCTGCTCCATCCCCTCTCCTCACTATATTACACACACACACACACACATATATATATATATATATATATAGTCCTGGGGTTGCTCGGCACTCCGGACGATGGGGATAATGACCATGGTGCCCTCAATGGTTTGGTACAAGAATTCTGTTCCCCGGTGTCTTGTGAAGGACCCAGAAGGAAGACTGAAAGCGGCACTCCAACGGAATTTTTAGAAATAAATCACCATTTATTAAAAGTGTCAACAAGTGGCGTAATACAGGCTCCATCGACGTTTCAAGGCATGTAAGCCTTTTCCTCAGGATGCGCCCTACAGTGTATAAAGTGCCAGTGTGGGTATTAAACAGAGCAGGAGTGCCCTCTTACCTTATAAGTAGCCTTCAGTTAACGTGAAGCCTCCACGCTGCTCCGGCGTCGGCGGGTGCTGCTTCCGGGTTCCCGGGTTCAGCCCACTGATGACGTGCAGCCGTCGCCTAGGTAACCTAGGAAACAGCTTCTCCGGTCTCAGCCTGGAGCGCGTCTCGGCTGTGGAAAAAATAAATAAATAAGACCAACATAAATAAACAGGTGGATACGTATGTGTAACGAAAACCAAATGTGAAATACAAAATTGTGTGGCTACTATTATTATTGTGATGTGATAAAATGAATGACTGCGGTTGCGCTGCATGGATTAATCAATTAGTGATATGGAGACAACATTTGTCACGACTATCTCACTGTGTGTACAAGTGGCACCATTGAGAATAATATCATCTCTACACACATGATTTACTAAACAATGTTGCACTACATATAGGTGGTAGTACATCATAGAAATTCAGCTTATAAACAAACAAGGGAAGGAAAAGGGGCTTCAGCTGTTTTTGGGGTACTTTCAGATAAACGAATTCCAGGCTATCATTTCATTAAGGCCCCTAGGGGCCAAAGTTCCCAGTTTGAAAATCCACTGTGATTCTCTCTGGGACAACATCTTCTGTCTGTCACCTCCTCTGGGGGGTAACGGAATATGATTGATGATTTTACATTTTAAGTCCGACAATTTATGTCCTTCCGCTTTGAAGTGTCTTGCCACAGGTTGATTGACGCTTTTTCCTTGCAGACATGAAGAGATCGCTGACCGGTGTAGGGCCATTCGGACCCTTAAGTTAACTATGGTCTGTCCCACATAATATTTGCCACATGGGCAGATTATTATATATATTATATATGGGGTCTTGCAATTCATGACATGTTTGATTGCAAAGGATTGTCCTGTGGAGGGATGCAGGAAAGTGGGGCCTGCTATAACATGACTGCACGTTGTGCAGGACGGGCATTTATAGCAACCCGGTTTTTTTGTTTGGATGTTGAATAATATAGGGCCTTGCTCTTGGGTGATATTGGTCTTTACTAGGAGGTCCCTTAAATTTCTGCTCCTCTTGAAACTTGGCATGATGTTCTTGTTTTTAAACCCTGGTAATGTTTTATCCAATGTAACCAAAGTCCATACTGCCTTGAGTGCTCTGGGAAGAACCCTGGTGGCTGGACCATATGTCGACACGAACGGAATTTTGTCGGTTGCTCTGGAAGGCTTATTCTGAAGGACTGCTGCCCGGGTCAATTCTAGCACTTGTGTCTTTTGTTTGGTCAATTCAGCATATTTGTATCCTCTGGCTGTTTATTTATGTTGGTCTTATTTATTTATTTTTTCCACAGCCGAGACGCGCTCCAGGCTGAGACTGGAGAAGCTGTTTCCTAGGTTACCTAGGCGACGGCTGCACGTCATCAGTGGGCTGAACCCGGGAACCCGGAAGCAGCACCCGCTGACGCCGGAGCAGCGTGGAGGCTTCACGTTAACTGAAGGCTACTTATAAGGTAAGAGGGCACTCCTGCTCTGTTTAATACCCACACTGGTACTTTATACACTGTAGGGCGCATCCTGAGGAAAAGGCTTACATGCCTTGAAACATCGATGGAGCCTGTATAACGCCACTTGTTGACACTTTTAATAAATGGTGATTTATTTCTAAAAATTCCGTTGGAGTGCCGCTTTCAGTCTTCCTTCCGGGTCCTTCACAAGACACCGGGGAACAGAACAATTGTTTCGAGCCTCCTGGCTCATCCTCAGGACGAGCCAGGAGGCTCGAAACAATTGTTGGATTGTAACACTTGCAATAAAAGCACTGTTTTGAAAGGATCTCCGTGTGACGCCCCTGCTTGAACAAAGCTATTGGACTGTGCATATTTGGGGAGACCCCCCTGGGAAGGCACCGGAGCAGTATTGCCTGTATACAGTTGGAGTGCCGGGTTCCATGTCTTGGTATATATATATATATATATATATATATATATATCCTGATGAAAATGCACATACTGTAGCATTGAAATGTTGATAACTTTCAAACAGAGTTGTGTGAATTATTTACTCCCTTTGAGTGTCGCAGCCTGGATCTTGTGTATGTGGCTACAGCTCTAATCATTTGCGGGCACCGGGGACATCCCCTAAATCCAAATCATAGGACATTGAATAAATCAAAGCATAACAAGCAAAAAAAAATCTGAAAAATGAAATAGCCTGAACAAATGATTAGCTTATACTTAATATCTATTTACTCGGCTACCATTCATTAGAGGGAAATATCAAGTACTCCACAATTAAGACAAAAAAGAAAAACTGTGTGCTAATTCAGAGATGTATGAATACTTGTTTGGAGCTTCAAAAATGTAAATGATGCAGCTGCCTAGATTTGTATTGAGACAGCTTTTCAAATTCCAGTGGTGGCATACAAAGCGCTTCTGAGTAGCCCTATGATCACTCAGCATGGCCACAGGAAGCAAGATACATAGGATATTGCTACTGCTTATAGGATTGCAGTTGCAGGCTGAGATACCGAAAATGGTTGCTGCTCAAATGCATTTTGCTGACACTGCTTGTCACTGTCCCTAAATGGTCATCCTTTGATAAATGTATATTAAATTGGCAATAAAAAAGACAGTGTTTTGGGGGTTAAAATAATAACATTGTCTGTGACACCGGGCTGAAATTCATGTCAAGGGAAAGCAGTTTGGAGTTTGATATCTAAACCCATGATTTATGTTGGACTTATTCAAGAATTTCAATTAAATGGCCCTTGATTATAAATCTCATTGAATTTTATTATCAGGGTATTTTATCACTTTTGTTTGCATTGTTTTTTTTTTTTTTTTAATATATTGTTTAGTAATATTTTACCTTTCCCTGCTGCCTAACTTCCCACTTGCACCTGATGTGTCCAGATTAAAAGAGGTGCTGGACTATCAGGTGTAGGATAGTTGATGGTGTAACTGTACTGTATATTGATTAGCGTTGAATGGTTTGTTTTATATAGTTTATACCAGTGTCTGCCTAGGCACCCTTGGTGCTGCGAAGCTCTTGCAGTGGCACCTCAGTTTGGTGGTCCAGGACCAAATCAAATTTTTTATGTTCAAAGTGAAAAGAAAAGCCAGCTTTAGTGGCTGCTAATCATAAAACATGTGGACAATGAGAAGTACAACCCTGTCCTCTATCATATAACTGAACCAAAGGAAGCCGCTGAGTTGCACAAACAGAGGTGGAGAAATGCGTATTAAGCACTGCAGCCCAGTCACCACTGTGTGATAACATCACTATTCATCACCCACAGTCTGGTGGATCTCACTATAATCATCACCCCTTCTAATGAACTCCAGAGTGCATCTCTGGTAATTTGAGACCAATGTGGACATTGTATCCAGATAAAAACTCCAGGATTACAAATTGTAGCAATTAGCTACTAAGAGACTGATCACATGACCGGGACTGGTAACTATATATATATATATATAAATCAGTGCCTAAAGAATTCTGAGCCAATTCCTAAGCCTCTTTATTCAATTATTGCCAGCTTGTATGTGTTAAATGTTGTATGTTTGTCTGTCTTTTTATCTATATATTTTATTATTATGAAGTGCACTTCCAGAAATATGTTGTTGTGAATTGTGGCAGTTTAATAAATGTATCTATTTGAGATGCATATCTATGTATTTATTTCAACTAAATACAGCTGCGCCTCTTTAATTAGCATCAATGGCCTTGTCAATGTTGCTATCCCCCTTCTTTTTCCTGTAGAAATACTCTCAAATTTAAGAGCAAGAACTTCAAACAATAGACATTCAGCAATTTGTTTTGCTACAGTACTATATACATATATATATATATATATATATATATATATATATATATATATATATATACAGGTTGAGTATCCCGTATCCGAGTATCCGTTATCCGAATTATTCCGAAAACCATACATTCCACATTTGCTAAAAACTCACTGGGGACATTTGTAACAGCATCACTGGGGACATGATATGTAACTGCCACTATATATGTGCAAGACAATGATTGCTTGGCATTCAAATTCAATATCTGAGATAGTACACAAATTTTGTTTCTTGTTTTGAAACCTTGTTTTTTGAACAAATAAAATATATTTGTGTGTGTTTTATGTGGTAATAAAATATATTTGTGTGTATTTTATGTGGTAATAAAATATATTTGTGTGTATTTTATGTGTTTATACAGCATACATGCAAGATACTTCAAAATACATAATTGAAATATTAAAATATTCCGAAATACGGAATAATCCGTTATCCAAAATTCTCCTGGTCCCGAGCATTTTGGATACGGGATACTCAACCTGTATATATATATATATATATATATATATATATATATATATATATATATATATATATATATATATATATATTTATATATATTTTTTTTTTTATATATATATATATATATATATATATATATATTTATTTATTTATAAATAAAAACTTATTTCCTGAAAGATTCTATAAAGACGCCTAATAAATTAAAAATGTTATTCCTTGTGAAACAAGACTTGGTATGAAGAAGTGAGAGTGATAGTTGGGGAATTATCCTGTCCTGAAATAGTAAAAATTTGATTTGATCTGAACATTAGTCTAAAAGTGCAGAGAAAATATGCTTGAAGTCAGTTTATAATGATTAAAAGCAATGACTATTCAAGTGAGGCCACTTTATCTTGCCATGTAGCCCATATTTAATTACCATACGGTTTCAATATTTACTGCCTGCTTTCCCAAAGTACATTAAATACACTTTAAAATATACATTAAATATACTAAATGTGATGACCCTTTGAAGTGTAATTTAATCTTCTTAACATTATGATCAAATTCATTCACACATTAGTCATGGCGCTGTCATTCTGAATATAGAGTGTGACACAAAAGAAAAAGTTTGAATGAGAACAATTCAAAGTAATAATAATAACAATAATAATATTAATAATAGAAATATCTAAAAGTCCGTTTCTGTTTGAGTAAAGCAGCAGTTTTATACAGCATGTGACTTTTAAATTAGGTGAATAGAGATATATAACAATAGTGTAGAGCCACTAGAGTGCTACTAATTTAGTTTATAATGGTAAGGCTTTATCCTGAAAATACTAAGGGCCATCCACACTGTCTGAAATACAGTAATACATGAAAAATGCCTCTAGAATTCAACAGCATTCTTGCATCCATTAAAACAATTATCAAAGTGGCACGAAGGCTTTTACTGACCTCTCAATGCTTTAAAATAAATGTAAGCCCACTCTTAACTTCACATATAATGAGTTTGTCGAAGATATAGCTAATAATGCTATATTTTTTGAACCATTAAACCTATTTGAATAAATTATGTATTTTTAATCACTTTAAAAGCAAAATTAAGATTGCTGACTCTTGGGGAATTTTTTTTTCATTCAGAATTAGTTTATTTCATTATTACTGTAACATGATTAGTCTTTCACACATTACAAAATTCAACTTTTAGGAGTGATATCTTTTGTCAGGACTAGAGTGTTGGTATACTGATACACGATAATAAAAAACTATTAACAGTATTAGCTAGATGCTACTGATTGTGTATTGACCCCTACTGCTGGCATGCCAGCAGTTAAACCATACCTACCAACTTTAAGGTGTCCTTTAGTGTGTTCTTCCAGGAGGTGTGTATGTGTTGGAATAGGAGGTGTGGCCTTTTAGGAGTAGACAGGGCCTAACATGATGGTCCCCGCATAGACATTTCGGTGGCATTCCCAGTGCTCCCTGAGCAGCTAGGCAGCCCCTGGCTTCCATCTTTGCATTGTTAGATCTATTCAATTGTCACCATCCCCTTTGCAGAGCAAAGCAGCATGGATCACAGTCTCCCACAACTGTACCCCCTCCTGTAAGACACTGTGACCAGGTGGGACAGCCAGGCAATGTCCAAATTGTGGGACTGTTCCATGTAATCGGGACAGTTGGAATGTTTGGTTAAAGCATTAGTGCTGTGGTTCTGTTCCAGTGGTGAATCCCTAGTAAATTACTTTTAAACACTGGCATTTCGACACGTCCCTCCATTCACTTCCGTGTACTGCGTCATCGGGTCGCGTCTGGCAACGTGCTGACGTCGGCGCCCGTCAATGACGTCACCCGGCAATCCGGTAACGCCACATCACGGCTCCATAGTAACCATCACCAACATACCACTGTGAGAAAACGAATAGACATACACATAATACAGCATATATAAACATAATGAATACATAAACAAGATCATCAGTAATCTGATAGCAGTATACTACTTCAATGGAACCAGATAGGAACCAAGAACATCGTGATACATATATAAATATTATTTTAGCGGTTAATGAGGCACGAAAGGGGAAGATTCTCATTTAAACCTTTTGGTTGAATGGTCTGCAACCTATTAATCCACTCAGCTTCGCGTCTGAGGAGCATAAATTCCCTATTACCAGCTCTACTGGGGGGTGGGACACAATCAATCATGCGATATCTCATGCTGGGAAGATTATGCTTACATTCAGCAAAATGGCTGGCCACCGGTTGCTCACTCTGAACACTGGCCAACGCTGCCCTGATCGAGGACCGATGACCCACCATTTGCTCCTTAAATTTCCTCTGTGTCTTGCCAATATATGACAAGCCACAGGGACACAAGATCTGGTAGATGACATGCATGCTTTCGCAGGTTAAGTGATGTTTAATCTTAATACTGGTCCCCTTCTGGGGATGGCAAAATGTGTCACCTGCAATTAAGAATTTACATGTTTCACATCCACATTTAAAGCAGCCCGGCTTTCTCACAGATAGGAAATGGCTGTTCTGTTCCTTGCCTCTGCCAGTGATATCAGTTTTAACCAACAAGCTACGAAGGTTCCTGGCCCTTGAATAGCATGGCAGAAGATCACAATTCTGTAGGCCCAAATCTTTATCACCTTTAATCATGGGCCATAACCTTTTAGAAACAGAGTTCACCATAGGTGAGGCTAGATTAAATTGTGTCACCCATAGAAAATTTATCAGGTTTAGTTTTAACTCTGGGTTTGGGAAGCAGGAGTTCTTGGCAGCTCATAGAGAGTGCTTTCACCTTAGAATTCAACAAATTATCAAGGGAGTAACCCCTCTCAGAGAATTTAGTGATAAGATTGTCAATCTGCTCACATGCAACAACCCTATCACTATTGATTCTAACGATGCGCAACATCTGGGAGTATGGAAGGCCGTATTTTAAACTCCTAGGATGGCAGCTGTTCCAGTGTAGGAAAGTATTCCTATCAGTGTCCTTGGTATAAACAGATGTATTAATTTTACCTTCACTCACTGTTATTCTGACATCCAGAAAGTCAATAACTTTTTGACTATATTTGTAGGAAAATTTAACCGGGCATGATGAGACATTGTTACTCTCAAAGAGTGCAATCAATGGATCAATGGGTCCCTCCCAGACCATGAACACATTGTCTATGTATCTCATAAATAACTTGACACATGATGCAGTTCCGGGGTCCTCAAAAAATAAACTATCCTCAATGCCAAACATATAGGTATTAGCATATGAGGGGGCGACCGATGAGCCCATGGCACTCCCCCTCGTCTGCTGAAAAATTCCCCATCATACATAAAAAAATTATGTGTCAAATTCAAATCAAGGAGTTCCATTAAAAACCCCACCAGCATGGGGTCAATCAACTCTGCATTTTTTAAAAGAGCCTGCGGACTGCCTGCAATCCCATATCATGGGGTATCACTGTGTATAGACTGGTAACGTCTGCTGTCACCAGCCAGACGTCACCAGTCACATCCCCCAATGCCAATAATTTGTTGAGGAACATCGTGGTATCAAGAAGAAAGTGTGGATGTTTTTGAACCAGCGGCTGCATCATGCAATCCAACAGCAGATGGCTGAAACAATGAGCCACGGGCCGCCACAATGGGTCTGCCCGGTGGTGGATTGACCCCCTTGTGCACCTTGGGTAAAGTGTGCAAAAGGGGTACAATTGGGTGACTAGGAAAAATAATTTGCAGTAGATCAGCATCAATAACACCTGCATTGTAAGCTCTATCAAGTACAATTTTCAACTCTTTGGCAAACAATTTAGACGGATCCCCTCGAAGCTTGCGGTGTATATATATATATATATATATATATATATATATATATACACATGTAGACATTGTTAGCTTTTGTTTATAAGATACTTTGACTTATTATTATATTTTGTACAATTAGGATAATGCAATTTTTGTATTTAATACTGTGTACAATGATGTTCTGGGCTTTGTACAGGTCCCATACTTTTTCCAGACTGGTTTAGAAGTCTTTGCCATAACACTAAATATACTACTTGGCCAGACCACCACTCCATTTTGTTCTCAGTTACTCCCCCTCACAATAGAACTCCACTGATGGAATTGATCAAGGATAATTGATTGAGGGTTGCTTTTCCTCAGGATCTGGTAGTACCATATATCTGGATCTCTCTATAGACTGCCCCACCTTCCCCCCAATGCTTTGTGCAAGCATCTTGCTGTTAGCTTTCAGACCAATCAGCTAGGTCAGAGTATGTACAGTAGGTATCAATGGTGTCCTGTTCTAATATTCTATACAGTTTTTTCTGGAACAATTGGCAACTCAATATTTAGACCAGTGCCCCTCTATTCCTGGGTCATTGCTGATACCTGCAGATACTGTTGCTCCACATATGAAATTCCAATTCTGAGTGGTTTTTCTACACTGCATCCTGCATTTGAGGCTTTGTGTACTGTATATGATTATTCCATCAATTAGTTTCAGATTAGTGATGCAACAAACAATGCATTGGCTGGATTTTTGATTTCCAAGATCAATGTTCTTTGGAAGCGTGGAAGCGTATTACTTCAGATGTATTCCGTGTGCATTTGCCACGCTTCAGGCTTGGTGTCTCGCTGCGCTCACCACACTATATAAAATCAACTCCATGCCGACGTGGATAGTGGGGGTATGAAAAGGTCAGAGGACGCGTACCGCTGCCCCTCGCGGGCTCGCTGCACTCGCCACGCTTCGGGTTGGCGTTGATAGTGGGGTGGCGTTAACAATGGTGGTCCATTTAACATAGTAATCACCCATCAGGGTGGGTGTACAATGAAAAATCGGGTCTGGGGGGGCATTTAACATAGGAATCAGGCATCTGGGTGCCTGTACAATTAAAAATCGGCTCCAATCACATCACTTCGTATGCGATATGATTGTATGTGAGGCAATGCAATTTTTTTAAAGTGCAATGAAAAAAATCGGGCGCCCAGATAATACACAAGTACCGTTTGCTGCAATGAAGTATTGTAAATAGTATTGTAAATAGTCAATTCTTTTCATTTTTAGTTGATTATATGATCCTCATCTCAATTCAGACCTAATGGCTGCTGTGCAAATTTGCACAATGGGCGATTATTCATACTCTGTTCATGTGTCTGGGTCGCAATGTGCGGATGCAACACTTTCCAGGAATGAAGTACTGCTACTTTTTTCCTTTGTTAGCTTTCGCAGGCTGATGGTAACCGGCAGTTTAATTGGAGTGCCAAGAAAAATGCAAGTGGGACTGAATAAATGCAGATGTGCCTAGGAAAAACACAAGCGTGCCCAAGTATTTAAGCGGTGTGTGTGTGTGATCAGCCTGATTTCATCTCAGCTTCGGAGTAATTTCAGATCTACACTGCGCTTGCGATCCTAGTGGCCGATGGAAAAATTTATTGATGGCGACCGTCTTTTGAATGGTTTTGGACATATTTGCTCAGGTGTGTTCTTCACCAGCCATACATATCTATTCGCACAGCGTGCATGTTAATTTACAAGGCAGGATTGGCTGCTGCAAATTTACTGCCGTAAGTTTACTGACATAGGTCTGAATCAGGCCCGTAATTCCCTGTGATGTAGTTTTAGCTTTTTGGAATAACATAACTGATATTTCTGCTTCAGTAAAGGTTAAAGTTTATCATAACAATAGCCATAACAAATGACAGTGGATCACAAATGGGGATTAAATGGATGCAGCTTGTTGTATCATGTATCAAGTGCCTGTGTTTTGTAAGATCTTTGGTATAATAGTAGTTTATTGACTATAGTTAATGGTATTATGTGTAGTGCTGTATACATAGGTATTATAAAAGTAGCGATTGGTGCATTATATTACTGATTACTGTAAAGTTGATATGGAAATAGAAAGGGCCTGAATTAGACCTGATCTGTGTGCTCCAAATCTTTGGAGCCCAGCTGTCAGGTAAACACTGCCCCACACACCCTAATTCCTGCCCCTGTGTCTAATCCTTGCCCATGTGCATATTCATTTGCAGCTGTGCAAGGGAAATACATCAAATGGATTTCCCTGTTTGCAGCGCCAAGGAAGCCAGGACTTACTCAGCACTGTGATGGCCGCGGTGAGAAGGAGGCCACTGATAATGTAAGTGGCCCTTCCTCCCAATGTCAGGGGATGCTTGTGCTTTCTGAGGAAAGCCCAGAATGACTGCAAATTCACAGCCTGGCAATCAGGGCTGGAGGACCAAAATGCAGATGCACTCTATAGTACCAAGCACTGCAAATAAAAACTAAACTCTGCAATCATATATATTATTTCTAAAAGGTAACGTGTGTATTGTTTGTGTACAAATCAGCGTTAATTGCTGTGTTGGGGCGTCACAAACGACCCCACTAGAATTATGCATCTCCCCATGCATTGCATAATATGAGGAAACAATAGAACCATAATCATCATATATATTGTTTCTAGATGGTGAATTTTGGTGATGACCCCTTTTTCTCCCTTCATACTTAACCAAAAACATTTACCATTTCAAAGATTAAGTTCTCCATTTCTGACGAATTGTTAATTTACGATTGAACATTGTATTGTCTGTTTAAACACCAAAGTAAAAAAATGTACTTTGCTGCAGAAATCTCTGCCCCTCCAATTTCCCAATGCCCCGTATACACTCAGTGTATTTAAAAAATGGATTCCACACACTAATAACAATAGAAGCACTGGTACATTAAAGCCAGTGCCAGTTACATTACAACCAGACTGCTTTGCAATCTTTGTCCCCCCACCTGACACCTAAAACAAAGCTACTTAGACCTCCTACAGCTCAGCCACGCTGAAGGACATGTGCACGCAATATGTGGCCCCAGTTTGGGTCTGGCTGCTGACACCACATCCTGTCCTGCAGAAGAGTACCAGAACTCTGTGTAGCCGCAGCAGGACAAGCACACACGGACCTCACTTCAAGCTGGAGAACTGGCTGCTGCGCTACATCCATGCTTACAAAACCACACTAAGAGTTGGGGCATACCGAGGCAGCAGGAAAAAAGGCTGCTTACCTTCTGGACTTCAGGTGCAGCAAGCAGTGAGGATTGCAGCAGAGGCCTCTATACCCAGGCCCTGATACATCCTTCCCAGTCTCTTCAAACAGGACACCCAGTGATCCGGACTTTTCTATAATAAGAGGGGAAGGGCTCCTCCTGATGTATGTATAACATGTAATGTAAAATAAATAAAACCTACTAGGTGGCCTGTGCAAAAATGATGATCCCTTTTTCTCCCTTCATCCTTAACCAAAATTCATAAATGAGTTACCATTTTAAAGATTTTGTTCTCCGCTTCTGACAAATTGTTGACAAAAAAATCCAGGTTAAAAATAGACTATTGACCCTAGAGTTCTTTCCCTGGATGCGTCGATACAGATCAGTTTTGCTTGACTACTTGAAATGACTACAAATTAAAAATTTCTTCTATCATCCTACTACAAACCACCAACCCCACTATAAAATTGTATTTTATCCGTATGATACATTTTTGCACCGGCCACCTAGTATAACATAGAGCATTATTGAGGAGCTTAAAATTATTTTTGCCAATATACATATGGGCCCAACAACCACACCCTGATATATGTATTTGAGATTGATACTCTATATGGCTGCAGATATGAAGTAGCTTTGCCTGCTTTATTATGTGCACATTAATAATATATGGAGGACTGATTTGTATTAGGAGTTCTGAATATTTGGAAATAAATGTTATCTGTTATCTATTCTAACCATATTCTAACCATAACTAAAGTAATAAAGGAGTTTCTTGAGTTCACTGGCTATAAAGCATATTTATATATAGTCATCTGTGTTCTAGACCAGGGATAGCCAACGTCAGTCCTCGAGAGCTACCAACAGTTAATGCTTTCCAGGTATCCTCACAGAATCACATGTGAAGTAATTAGCTCCACCTGTGGATCATTTATAATGTATCAGTCAGTAATGAGTGCACCTGTACCCCAGCTAGGTGATCTAGAAAACATGAACTGTTGGTAGCTCTCGAGGACTGGAGTTGGCTACCACTGTTCTAGACTGTGCAGCTTCAATCAGAGTTCTAATACGTACAAGTGAAATACTTTTGGCTCACAGTTTGTCTGTATATGAATCTAATTGTGGTGTATGAACAAAAAAAGAGTTTTGGACATTTAGCTAGTGATAGCAATGGTTGCAGATACAATTATATGTGTCTTGTTGTAACAAGTGTGAGAATATGCCCCAAAATACAAATGACACATAAAGTAACCCATGCAGTATGTTTTATTTCTCTCTCTTTCCTTCTCTCTTTCTATCTCTCTCTCTCTGACACACACACATGCACACAAACATGCACAAACACACACAGAGGAATCACTATCAATATACTGATATAATAAAATGCTTGAATAAATCTGCATCTGTGTAGAATGTTCATCATAGATTCAGGATATACATATTATGGTTCCTACAAATTAAAATAATTCTAGTTATATTACTACAGTAGCTTAAACTTTAATTGTCTGATTTATCACCAATAGTTCTGAAGATGCTTATGTGATTTGATACATAACCCCAATCTGCAATGCAATAATTCATTACATTTCATGGATGTATCAATTAATACGTGCAGGGACAGAGCTTGTGATAATGGTCTGTCCCTGCCTTTTCTGGGTGACTATGCTCCTGTGTATAATGACCCCCACACCGCTGCTTATACTCACCTCAAACCAAGTATTGGTGCTCCAGGAGAGCTACCGGCCCTATCTCTCTATTAAAAGTTGAGCTCAAGCTGTTTCTGAAACTGATGGCAAATAGATAAAACAATATATTAGCCTGCTTAGTTCCTAATGATTAGGTGGGATTCTTGTGAAGAAAAAAAGAAGGGTTATGTATTGCGCAATTAACAGCAGCTGGCACCGGGTAGTAACTCCCCTTATAACAATATAGAAACAACCAAAGGAATGTCACAGCGCTGGCTGAAGTATTAAAAGATGGTTCATCTTAAAAAACTTTTTTAATATATAATTAAAAAAAAATACATATGTAACACAATAAAAGAATTATGAATTGCAATATAAGATGAAAGATATATTTCACATCAAGCTAAAACTTGAGCTGGATCAGAGTTCAAAATAAAGTCATATTTTCCAACTGTTTATACTTTTGGGTTTATATTACCATTTCTTAGTAGTAACGTGGTGTGCATCCTCCAGATCCCTTGGTATGCTCTATAATTCCAAGAGCTCAAGACTCCTAGAGAATGTAGGTCCCACTAGTTTAGCTGGTTAATTAGGAACAAGTGCCAATCCTCCCAAGATCCCAAGATATTTGTAATTATCCAATCCCAAAAGACCCAGTTTTCTGGCTACATAACCATGCCCCTATTGCTGTTTCCAAATTTAAGAAATCATGGTTACATCACTTAAGAAATGCAGCCTGTGCTATCATACCCTCCCTTAGAGATCTACAGCTCCCCTGATATGCAGAATAGGGTTTTCCAAAATAGACTACTTTATGAACATGAACTATTTGTTTATCTCATCGATAGGAAGGTCTTCAGACTTTGTGGCCGCTTGGCTCCCTTGGCTTGTATAAAGACTATATATCCACTTGGAGTACAGCCCAATAGTGTTATTTAAATTCTGTATTATTCAATACTCTATATCTATATACTCTATATCTATAATATGTACTGTATTGTTGATTGTTACTCTTTTGATCTCTTTTGTTCTATTTCTCCTCTTTTTGTTATCTTATATGTGAAAATTTGCAAACCTTCATTTTTTCAGTGGTATTTTGTTTCCTAGCTTTTTAATTGCCTTGATGTATTTGTGATTCTCTTGTATGGTCTCATTGCACCCATAACTGTTTCTCCTGTATTTACAACATTCCTACTGTTTGCTGAATTGTGTTTTTCATCCTCTTTTTTAAAAACTATTTATAAAAAAAAACTTTTTTGAGACAACAAAGTACGGTTTTGATTTTAAGGGTTAGAAATAATTAAAAAATGTTTGTTGCAAATGTTGTAAATGTGTACTTATTATTTATTAACAACTTATATAAAAGCATTGCTTGCAATTACATGGCCAAGTTCTGGAAAAAAGTCAGATATTATAATGTCTGACTTCATGTGGCTATTTTAAAGTATATTCAACTCTGCTCCCAGTACATCCCAGCCATTTTATTAACATACATACCTAATGTAACACTTCAAACTCGTGTATTTGAGTCAGCAGGTTTGCCACATATCTTCTTCACAATTGTTTATATTCTTAATCTTATTTACAATCTCTGTATAGTGCAGTATATGATATGTACAGTATATATGTATTATTTGATATTTGTAGTTTTTATTGTAATATAACAATAGTTTATTTATTAAAATTGATCAATATACTTATTTACACCAGTGCTATTAGTGACTACTTCTAATAAATGTTATTTTGACTACTGCTTTCGTTCAATGCATTTTATAAATAGATTTTTTTGTATTTCTTTCTTTGACAAGAGTTTATCTTCTTTTCCATTTTATTGTTTTATTTTTTCACATTTTTTCTAATTTCTCTTATTGTTACTTTTGAAATGCCACATGTATTTTAACCATTTATATGTATACTGTAACCAAAATGAAACACCTGAAAATGGACATTTTGTATGTAATTGACTTATTATAAACTTTGTGTCACTGTTATTTGGGAGATCTAAATTTATTTACCAATAACATACTGTAGGTTCAGATAAGCATTAAACAGTGTTTTCATTATTGCAGTCCTTACTGTCATGAGTTACAGACCACTAAGTTCCATTGGGTATGGTTAATAGTGTTGGCAGTATTTAGGTTGCCAGTGTCCAGTTGACCCCAAAAATGAATGTGGGAAAAGGGTTGACACAAGCAAAATGTTAATACTAAAAATAAATATTTTCATACATAAATTATGCATCTTTGAAACTCTTAATAAAATGGTCCAAGCTTAATTATTATTAATATCAGCCTTCTTATTGTATAAACTGTATTATATATAAAGATACCAATGTGTGAATGTAAAGTAATAGTGTCCAATCAAACAGATATCTAATCCCGAGGATTGAATTTCTGGATCCACACCTACTTTGAGTGGAACACCATCTTTTATTGCCAGAAGCTTTATATTAAGTCATTTTGGTAAATTGAAAAGGATAATAATTTATACAGCAGGTTGCTCATTTCTACACATCAACACATCAACAAGTACACATCATGCCCTTATAATAGTTCTACCCTACCTAAATCACTGTAGCCTTTAAAAATTGTTTCCATTATTTGCCTACTGGAGATTAATAACTTTTAACTTGTCTTCTCTAGATTCCTCACTACCTACTTTCCACCAATATGCTAACAGTTTTCCAAAATCACTGATGAATGTATGCTTGCATGGTTTCCTGGAGAAGAAAAGCAATGCTATTTCGTAACATAGGGGTAATGAGCTGGAAAGGTAATAGCTGACCAAAACTAACGCTTTTAACAAAACTGTTCATCTACAATTTGTTATGTTTATTTCTGGATTAATTTGTTTTGTAAGTGATGGGAATTGTAAAGTGGTTAATAGTCTATGTATTATCAATGTTATGATACCAATGTAAATGCTACATATTACATAAACCAACCTACAGTATAATTTAATCCTTTCTTTAGTAATTTAGAAAATAATGAAGTGAACAAACAGGGAGGGGGAGGGGGGTGCGAATGGAAGAGAACTAAAATAAGCATGGTAAATTACCACAGATAATTGATCCCCTAAGGACTGTCCAATTATCCCTGAAAGTTGGTGGTATTAGTTTTTTTTTTCAACCGCTGGAGACATGAGAATAAACTACTCAATAACTGAGACATAATTGTGGGCGAGATGTGCTGCAGTAAAATTGCGCAATAAAACTAGCAAAAAATTGCCGTAAAGTTTTTTTAAGTGAAAATTCATGGACATAATTAGATTCCTTCCATAATGTGGATATTATTTTATCTGTGGTATGTAGCATGCCAATGTTTTAAAGATATATAACAAAATTCTAATTCTTATATTACACATTTTGCTAATTTATTGTCTGTGTGTGGAGTCCGACTATCAATAAAATAAAATAATATAATGGGTTCTGGGAAAGAATGACAAAAACATTATTCACTGTGGAAATAACTTGAACATGAAATATCATTCAAAAATAGAAAAAGAGTATTACTTCCAATCTATACTGTCCTTGGCCTTTTTGTATAGTTCTACTGAATGAAATATAATTAATATTATACTGTATGTGGTTAATCCAATATTCTTTTAATTTGTATATTTCTGTAGCATTTTGGGAAGAAACTTGAATCAAACAGTCAAAAGCATGTTAACTAAACTACAGATGTTTAAAATAAGTTCACAAGAACATTTGAAACATGCTGATCTTGACAATTAAACACCTTTGCTGCTGAATCGTCCTCCGTGGCACTCTGCAATGCTTTTACAATCCCTTGCAGCCTCATTGAGGTGATAGATGGTTGTTATGCTGTTTGAATAAAATAAGTGAAATAATCAAAAATAGTCGCAATGCAAGCTACAAAACTTAGTAATTGTTCTAATGAGTAAAGCATTCAAATCAAATTTAGAACATTTTAACAATTCTTTGCACAGAAATCTTTCTGTACTGCTATTGTATTAATTCACTAGAAATTAAACTCCCTTTTGTTGGTTGTCCCTTAGCAGTGTTCTTTCAAGACTAATTTAATAACAAAAATAGTCTTCAGTAAAGAAACAACCCTGAGGGTTGTCTGGAAGAAGAGTGTACATTGTTTGAAATTCTGTATTCATCGAGTATCTAGAGAGTAAGACTGGTGCTGAGTGCAAAGCAGTCATAAAATAGGCTTCCCAGTATTTTTTTTGAAGTTCTTGATTGCTTCTCTTCTGGGTTAGTCTCTCCCCTGTGACAAGTCATGCTTAGGAGTAATAACTGTTCTGTGAACTAAAAACATCACACTTGACTGCATGTAAAATAACAAAAAGTTGATTTTTTTTCTTATACACTATACTGTATATTTGTGTTTACATGGTCTCTAAAGAAATCTCAGCAAATTTAAAATAGACACAAAGGTACAATTAAAGCTGGTGCACAGACATTGCGGTATACACAACTATGAATTTGCTGTACTATCCAAACATCATTCCACCACCTAATGCTCAATGCAGAAGTACAATATGGTACATCGAAGTCCTAAAAATGAGCATGCCACCAAGTGGAAAACATTGACTGTGTTACCAAGGGCAACAGATATAAATGATGTACGTGTGCAAAATACTTTATAAAAATGATGTGCTAGCAATACATTTTCAATTACCTTTTGATCATACAGTATATGTAGGTATTCTATTGTTGGATTAATTTCCTTACAACCCCTAATAAATTAGTCTTGAATGATATCACTATATATCAGCAGAGATAATTCAGCACAAGAATATGGATACAGATTGAGTTCACTGTGCCATTACATCAATGTAAGATAGTGATCTTGGAGATAGTGAGGAAGGTTTACATGAATAATGTTTAGATTAATATAAATAGTGCAGACTAGCTACATCAAAATAGCAACAATAACATTCAACCAAACAAGTAGCAATTGTCTAATTATTCAGACACACAATAATGTCTAGAATTTGCTAGCGCATTGTACTGTATAAGTGTTACTATTAATATTTACTAAGACTATGCTGTACATGCAAGGAGGACAGGACAGCAGCATTCCTCAGTCTGAAAATCAAGGAAAAATGCACTATTAGCAGAGAGCACAATTGAAACTAAATATGGTCATTAATAGCATAACATTTTTAAAAACAACCACAATCTAGCAATAATAACATTTATAATATATTAATAATGAAATATTAGTTAAAGCACTAAGTCCAAGTGTAGACCACTAACGACACCTATTTGTAGGTGAAGCTCTATGCTCTACCTCTTTTATTCATTTCAATTACATCTCACCTGAGTCTTGAGTATAACCAAGAAGATGTTAACTGGCTGGTTAGCTTGGGATGAATGTCCAATTGATGATCTGGCAAAAAGACCCTAAAGGTTGGGATTTAAACATATATGTAACTTGTTAAGCAGGTTGTGAATTGCTGATTTACCTGCATATGGGGACAATGTAAAAACTGAGAGAGCGCACATAGAAGAAGCAAATATATCAAGGGTTTTGACAAGGTACAGTTGGGAGACATTCTTCATAGTAACAGGAGCAACAGAACACGAGGACATGCACTGAAACTAGAGGGAGGAAAAAAGGGGCAGACTAGGTCGGCCAAGTTGTTCTTATCTGCCATCAAATTCTATGTTTCTATGATGTGTATAGCCACCAGGGTCATGAGTAGCAGCTAATCCCCATTCCAGATGGATAATGCAAACCAAAGGAGGGCTGTGCAGCAGCGGCCTACAACCAGCTCCCAATGAGAATTCCAATTTGCTGGTTGTTCCTGCACAAGGGAATTTTTCTTGTAAGTGAAAATAAAGTAGGATATCTGTGACCGCAATATCATGAAAAATGGCTTCAGTAATAAATAATGTAGAAGTCCTGCTGAAACTGAGACTTTCAAAGGATCACAAGTATTAAATCTATAAATATGTAAACATTTTGGAAATGCAGCTTTCACATTTATTTATAACACTATCAAGGAAATATTCTCCCTCATTGACAGTTTTTTCCATTGCACATTCTCTGATAACATTGTGACGCTGCATACTTATGCTATCAGTAGCCAAGGGCATATATGTTTGTTTTTGTTGTATGCTTGATGCAGAAATATAAGGGTTTTTGAATGAATGTACAGTACCAAAAGATTTGTGAGACTCAACATATATAGTGAAGTACTGCATGTACTGTACTTAAATTGAGGCGTAATCTCAACTATATTATTAAAGCAGCTGTAGGTAGCTGCCAAAGGCACTGGGATCTAGGGAGGAGCCATCAAGTCTGCCTATCACAAAGCTAAAGATGTCTATGAGGAAGACATCCTTGTTGTAGTTAATGCAGGTGGTGTCTGTGGAAATTCTAAAACAATATCTCCATCAATTGAAGAGCTGGAAGGTGGGAATTGTTGGCATGGTGTGGTTTGTGGTGGTGGGTAGTAGGTTGAAGTTTTTCCTAGGTACCGAGATATCGACAAAAGATTTAAATGGGTTATTTACAATATACTGTAAGTTAAAACATAGAAAACATTCCTATTTTATCTTTTTACAGTATCTATAGTGCAGTATAGACAATAAAGGTAAGCACTTCCTGCAGGTCTGCACCTATATTATTTAATGACCTCCATTGTGTTTATAATGAGAAAGCAAACAATGAATCATAGGCATTATCAGTAGGGGTCCGTTGGGTGATACCAAAGTGCTACCTCATGTGCAGTGATAGAAACCAGGTACTGCAATGTAACATTGCGTGCAGCCCCTGGTTCCTTTCACAGTATAGGAGCAGCACTGCACATTGACTGGTCCCGGGGGACAGCCCACATTTCCAGGACCCATAGAGTGACAAAGAAGCTGGTCTGGGCAACGAGGTCACTCCACTACCCATAAGGTTACACACCTACTTAAGAGTACACACCCCCTTTTGGTTTTGGTTTTGCATACCTTAGATGTGCGAAAGCATTTACAGGCACATCGGGGGTCGCATAGGGACACCACTGATAACAATATAGTATTATTGGGTGATTATCCAAATGGACATGGGCTACCGTGGCTCTGCTTTCTGCATGCACACACTGCATATAGTACAGATCAGCTCCCTAGTACTCTCACTATCTTGGTCTGACTTCTATTACTCACTGCCATCAGCCTGAGCTTAGCATTTGGAAATGAAACAGTTAGTAATCATTACAGCTATGCACCAGCTAGGTGATTTGAAAAACATGGACTATTGGTACATCTCAAGGACCATTTTTGGCCAGCCCTGTTCGAAAGGATCAATGTTTTCTAAATGCAGGGGGTTTGTTAAATTACTGATTTTTATTTCTGTAGTTGTAAGATTAATTCTTACAGTGTATACATTTTAGGAATAAAATACTTCTTTGTATTCAGTTAACTATTCAAAAAGTAACAACAGCATATGTATAAAAAGTAGAAGACATACAGACGATACATATATATATATATATATATATATATACAGGTAGGACGAAGAAACAGACAGCGGCACTCTGGGAAATTTTCAAATAGATATATATATATATATATATATATATATATATATATATATAGAGTCCAGTGGGGGAGGGGCGGCACTCCAGAAGAAATAATCACGCAGTCAGGCAATCATAAATGGAAGAAAAACATGTATTCTAGCGCCAAGCGCTTTCGGGGAATCACCCCGTCCTCAGGGCATCAATACACAGGAGAGAAGCACCTACTCTCAGTACTTACCCCCCTAAATACCCCATCTCTTACCTGAGGCGTCTCCCCCACGCCGGGCGTCGCCGCCTCCATCCACGAGCGTCTAGAGCACCCACTTCCGGGTTGCGCAGACAGTCTCACTGGAAGCGCGTCATCTGCGTTCCAGCAGAGACTTCCTTGCGGTTCACCCGCTCAGTAAGCCCCATTCAGGCTGCCGCAGAGATGCAGGGACCCCCTCAGGTCAGGCGGAGTCCAGCCTGGTTAAGAGACAAATAATACAAATAAATATACGTGCAGCAACCAAGGACCTTGGCATAATTGTCCACAGTTACGCAACACATTACAGATATATCTAAGATCACTAAGGATACATCCTGCTGAAAAAACGGGAAACGGTTACCAGAAACATTACAAAAAATATTACAAAAAATAAAAAATAAAACATGAAAAGTAAAAAATAAAAATAACATAACACAGAAAAAACGACATATTAGTATATACCAGCCCTATATTCACAAGTATAAAAACAGCATAAACAGGTGGGGAGGAGCGTTTTGTGAATATGATGAACAGGGTCAACGAAAGCAGTCCATTCATCAAGTTCACTTATGAATTTGATCAGAGCTGTCTCCATTTCTTAGATGTAGAGGTACAGGTGAGAGAGGGAAAAATCCACACTAAAGTGTACAACAAGCCCACAGACCGCAATACCTTATTGCGGTCATCCAGCTTTCATCCGCCACCTTTAAAAAGAGGGCTGCCTCTGTCGCAGATGGTCCGGGTGGCACGGATCACCAGCGACAAGGAAGAGCTTTCTCCTAGTCTGGATGTAGTGGTGGACAAATTCCACACACGTGGTTATGATAGAGATTCCCTCCTTGAGGCCAAGCGGAAAGTTCTGCAGAGGAACAGAGCAGAACTCTTGTCCCCATCAAATAGGGATAATGATAAAATCATTCCATTCGTTACCGAGTTTTCTACAGTGCACCCCATCCTTAGCAGAGCCAGTAAGGCCTTGTGGCCTATTGTCAGCACGGACAAGGACCTTCCAGTATTTAAAGAAAAACGTCCTATCCTAGCATTCACCAGAGGTAGGAATCTGAGAGACCGGCTGGTCAAATCAGACATTACAGGGATGGGGAAAACTACACCCCCGAATGTTTACAAGAAGCCTATGGGGTGTTACAGTTGTTTCAACTGTATCACCTGCAAATTTATAATCCCCTGTAAAACGTTCAAACATCCCCATGTGGATAAAATCTACAATATTAGGTTTGTCCTCACATGTGACACCACGCATGTGGTGTACATTGTTAAATGCCCGTGTGGCTTACTGTATGTTGGCCAAACTACCTGCAAATTTAAACAAAGGATGGCGGGACATAGGTCTTCAATCTCCCTGGCCCTACAAGGCAGGGAGTTGGATCAACCTGTAGCCAGGCACTTCAGGGAGGCTGGCCACTCCCTGGAGTCGGTGAGATATTTCATCATAGACCATATCCCTATGTCACCCCGAGGTGGAGACAGAGCCAAGGCTCTACTCCTGAAGGAATCACAATGGATCATCCGCCTTGGGACTACTAGCCCAGGCGGGTTAAATGAAAAAATAAACTGGAATAGTTTACTTTGAGAATGTATTTCAGGTTACGTACCTCCTCACTTGTGCTTTTGGGTGTGTCACTTTAGTCTTGTGTAGACATCCAGTTGTCAGCCCTCCTGTTTATGCTGTTTTTATACTTGTGAATATAGGGCTGGTATATACTAATATGTCATTTTTTCTGTGTTATGTTATTTTTATTTTTTACTTTTCATGTTTTATTTTTTATTTTTTGTAATATTTTTTGTAATGTTTCTGGTAACCGTTTCCCGTTTTTTCAGCAGGATGTATCCTTAGTGATCTTAGATATATCTGTAATGTGTTGCGTAACTGTGGACAATTATGCCAAGGTCCTTGGTCGCTGCACGTATATTTATTTGTATTATTTGTCTCTTAACCAGGCTGGACTCCGCCTGACCTGAGGGGGTCGCTGCATCTCTGCGGCAGCCTGAATGGGGCTTACTGAGCGGGTGAACCGCAAGGAAGTCTCTGCTGGAACGCAGATGACACGCTTCCAGTGAGACTGTCTGCGCAACCCGGAAGTGGGTGCTCTAGACGCTCGTGGATGGAGGCGGCGACGCCCGGCGTGGGGGAGACGCCTCAGGTAAGAGATGGGGTACTTAGGGGGGTAAGTACTGAGAGTAGGTGCTTCTCTCCTGTGTATTGATGCCCTGAGGACGGGGTGATTCCCCGAAAGCGCTTGGCGCTAGAATACACGTTTTTCTTCCATTTATGATTGCCTGACTGCGTGATTATTTCTTCTGGAGTGCCGCCCCTCCCCCACTGGACTCTGCATTATCTATTTGGGAAGGCACCCACCCGTTGTTCCACCTATCCGAGTGCCGGCATATCGTTGCTGTGTGTATGGGCTACAGGGAATTTACCCTGTGCTGAGTTGCAAGGCACCACTGAAGCACAAAGCATCTTTTACCTTGTTTGAACATTGCTGTGATTCACTATTGGTATTGGAGAGAATACCTAGTCCTGAACACACACCTCCAATGGATTCCCTCCTAAACATGGACTTAGCATCCCAAGCTGATAGGAACCCTGGACTGGTGACGACCCCGGTAGGGGAAATATTCAGCTTCTCACAAGCACAAATTGATAACATCTTAGCGCAAGAACCTTCTGATCTTCCTAGTGCAGCTCCTAACATGGAGGATCTTCTCCAGCAGCTGTATAAACTAAGAAAGCGGGAAATAGATTTTAAACTGCATAGTGTATCCCTTGCCAACTATTTTAAAGACCGCAAGATACCTAGGGGGTTCCGAGTACGGAATACCCCGACAATCGGAAGAACCAATCCGGATTTTGTCCGGAAGTGGATAGCTATCCTTAACAAATGTGCCTTCGATTTAATGATCTTAGTCGTGGAGGAGGCGAATAGAGAATTAGGAGTCTCCAGAGCTAAGATAACCACATTCCAACAGGCTCATGAGGATGCTCTAAATCATGAAAGTCACATTAAGGGAATACAACAGTTGGAAAAAAGGTGTGAACAATACCAGAAGGACCTTTTAAAATTTAAGAACAGCAAAAAAATGGCTGTCGATCAAGACTATGAGGACAACCGCGTGTACAGGTGGTTGTATGGAGGTAACACACCACAACAGGATAGATCTGCTCCTAGAAACCGCAGACCATGGCAGAAAAAAGGTGCACATGCTCACCAGGAGCAAACGAGCAGCGATAGTGACTTTATGGTGTCCGATTCGGATGAAGTGAGAGGCCCAGGTCAGATCCCTTTAGGAGGGCGCAGGAATTCAAAAAGTGCTCGGCCACCCGTAGAGGGGGCCAGACCAAAAGAATTCAGAGAAGTCAGGAAGGCAGCAGCAGTGGCGGCAACGAAGTTGAAAGTCTAATCTTCAATTTATCAGACAGAATACTGTCTGAGGACGAAAGGAAGGTACTGAACTTAGGTCTTAGCTTTGTGCCAACGAATAAGCACAATGAATTTAACTGGAAACTTGACCTGCACAAATTTTCCAGAAAATTACGATTGAGGGAACATTTCCAACACAAGCCGTCTCTTGAAGTGGAAACAGTGTTCACTCCCTTCCTTTGCCAGAATTCGAAATCCAGTTATGATCCTATTTCAACGAATGGGTCACTGAAGACTTTTACTAGACTCTTAGACGACTCCGTCACCCGCTACCTGGCTACTCCTCGCAAAATTCGCCCCAATTTGACCAAAAATGAAACTGTGGCTCTCCAAGCATTAGAATCGGACGAATCCATCATCATACGCCCCGCAGACAAGGGCGGGGCGATTGTTATCCAGAGGATCGAGGACTATCGGGCTGAAATTATACGCCAACTACAGGACAAGGAGGTATACACGAAATTGATGTATGATCCAACTGCTCAATACCAGAGGGAACTCTTTGGAGTATTGGATAAAGCGCACAAAGAAGGGAAATTACCCACTAAAGTTTGGAAAGCAATTCGTGTACAGCATCTCAGAACCCCTGTCCTGTATACCTTGCCAAAATTACATAAGAACTCCACTAGGCCCCCAGGGAGGCCGATAGTGTCGGCAAGGGATTCTTTACGGCAGCCAACCTCGCAACTCCTGGACAGCATTCTGCAGCCGTTACTGCCTCACCAACCTACCTTTCTCAAGGACACAACTTCCTTCCTTGTTAAACTACAAGCTTTTGATTCCATTCCTTCAGGAACTTTACTCTGCAGCCTTGACGTGTGTAGCCTCTACACCTCTATCCCCCATGAGGGAGGCCTCCTTGCAATGAAGAAATTTCTGGTGGAAAATTTGGACAGTGCTAAGTTTGACCATGAACTGTTCCTGTGTCTCCTAGAACTTACACTGAGACGCAACTATTTCTTATTCGATGGGAATTTCTATGCCCAGCATAGGGGGTGTGCCATGGGTTCTTCCGTGGCACCCTCCTATGCTAACATCTTTATGTTTCTTATTGAATTTGAGTTATTCCTCTCAGACCCGTCCACCAGGGGGCACTTGCTGATGTATACCCGATACATCGATGATGTGTTAATGATGTGGACGGGTGGGGAGGAGCGTTTTGTGAATATGATGAACAGGGTCAATGAAAGCAGTCCATTCATCAAGTTCACTTATGAATTTGATCAGAGCTGTCTCCATTTCTTAGATGTAGAGGTACAGGTGAGAGAGGGAAAAATCCACACTAAAGTGTACAACAAGCCCACAGACCGCAATACCTTATTGCGGTCATCCAGCTTTCATCCGCCTCCTTTAAAAAGAGGGCTGCCTCTGTCGCAGATGGTCCGGGTGGCACGGATCACCAGCGACAAGGAAGAGCTTTCTCCTAGTCTGGATGTAGTGGTGGACAAATTCCACACATGTGGTTATGATAGAGATTCCCTCCTTGAGGCCAAGCGGAAAGTTCTGCAGAGGAACAGAGCAGAACTCTTGTCCCCATCAAATAGGGATAATGATAAAATCATTCCATTCGTTACCGAGTTTTCTACAGTGCACCCCATCCTTAGCAGAGCCAGTAAGGCCTTGTGGCCTATTGTCAGCACGGACAAGGACCTTCCAGTATTTAAAGAAAAACGTCCTATCCTAGCATTCACCAGAGGTAGGAATCTGAGAGACTGGCTGGTCAAATCAGACATTACAGGGATGGGGAAAACTACACCCCCGAATGTTTACAAGAAGCCTATGGGGTGTTACAGTTGTTTCAACTGTATAACCTGCAAATTTATAATCCCCTGTAAAACGTTCAAACATCCCCATGTGGATAAAATCTACAATATTAGGTTTGTCCTCACATGTGACACCACGCATGTGGTGTACATTGTTAAATGCCCGTGTGGCTTACTGTATGTTGGCCAAACTACCTGCAAATTTAAACAAAGGATGGCGGGACATAGGTCTTCAATCTCCCTGGCCCTACAAGGCAGGGAGTTGGATCAACCTGTAGCCAGGCACTTCAGGGAGGCTGGCCACTCCCTGGAGTCGGTGAGATATTTCATCATAGACCATATCCCTATGTCACCCCGAGGTGGAGACAGAGCCAAGGCTCTACTCCTGAAGGAATCACAATGGATCATCCGCCTTGGGACTACTAGCCCAGGCGGGTTAAATGAAAAAATAAACTGGAATAGTTTACTTTGAGAATGTATTTCAGGTTACGTACATCCTCACTTGTGCTTTTGGGTGTGTCACTTAGTCTTGTGTAGACATCCAGTTGTCAGCCCTCCTGTTTATGCTGTTTTTATACTTGTGAATATAGGGCTGGTATATACTAATATGTCGTTTTTTCTGTGTTATGTTATTTTTATTTTTTACTTTTTACTGAGCGGGTGAACCGCAAGGAAGTCTCTGCTGGAACGCAGATGACGCGCTTCCAGTGAGACTGTCTGCGCAACCCGGAAGTGGGTGCTCTAGACGCTCGTGGATGGAGGCGGCGACGTCCGGCGTGGGGGAGACGCCTCAGGTAAGAGATGGGGTATTTAGGGGGGTAAGTACTGAGAGTAGGTGCTTCTCTCCTGTGTATTGATGCCCTGAGGACGGGGTGATTCCCCGAAAGCGCTTGGCGCTAGAATACATGTTTTTCTTCCATTTATGATTGCCTGACTGCGTGATTATTTCTTCTGGAGTGCCGCCCCTCCCCCACTGGACTCTGCATTATCTATTTGGGAAGGCACCCACCCGTTGTTCCACCTATCCGAGTGCCGGCATATCGTTGCTGTATATATATATATATATATATATATATATATATATATATATATACAGGTAGGACGAAGAAACAGACAAAGATAAACTGGATGAACCATGCCGTTCTGGCGTACTGGGCCGGAGACCCGGAAATGGACTAGAGGAGGAAGTGCTATGCGGCGGATATCCTGCCGCTGGAACGCAGGTTGAAGCGCAAGCCTCAGGTCTCCATGGGGACCGGCTGTATCTTTAGTCTTAGCACCGGATTGTCTCTGTGCCAGCAGCGCCTGGCGTGATTGGTCCAATCTACAATGTATACAAAGATATACGTGTATATGTGATATATAAAACAGTGTTAATAACAGTAGAAGATGCATTAAAAATACAAATGCAATATATACGTGCCAAATAAAATATTCATACAAACACAAAAATCCTGCATTCAAATGACACCAAAATGCAAGAACATGGTACCTACTCCGGGGAACTGGCTCTATTTATAGCCATGTAAGTGACTGCCTACTGACTCAAATCATGCTGTGTATACTAGGACACTGGGCATGGTACTAAAGTGAGTGTTAGGGCAATCTTTAAGTGTTGTTTAAGAAATAACAACACAATCAGTGTCGACTTTTTAGCGGTAGCAGGTAGACATTATATGAATGACTATTATGGATAAACCTGTCTGAGTTTTTTGGGATAAACAAAGATTCCAAAGGAGGGACAAATTAACAAAAATGGAATGGGTAAAGGACAGCAAGATAAGTACGAGAAGAAAAATAGCACACTGTGGACATTGTGTCCCTAATTGGGGTGAAAAGTTGGATGCATTGCGTCATCTCTAAAAGCATCACTGTATAGGGTTAAATAAACATATCTAATGGGGGACAACTGAACACAGTAATCGGGAAAGGGTCCAGGGACAGTAAGATAAGCAGAGAAGAAAAACAGCACACAATTGCTCTCAAAATAGAGAACACTGGTCGACACGGATGTCAGCATACCTGTCGGTATTAGGGCCTGTAGACACCTTGGAACTGCTAGCATGGTGGCCTGCTGTATATTGGCTCATGAGGATGAACTTAAAAGCCATATAACGGGGATTTAACCTATAAAAACTGGAAAAGGTAAAGTGACAGTAAGAGTAGCGGAGAGGAAAGAAAGGTACACAAGTATCAGCTAGTTTCTCACGAAGCGATGTACACAAAAGGTCAGCTGATTGCTCATAAGAAGATGGCATAGCTGAATTTATCGTTAAGCCCGTGTGGCTTAATGCTCTTCAGTTTATACATGAGGCAGTATTTAAACGCAATTGCACCACTGAAGAATTGTTAGCATTGAAGAACTTATCTAAAAATGAACAGCTAATCATCCGCCCGGCGGATAAGGGTGGTGCCATTGTGCTACAGGACCTCTCCGATTAACGATTTGAGATTGAACGCCAACTTAGTGAGCCAGGGGTTTATAGCAAACTATGCGGTGATCCTACTAATGTGTTTAAGCAGGAACTAAAGGTGTTGCTGGATGGTGCGCTTGCGAATGAATTTATCAGTGCAGAGGTATATCAGGTATTGCAACCTGAATACCCTAAGATACCATTATTATATACCCTGTCTAAAATACACAAGGGGCTTAACCCCCCCACCTGGCAGACCAATTGTGGCCGCCAGAGGTTCGCTTTTTCAACCCAGCGCCATATTTTTGGACAGCATAGTATAACCTCTCATCCAGCAGCATCCTAATTTCCTGCTTGATACAACTATGTTTTGGAACAAATTGAGCTCCATTGGTAAATTACCACCTGAAACTTGGCTAGTGACAGCTGACGTCACTAGCTTATATACAGTAATTCCACATGATGTAGGATTAAAATCTTTTCGCAGGTTACTATTAAGCAAATTGTCTACTGATAGCCTGTATATTGATTTCCTGGTCTCTCTTCTTGAACTGATCTTGACGAGAAATTATTTTTTATTTGACGGTCATTTTTTTCTGCAGACGAGGGGGTGTGCTATGGGTTCTTCGGTCGCCCCCTCGTATGCTAATATTTTTATGTTTGACGTTGAAGAGGATTTATTTTTTTCTGATTCCACCATTTCTTCCAACATTTTATTATTTACCAGGTATATAGATGACCTGTGTATAATTTGGAGTGGACCCATCACACCACTTATTTCTTTATTTGAACGTCATAATGCATCTAATAGTTCAGTTAAATTTACTTTTAAACACAGCCAGAACTTGATTGAGTTCTTGGACGTCAAGATCAGTTCAAATGATGGAGAGATCATTACCTCTGTTTATAATAAAGAAACGGATCGCAACACCTTTTTGCACTGGCAGAGTTGCCACCCCAGAGGTCTGAAGTATGGACTACCATATTCTCAGATGCTGCGCATTAGAAGGATCAACAGTGATCCAGGGGTGGCATCGGAACAAATCGATGTGCTCATTACTAAATTCCTTGAACGGGGTTATTCCATAGATAACCTCTTGAGATCTAAACAGAAGGTTCTCTCTATGGATCGGGCTGATCTGTTAAAAAGCAATACCAAATCTAAAAACAGTAAGATATTATACCATGGGTCACGCAGTATAACACCGCTTCACCTAGGGTTAATCAAATTTCTAAAAAATTGTGGCCCATTGTCTGTTCTGATAAGGATCTGGACCTACAAGACACAGATTTAATTTCCTGTTATTCTAGAGCTAAAAATTTGCGTAACCTGTTGGTGAGAGCCGCCATCACGGGGAGAGGAAAACCACCCTCTTTTTTATCTAATAAAAAAAAAAAAGGTTGTTTCAGGTGTGGATGCACCACATGTAAATTCCTTGTACAGGGGGATGTGTTCTACCATCCTCATAATGGTAATAAAATTTCCATAAAGCATCACCTGACCTGTGATAGCTCATATGTTATTTATCAGATTATCTGCCCCTGTAGTTTGACATATATTGGGAAAACCCAAAGAAAATTCAAGGAAAGGATGACGGGTCACCGGTCCTCCATTAAACATGCCATTGAATGTGGCAGGAGTGACCAACGGGTGGCCCGTCATTTCCTTGAAGCTAAACATAGCTTATCCAGCCTTAAGTACCGCATGATAGACTGGATGCAATACTCCTTAGAAGGGAAGCTAGGTGGATTCACCAGCTACAATGTATTCATCCCAAAGGACTGAATGAGACACTGCCGATATCGAGTCTAGTTAATCGCTGATTGTAATTTATGTCATGCTCCATGCATTTAGGTTATCTTGCATATTAATACCTGTCATTGTCTCTTTTGGTACATTATTGTCAAATGTTAATGTATGTTTTTATCTTTACAGATGTCTTTTTATGTCACAATGGGTTACTATGGTGATGGGATGCGGCAGTGCGTCATTGCGGCGCATCCACGTGACGTAGGTACGTCCGTGGGTGTCACACAGTGATGACGCCTGACGTCCAGAGTCCGGAAGCAGACGGCCCACCCGGCTGGGCGGCAACACTTCTTGGTGTGGGGATATAAGGTGAGCAGTATTGTAATTTGTCGTATTATCCTCCTGACGAAAATCGATTAAATCGATTGAAACGTTGAGCAGTCACGCTGTGTCCGCATCGTTTATTTGCAAGTGCTGGGAGTGCCGCCGTTGAATACCTCTGCTGTTTATTCCTATGGGATTTGGCGTGCACCGGGCCGTCTGAGATCAAATTTCCAGAGTGCCGAATCCACACATCTCTGTCTATATATATATATATATATATATATATATATATATATCAATCGAACGGTCTGGCACTCTGGATGAAGCAGGTTAACCACCGGGGTGATACAAAAGGAAAATACAATAGACTGCGCTAATTAATGAAAGAAAGGTATTAAAGAAATGCCAGTAACCTAAAAGTTGAACATGATTTAATGATAATATAAATGTGAATAAAGATAAATAGCAGCTCAGGTTAAAATCAACAGTTTTACATATATTGTGCACATAAAAAAAAATAAGATAAAAAAATATTTGGGAATGAAAAAAATGATGAGGGAGTTTTAAAATTCTTAAAGTGACTGAAAATTGTGTCCATACGGTACCGTATATTTATGAAAGAGTCCCGCTGGATGGGGGGCAAAAGATTGTTGAGCCCACTTGGATCCGTTCCTATTTTGCCTCACGTTTAGAGGACCTGGATGGCTGGGGGAGGGATAAGCAGCTTGATGTTTAAGGAGTGAGTGGAACTCCTGCTGTTCCTCAGATACCAGGGAATTAACCTGGTTATGAATGTTCTCCCCAAATAGATGCCAGAGTAAGGTCTGGAGGCTGGTCCGGTCTCTCAGTGTGGTAAAAGCTTGTGGTCCTGTAGTAGAAGTCAGTCACTTTAAGGGTTCACCAACGCGTTTCGCTCTATGGTAGAGCTTTTTCAAAGCTCTACCATAGAGCGAAACGCGTTGGTGAACCCTTAAAGTGACTGACTTCTACTACAGGACCACAAGCTTTTACCACACTGAGAGACCGGACCAGCCTCCAGACCTTACTCTGGCATCTATTTGGGGAGAACATTCATAACCAGGTTAATTCCCTGGTATCTGAGGAACAGCAGGAGTTCCACTCACTCCTTAAACATCAAGCTGCTTATCCCTCCCCCAGCCATCCAGGTCCTCTAAACGTGAGGCAAAATAGGAACGGATCCAAGTGGGCTCAACAATCTTTTGCCCCCCATCCAGCGGGACTCTTTCATAAATATACGGTACCGTATGGACACAATTTTCAGTCACTTTAAGAATTTTAAAACTCCCTCATCATTTTTTTCATTCCCAAATATTTTTTTATCTTATTTTTATATGTGCACAATATATGTAAAACTGTTGATTTTAACCTGAGCTGCTATTTATCTTTATTCACATTTATATTATCATTAAATCATGTTCAACTTTTAGGTTACTGGCATTTCTTTAATACCTTTCTTTCATTAATTAGCGCAGTCTATTGTATTTTCCTTTTGTATCTTCTTGCAGGGGAGTGACAACCCCCTTTTTTGGTACTGCAGCTTGCATTTTTTGCAAACCAGGTCTAGTTAATTGCGCCCCTACCTGATATCTTTTTATCGGCTCTTTTTAACCACCGGGGTGCCCTCCTGAGTAAGGAATAGAGATGGCTTTGGATCCACAGCAGTGGAATCACGAGGCGGCACTCTCCGGATTTAGTGTAAAAATGATTTGGGTACTTGTGTACTTTCACGGCTCCCATCGCATGCCATCGCATGCCATCGCATGCCATATGTAGTGGCATGCGATGGCATGCGATGTGATTTTCCCGTGTTTTTATGCATTTTTTATAAAATCGCATGCGATCGCATGAGATCGCATGCGACCCGATGCGATGCAATGTCATTTTTCACAGAAATTATGGACATGAGTTGACATCATGTAAAATGCACCTCAAATGTCATTTTTCACACTGTACCACCCCCACTATCAACGCCAACCCGAAGTGTGGTGAGCGCAGCGAGCCCGCGCGGGGCGGCGGTACGCGTCCTACGACCTTCTCATACCCCCACTATCCACGTCGGCGTGGAGTTGAGAACAGAAAGTGTGGCGAGCGCAGCGAGGTGAGCCACGTGAGGGGACCCGGATACCTTCACAGGTATCCGAGTCCCCTCGCGGGCTTCACAGGTATCCGTGTCCCCTCGCGGGGCTCGCTGCGCTCACCACGCTTCGGGCTCGCCACACTTTCTATTCTCAACTCCACGCCAACGTGGATAGTGGGGGTATGAAAAGGTCGTAGGACGCGTACCGCCGCCCCTCGCGGGCTCGCTTCGCTCGCCACACTTCGGGTTGGCGTTGATAGTGGGGGTGGGTACAGTGTGAAAAATGACATTTGGGGTGCATTTTACATGATTTCAACTCATATCCATAACTTTTGTGAAAAATGACATTGCATCGCATGCGATCGCATGCTATGCGATGCAATGCGATTTTTCCCTGTACGATGCACATCGTGGGAGCCGTGAAAGTACACAAGTACCATGATTTGTATTTAAATCATAAAAGGCAAAACAAGTGCAAAAAAACAGGTCATAGGTGTCAACAGTTTCGGGGGGCAATCCCCTTCCTCAGGACGACCAACAGGGTGATGGTGTGCAGGACAACAAAAACAAAAACAAAATTGATTGGCCAGTTGAGAGGTCTCAGCCAATCAATGGCTTGCTAGTCATCTCTATGGGCGTTTTTTTTTTTAAATGATCTGTTACTCCCGGCTCCCGCTGCTGCGGCACTGCCCGGCAGCCAGGGTCATGTCATCAAGTTCTCCCTGCTCGCCTCCCGCTGTCACCCCACCGCAACACAGCTTCCTCCAGCCCGGCGCCATATGCAGCCTCCCCCTGCTTGGCTCTCTATAGCCGGCATCCCCCGCCCGCTGCTGTCCCCCTGCACGGCTCCCTGGCTGGGCTGCACATACGATTTGGCAAATCTTATGTGCAGCCCATCCGACCTCCCGACCCGATCCGATGAGCACGGGACCGCGCATCGGATCGGAGGGGATGTCTACAAGTGCGATTTGGGCCGATTTCACTGCCCGATTCATCCGAATCGGGTGAAATCGTTCCCATATCGCATAGTATATGGCGGCCTTACGGGAAAAAGACCTTGTTGATATAGCATATACACACATACATCTGGATAAAGTTTCTAATTCTATTTGGAGCTTTTGTTTTCTGCAAATTTCCAGGTAGACAGATTTTTTGGGTTTAAACCGAAAATGGTTACCTAGTTCTACAGGCATACCAAAGACACTTTAAATGTTATCTATAATTTGAATCCATTTGGCATAATATAATTATATTTGTTTGAGATTTAAAAAAAAGTAAATCACATAAAAATTGATTAGATTTGTTGGCTTTATGAAATATGGCAGTAAAATTTAGGTTAATGCTTAGGAGGGTCTTGATATAATGAAATTTTCTGCATCGATCAATCTTACTTCTGTGAATTATGTTATGCTTTTTTCTTTTGATATGTCAGAAGCTTTGCTAAAATAATTGATATTAAATAAAAATGCAGCTCTACAAATCAGGAAACATTAAACAACTAATTTAAATATGTTTTTATACTGAGTTTAGCATTCGTAGTTAATTGTAATGTATATATTATATTTACATACAGTTTACATTATACAGTATACAGTATATACACATATATACATATATACACACACACACACACACACACACACACACACACACAAATGACATTTGTACAGATAATTCCAGATATTGAAGACTTCTACAGTAAGTTCATATTTCATTATGTATTTTTACATATTCTTTCATACATCAATATTTAAAAAAACTGAAGAATCAAAGATTTTTGGTACTTCACAGAAAAGCAAAAACTTGCAAAGTCCTGCGCCGTGAGGGAGTTGACTTTACTTAAAACCAATAAACCGGGTCTTAATACAATACACAAATACTGTCACTCCCCGTTTGTTGCTGCTGTTCTGGAGGGGATAGCTCAGTGCCCCGAGATAGCTAGCAGATGGGAAAAGAAAATAGAACTGCGCAATGTAGGGGGTAACAGTACATGAAATTTATTTGCTCACTAATATGAAAAACACATACAACATATCAGACATACATGTAAATAATTAAAAAACAAATATAAGAAAAATAAAATAAAAAATGCATGCAGATATAAAATATTTTAACACAACCGGTTGTGTCTATTTGGTATGCAGGTTTGTTAAAATATATAGATTACACTTCCCTTGAGGTTAGTCACAGTCATATTAGTATGTTAATTGGTTAGAATGGCTGGTTTGGTTAACAGTCTGGTTATGGATTAGTGGTTGAATTTGCAGTAAGTTTAAGTTATACTGTCCAGGTTTTTTATGTCTGGCCAGACAGTTTGTATTCGGGGTACCTTACAGCTGCCACCTGTATTTCCTCCAGTCTCCCAGTTGGTGGTGCTGAATCACCTTTGAGTACAACTTTATCTGGAGTCACCTTTGGGTGGGTGGTCTGCCTGGTTTCTGTATGGTCTCCCTTTGGTGCAATAATATCAGGTTCCAACGCGTTTCCCCACCTCCGGTCACGGACTCAGCGGCTTTCTCAAGAAAAAAGAATTTGGTACTTATATGTTAGTTGGGCGCCCACTAAGCTATTTGCTTAGTTTTCCGCATGTGCTCGCCACGCTTCTGGCGCGGTGGTTCGCTGCGCTTGGCCCACTATAAAAATTAACTCCATTCCGACATTAATAGTGGGGGTATGAGCGTAGTAACTATAGTGGGTGCCCCACTAATATATAAGTACCAATTTTTTAGATCTAGCTCATGGACAATTTGGCTGTTTCTTGACATGATGAAAATATGTGATAATGTTGTTGAGACTGGCTGGTGTGCTGGGATATATGGTACTGGTTTCATTTTAATTCATTGCATCCTATCTTTGTTCAGCTAACCCATTACTAGGATGAAAATCAAAGGATCCCCCTTTGAATTAATCTTATCTGACAAACATACATTCTCTCCTATCTGATCTCTTTGTCCTGCCTGAAAGCCTTTTCATGGGCAATCTAGTTAACATCAGGCTTTTGCGTGAAAGAGCAGAACAATGCATTAGACTAATTTGTAGATGATTTATCACCAATTCTTTAGTCCCTCACCGAATTTGATTAGTGAGTTCCATTTATTAGGAGCATTATCAAATTTCAAAATAGACTTTATTAAATTGGTGGCCTCCAATTTTACAACTCCTGCACTATTTGTAGAGTGAATTATCCATGTCTTTCAATCTATGTGTGCACTTTACCTATCCTAATCAGAAAAAAAAATGTGGATGGTAAAGTATAACAAAGTTTAAAAAAACTTGGTTTGAACATTTGAATACCCCACTTAGTGTGTTTGTCTCAGTAAGAGATTTGTGTCAGCAAGCGGTGTATGTCAGTAAATATTTATGTGTCAGTAAGATGTGTCAGTAAGTGCAATCTGTGTCAGAAAGTGTGTCCCAGTAGCTCTCAGCTCCATAGAAACATAGGAACATAGAATTTGACGGCAGATAAGAACCACTTGGCCCATCTAGTCTGCCCCTTTTTAAACATGTTATTTTTTTGTAAGGATATCAATATGCTTATTCCAAGCATGTTTAAATTGTACTACTGTATTTGCGTCTACCACCTCTGATGGTAGGCTATTCCACCTATCTACTACTCTTTCTGTGAAGTAATTCTTCCTCACATTTCCCCTGAATCTTCCTCCCTCTAGTTTCAGTGCATGTCCTCGTGTTCTGTTGCTCCTCTTCCTGTGAAGAATGTCTCCCACCTGTACCTTGTTAAAACCCTTGATATATTTGAAAGTGTCTGCTCTGCTTTGCCCCCATCTCTGCTCCACCTTTCCCCATTGATCTGTATTGCCCTCATCTTTCCACATCTGCTCTATTTGCCTAGTCATTGCTCCAGTTTTCACCTCCTTTGTATGCTTATACGGTCACCTCAATGCACAAATGAGACATACAAATCTGTAACGCTGTTGTGCATTGCTGCTAATGGGGTACTCAAGCATCTCCCATGCATGCATGCACGCCTCATTCGTGCCATTTGCCTAGGGCCAAAAAGATGAGAGTGGCTCCATTTGTAAGTGCTAATCTTTTTATTTATGTCCCTGAATCCAGGCACCATCACACTTACACCCCATCCCTGCATCCAGGGACTGTCACACTTATACCCTGTCCATGCATTCAGGTACCATCATCCCCACACACTGACCTTTCATCCAGAGGCCATCGCCCCCTACACAGTGTCCCTTCACCCATAAACCTTCTCACATCCATAGTAGTGCCAAGTCTAGCAATCTCCTATACTGCCTAATGGGGCATACACATGTTGCAATTTTTACCTATTTTCTAAGCTATCTGACTAGAACGCATAGAAAGTAAGCACGGAACACTCTGTGCGTATGCTTCCAAGCAACGCATTGTCCGGTGCTGTGTGTCACCATTGCATGCACTGTCTATCCTTGTTAGAGTGCCAGTGCCCTCATCAGAGAAAATTGATTAGCACAGATCGCTCAGCTCACATTGCTGGTATATAGCAAGTGTGCCAGTGATCTGTGCTTATGTGCGTCGCTCATTGTGGGGAGGAAGTCGTCCCACGTGCAGGCCTTGCTGCCATGTCACTCCCCCTGACTGTGATGTGATGTATTTTGTGGTGGTTATGGGAGTTCTATATATACATAATATGGCATTTATTGCAATGGAGATCACTGTAATGCTTGGTGTATTATATGGCAATTATAAAGTAATTGCAATATTCTCTGTATTATAAGTTGGTCATTGTAACTCTCTTTTCTTTATTGGACAGTCACTCTGATGCTCTCTGTATTATAGGACATTCACTGCAATGCTTTATGTGTCCCATGGAAGTCACTCCGATACTGCTACAGTTCTTGTAACTACTACCCCGCCAAGGCACACAAAAGTCCCTTGATAAATTTCAGCTCCAGGCCCATGTGGACTTTAATATGGCACTGCCTTTAACAACATTTATCTTCAATTCCTATTTTGACAATGGCCAAGGTACAGTTGTAGTGCCCCCCATGCTTGCAATTCTATTGCCAGCCCCCACCAGCCACCAGACCCTGCCAACCATCGGAAGGGGGCGCGCGTGCACTAGGTGCTTGCGTGCCACATTCCGATGGTGCTCCCCGCTGCTCCCCGCTGGAGCGCTTCTTCCTCCATATTGTGAATGACACCCAAATCGCTCAACCCGGGTTACCAGTTCCCACTGCACTTTGACCCAGGTTAGACCCATGTTCAACCCTGGTCATGACCAGGGATGAACTCCCAGGTTGCTCAACATGGAGTGGCCCTTTCACCACCTCCCCTAAGGAAGATAGATGAGATGGGCTCCTACTGTATAGTCACTCTTATTGAGAACCTCTATGCCCCCTCCCTTGTCCACTGGTTTTATTACTAGGTGTTCATTGTTCTCAAGTTCTTTTAATGATTCCCTCTCATTCTTTGTCATGTTGGTAAATTAGTTAGGGTTTTGGTGTATCGGCACATTGCCATTCATGCAGTCCAAATCTCTGGTGATGAGTGCCTCAATGTGAGTTTTCATGTGAATTGGAATGAATGTTGATTTCGGTTTCAGAGTTGTGTGTTTGTATTTGTCTACGGTCCCCTTGTAATTCCTCACTATAGGATTGGAATTAAATAGCTTTTTTATAGTAAGCATTCATGTGAATGCCTGTAAGTCGCAGTATACACTAAATGTGTTGGGTTTGTTGGTAGGTGCAAAATTCAGTCCCCTTTTGAGGAAATTCTTTTGGTCTGTTGTGAGTGTTATATTGCGAATATTAAAGAGTGAGGTTGTGTTTGTAGTTGCAGTGGGTTTGCAACCTGTTTCTGTTTTTTTGGATGCACCTCCTCTCAGGGGCGGATTGGGAATTAAAACCAGCCCGGGAAATATCTTGAAGCAGCCCTGATGGGTGGAGTGGGGGGAGGAGTTGACGCGCGCCGGAGACGCGCCCGTTTTTTGGGGGCGTGGCCTATCAATATGGGGGTGTGGCCTATTCCAACGAGGCCACGCCCATTTTTTGCTGCTGTGGGGGCATGTCTGGTGGTTCTCTAAACTGCTGGCTACGTCCCCAGCCCCTCAGGCTGCACAATAGGCACATGCGTACAGCGTCTATTCTGCAGCCTGTGGGGCTGGGGAGATAGAGACATGGGGAGGGTGACAGGGGGACTCCCAACTGCCCCCACTCCCGCCCCGTGGGACACTGAGTATGGGCCACCTCCCTTGAACACATTATGCACCATAACAAGAGGGCCATTTTTTCTATTGAAAAACCTGTACACATTATGCCACACAGTATGAGCCAATATTCACATTATGCCACATGGAATGATCCAAAATTCACAAAATGCCACACAGAATGAGTTAAAAAAAAAAAGGTAAAGTTCACATTATGCAACGGAATGAGAAGACACAGGGTGAGAGGGGGTTGGTGCAGGGTGAGAGGGGTTGGTAATGAAGGGTGTTTAGGGGGTGACGAGGGGTAAGAGTAGAGTGGCAGGGTAGAAGAGGATGCAGGGAGGGAGGGAGGGGGTCGGAGGGTGGCGTAGAATGCTGGGAGGGGAGATTCAGGGTGGCTGAGAACGAAGGGATGGAGGACTTACACAGGGTGGCACAGGACGCAGAGTGTCAACACAGGAAAAAAGATTGACAAGCACTAGGTCGATATGGACAAAAGGTCGACACATGAAAAAGTTGACGTGAGTTTCACACGGGTTATGTTGACATCTATGGATATAGACCCGCCAATTAGTGTAATTGCATAACCTTGCACGACATGCTTTGGGCAGGGTGCCTCACTTTGCTCAGCACTCTTTTACCATTTCCAGTTGTAGAATAAACAAGTTATGTGCATGAAAAAATTGTGAAAATTTCATGTTGACCTTTTATGTGTCAACCATTGCCATGTTAACTTAATGCATTTGTCAACCTTTTGTCAATGCCAACCTAGTGCATGTCAAAATCTGAAATCCATGATAAGTAGAATAAAATAGTGTGCCACAGATGAGATGAAGTATATTAAGTAATGAAACAGCAACATATACAGTATACTGAGCAACATATCAGCATTATTATAAACAGGACATCAGTTATACTAACAGTACATTTGAATCCTCTCACTGGTCAGGACATAATGCCCACAATCTGTTCCACTGAACAGCAGTGGTTTGGGCAAAGATTAACTCAGTTCACTGCTAACCACATAATAACACAGGGTGTGTCCATGGATTGAATGGACCATACTCAGAGGAGTGCAAGAAAACTCCCCAAATACTGCCAGGCTGCTGGATATTCCATTCCAAATTAGGGCCCTTATTCTGGTTGGTGCGGCCAGAGCCGCACACGGGGCTCCGGCCGCACAAACCAATCCCCGCCCACGAGACGGATCGCCACGGCCGTCCGTACACGGACGGCTGGCGATCCGCATAAAAATGGTGGAGGCGTACGCCTCCACCATGGTGGGAGCTGCCCCCTGCATTCGATGGTCGTCGACCATCGAAGGCAGGTCCGCACGCCCCAGCAGCTCCCGCAAGCTGAGACCACACGGACAATCGTCCGTGTGGTAGCTTGTATGGGGGCTGAAAGCTGACATCCGGCGACGTCAGCTTTCCGCCCCCATGAGCTGCGTCATGCCCTCATTTCCATGCATATGCCCCGCGTTTGCATGGGAACGCCCATGAAACGCGGGGCGTACACATAGGGAAATGAGGGGATGAAGCCCCTCACGCCCCTATACGCCCCCTTTGCGGCGGACGAAATACGTCTGCGGCGAAGGGGGCTGCACATGCGCAGAATGACCTCTGCGCATGTGCAGACTGTAAACATCGGCGGTACGGCCGCACGCGGGCCGTACCGCACGAAACAGAATAAGGGCCAAAGTTACATATTGTAGGTAATTACCTTGGGCTACATTTTTGGTATGAGTACCCCGTATAGTACCCAAGGAATAACTGCAGATCACATTTACCTACTTTAAATTGTTCTTTCTGAGAGATTCTAATAGGCAGATAAATAAGGAACAAATCATGCCCTGTTCAGTTGGGTAGTGGGTGGTATCCTGAAGGTATAAAAGCTCTTTCCTTATATTGAGAAGAAGTATCTGTGAGAGTGGGAAAGCCTGATTTATGGAAACCAATAATACAGCAGAGTTGCCACAGCATATTTGCGGCTGGAAATGATTTTCAAGGTTTTAGAAACCCACATCTTAAGGTTAAAAACTGATATAGAGGTTAAAATAAGCATATTATCATATACAGTATCTACTCTAGAGTTGACTAAAGTGCAAAGTGCAAACAAATTTGATTCATCAACTAACTGGTTATCGCCCCCCCCCCCAAAAAAAAAAAAAAACAAAAAAAAAAACAAATTCTTGTTAATTCTGTTACGCTTCCACCATAAAATGTATTTAAATACTTTTAACTCGTCCCCACTGTGACAATAAAACATTTGTGAGTCATTACCCATCCCCAAGATCCAAAAGATCATAGAGCCGACAGTGATATCACCCCTCCACTCTGCGTTATTATTTGTTCCCCATCTCCATTACATTAGACCCTTGCACAAATCAGCCTAAAGATGCTTGAGGGGAACTAAATTCCCCTTATTGCACATGAACCACCGAGTTCCATTTGCAAGGCATTCTATAGTGCATATTTGAAAGTGATGTCATCAAAAACAGACCCCTGCATCACTTTCAGGAGATACTGTAGATTAGCAGCATATCTGTTTAGTCATGTATGTGTATGTATATTACCATTTTGTCAAAGCCCCATCGTGCATCTTATATGTTATTACAGACCCACATACCATCAGGCTCAATTCCTCTTGCTATAGCCGCTTAGGCAGTCACTCCTCAGCCTTCCCACATTGGAGGCAGCATTAGCATTGTAGTGGGCGGGTGCGCGGTGACGTCACACGTGCACCCGCGATCGCGATGCGGCCGGGCCACCTCTGCACAATTACGAAACAAGAAAAGTAAGTATAATGTAGGTGCACCGACAGTCACAATGTCTGTTTTTAAGATTTAACTTTTATTATTTATTCATTTAAAAAGGTGAAATATTAAAATATGAAAGAAATAAAGAAAGAAATATAGAAATTTAAAAATATCAATGACCACTGCTCCCCAACCCAAATTTTTGCAGGGTTCCTATTATCCCTGTATGTTTCCTATATGTTTAGATTATAGCACTTTCTCTTGTAGTTTTATACAGAGATGTCTGTGCTTATGTTGCGAACTCCTATATTGTTGCACTGATGTATCAGATTTTAATGTAACAATGCAGGTTCCTAATAATGTGTATCCATTCCTGTTTATTCAGTAAATTCTTACACATACGGTCCTGACTATTAAATATTCCTTATAGGGCGTTCAATTAATGAGCTGATGTGTAAATTGGAGCTATAATTAATCTTGATAGCTCAATATAACAAACTAACCTCTCCTATTACTGCAGACAGACTCTGTCAAAATATTGCAGAGAGAGGTATAGTCTTTATATTATGCCGCTGTACTGTTTCGTCAGCGGTATTATGCTATGTTCAACGGGCCGGCAGGGGCTATAAATACGTTGTCAGACTAGGCATTCATGTAGTTCTTGATGTTAAATTATAGGTATTCCTATATCCATGCATCCAACAAGTGTAGGTATTATATCCAAAGCCAAACACCATATACTTTATACGTTTAAGTTTTCAGACTCTGAGCTATATCTGGTATAATTACAGCATAGTAGGTATATAACCCAGCTCATAAATCAAAGAATGTCTGTATGGTGTTCTCCTTGGTGCGATGCGGCTTTATTAAAGTATTTGTGCTGCTGACAGTATCTTCCTGTACACTGTTTATGCCCACTGTACTGAATATTATAGTGCTTGGGATTTGGATATTAGATATCACCAGTTGCACAAGGGCAATATATATTTGGTGAACTTTTATCCCAAAATCATATGTCAGGCAGGCACTGATTATATATAGATCAGCTGTTACTGCATATCCTCTAAAGCCAAACACCCTTCAATTGTATATACATTCAACAAATATTTATAGTGTACAGACATTGAGCTATATCCGGTATATCTGCTATATCAAATAGTCATGTAACCCAGCTCATAAACCAATAGGATGTCTGGAAGGTGTTCTGCTTAAAAAAGCTCTGGCTATATCAAGAATATTTTATTACTGACAATGTTTAGCACTATGTATCTTAGGGCTTGAATTATAGTATTGCAGATTGCACAGAAATAATGGGTAAATATATAGTTGCTTTATCCCCACTCATATATCTCATAGACACAGATTTTCAACTGTCAGCCACTACACTTGTTAGGCTCACACACTGCCTATTGTTAAAGTGTTGAGGATTACACGGAAATGATGGATAAATATATAATTGCTTTATCCTCAATCATATGTCCCGTCGACACAAATTATCAACTGTCAGCCACTATGTTTTATGGGCTGCACAGAGGCGGTTATGTGAACTGTTTTGAATGTCAGAGCAGCGTCATATATCTTAGGCTGCACGGAGGCGGCTATGTGAACTGTATTACCGCTATTCGTGCTACTTATGCCTACAGAATGCACTGAATACACTCAACCTCTTTAGACATTAACATATAATTTATACCGGTAATTTGGAGGCTAGGAGTTGGCACAAATCAGCCAGTTAGTATACTCCTGCCGCCACTGTCAATTTTTGTGTCAGAGCAGCGCCGTATATAGTAGGCTGCATGGAGACGGCTATGTGAATTGTATTGCCGTTGTCCGTGCTACTTATATCTGCTGAATGTACTAGACACACTCTATCTCTTTAGATATTGACATGTAAATTATGCCGGTAACTTGGAGGCTAGGAGTTGGCATAGATCAGCCAATTAGTATACTCCTGCCGCCACTGTCAGTTTTTAAATGTCAGAGCACCGCCGTGTATAATAGGCTGCACGGAGGCGGCTATGTGAACTGTATTGCCGCTGTCCGTGCTATTTACGCCCACTGAATGCACTAGATACACTCACTCTCATTAGACATTATCATATAAATTATACCAGTAGCTTGGAGGCTAGGAATGGTACGTATCAGCCAGTTATTATTTTCCTGCCGCTACTGTCAATTTTTAAATGTCTAAGCAGCGCCGTATATCCTGGGCTGCACGGAGGCTGTGAGTCAGTCACCGTTAGCCGAGCACTGCACCGCTATTTTCTGCACGGAGGCTGTAAGTCAGCTGCTGTCAGTCTGACACCACACCGCTGATATCTATTTCACTCGGCCACTTAGTACATTACACATCGCATGAAATTTCATATATACAACATTTTTTAAACACATTAGGAAACAGAGGGATGGAGAGCTATGGTCATTGCTAGCCAACGACCGTTTCACCAAGCTTCCTCAGGGCATCAACCCGTCTGCCCTCTGAAAGGGGTTAAAATCCCCCGCCCTAGTTCATGATTGGTTGTTCTTAATTAACATGTTTACTATGGGAATACTGATATTTTTTCATTGTTATGTTCTTTTGAGTTTCCAATTGGTTCATTTCATATTATGATTCCATTTGAGTTATTACATATATTCATCCCTTAATAATGATCTCCTTTTCTATATGGTCTTAATTATAATATGATTTTTTGACTCATATTCAGATGATGTCATAAATGGTATTCTTAATGGATGACCTTACATCACTCTTTTTTCATTTGTCAAGATTTTATAATTACCATGTGTTTTATAATTATTCCTACTTATGGTATATATGAAATATTGTGTTATTTCTACACATTTGATATATTGTGGTTCTTTTCCTCACATTTGATACATCGTAGTTCATCTACTAATAATTCTTCTAATAACACTTATGTCGTCAAGTATATGTGTATTATTATGGTGAAATAATTTATAAAGAAGGAGAGGAGAGAAAAAAATAAAAAACATAATATATACAGTGTTATAAATAAATAATTGATGAGTTCATAAATAGTGAAAAACTTTTTATTATAAATAAGTGAAGAAAACGTGCCAAAACTCCTGTAATAATGACATATCCCTTTATCTATACTCTCATGCTTACACTACTACCAGTGTATATTTATAAAATGTGCTTATATACATCGACAGATTTCATACCCTAGAACCTGTACTTTATAAAAGAATGGTGACATTAGTGTTAGTGACTTGACTTTAAATGTTTGTTCATGATTTTAGGAGAATATTTGTTTATAGTTTCAAACATTTTCATTGTAAGTATTAATGTGGGATATGATAGTGTACATTTTCTATCACCCATCAATTTATTTTAGATAATTAGTACGGTGCAATGACAATGATTATATACCATTAGGTGCATCATGATTTTATAATGGAATATTGTATGTGAATTTATTTTATTTTGTTATTGGATAAACTTTAGTTAGTGACTTTAGATTTTAATAATCCACTGCTAATCTTGAGATCATGGAGTGAGACATTTTTATTCAAATTACTTCTATACCTAACAGAGGAAGTTTTTTATTATTGTTATTTTAGTGCTATTATCCCAGTATTAACATATTCTCTTGGAGTCTGAATTAGATAAAAAGCTGTGATAAATTTCTTTACACATAAAAAGGTGGGAAGACGAAGAAAATAGAGAGGGGGGAGAGAGGAGGAGGGGAAAAAGAAGAAGGGAACATACGAATATGCTCTATGAGACCTTATAGACAGTATATAAGTTATGATCTACAAGGTTAATGAGATGGATATGTTTTTTCTTCAAAACTAAGTTATAATTTTGGGATAATTCTGAGAAGTCTTAATGCTTCAAAGAAAAGAGGAGAATTGGTTGTATTCATTCATCCCCTGTGGTTCAATGCTATCCATTAGAAAAATCCATTTTGATTCTTTTTTCAAAAGTTCATTTTTCATATCTCCTCCTCTTATTCCCAAACGTACTCTTTCTGCACCTCTGCACAATAGCTGCGGGAGGAGCTGTGTGCGGCCGCGCATGCGCAGCAGCCCTCCCGCGGCCATTTTGACTTTGGAACAACTCGAGGCCGGCCGCGGCCATCTTTAAACAGGGCAAAATACACGGAGATGCCGCGGCCGGCCCTGTTAGGGAGGGAGGCGGCCCTTTACACTAAAAATATGCCGGCCCACCGGGAAACAGCCCGGTTTCCCGGTGGGCCAATCCGCCCCTGCCTCCTCTGCATCATCATCTTGTTTTATATGTTTTTACTTTGTGTTCTGTTCTGTGAATTTCATTGGTTCTACTTGTCATATGAGACAAGGGGACATCAGCACCACTCCATAATCCTACTACAAACCATCATTACCATCGGCAATCTTTCCTGCTGGAGGGGAGTCGAGCGCATGGATCCAGCCTTGATGCACCTCAGGATGGCCGAGATCTCACGAGTCTGGTGTCCAAGAAGTCACATTCCCGGTTGCACCTGTGGAGTAAGGTTTGGTATCTGCAGCTGCACAGACCGCACTGTGGCTATGCTTGGTAGTGGTGTGGCGCTACTTCAGATTAATCATAGAGCTCTACTTGGTACTTATCTTTTGTTTCTCTTAGGAACGAAGCTGCCCCTCCACCAGTTGATACATTTTTTATCAAAAAATTTATCTTGTCTTTTGAAATTTTATATCAAGAATAAAATCCTTTTTAAATCCACGCATGGGAAAAGAAACCCTTATGAGAGTGATTACACGAATACCATTGTGAGTATCGGTACGCATTGCATGCATTGAAAAGATACCTTGGTGTGAAAGTATCACACAGCGCATATATTGAAAAGATACCTTGATGTGAAAGTTTTTGAATTCTCTTACCTAAGTAAGGTACGCATCCACGGAGACCTACGATCCATTGAGTATAAAGAAACCCAGATAGGCTTACCCTCACTACATTGCTGTGTAAGTGAGGTAGGAAAACCTACAAACTGCAACACAGTCTTCTTTTAAAACGATTAGGACCAGCGTTTAACGTTCATACATTAAAAACACGTCCTCTTATTTTTTATCTCCCCCGTATCAATCTGCGAGATCAAAGAGAGAAAAGAGGAGAGAAGAAAGGTCACCTCACAGGACTAAGAGAAAAAAAAGATAAGCACCAAGTAGAGATCTATGATTAACCTGAAGTAGCGCCATACCACTACCAAACCCCCCCTCTCTGCACTATTTAACCACTCTGCCAGTCCCTCCAATGGTTGCCTGTATTTTACCATATTCAAAATAAATACTTCTACTCACATAAATAGCTTTCATACGACACCAATGTATATCTCTTACTTACAGTATCTCAAAATATCTCCCAACTCGACCACTCTGCTCCAGACAAGATAGTTGTCTGTCTTCTGCAAGGATTACTAGCTCCCATTCATTATTACAGGACTTTCATCTGGCTGCTCCCATCCTATGGAATGCTCTTACATGCACAATAAGACTCTCCACTAGCTTTGGTGGTACTGCTATGCTATTTTTGGTGCCTGTTCTTATGTTTCCTTCCTACAGTATGTCCCTATAGATTGTAAGCTTGAAGCAGGGCTCTCTTTTCTCTAAGTCTGTCTGTTGTTACCCAGTTTGTTCAATCACTGTCCACAATTGTAAAGCGCAACAGAATCTGCTGCACTATATAAGAAACTTTAAATAAATACTGTAAATAAATAAATATATGGCACTCACAGAAACAAAGAGACTTTGGGTGACATTCTATGGGATGAGATCTGCGTTTTTGGCGTTAATTAGACCACAAAATGGCGATATCGCATTTTTCCATCAAAACGCATATTTAATAGGATGCGCTAAGGGACAGAAATCGCATATTGGGGGTTATTCTAGTCCATTCTTTCTGACAAAATCCTTCTTAGATGGACAAAACCATGTGCACTGCGGGTGGGGCAGATGTAACTTGTGCAGAGAGAATTAGATTTGGGTGGGGTTTTTCTTCAAAGTGAGATCTATATTGAAGTGTAAAATCATGCAGTCAGTATTTTCCCTGCACAGAAACAAAATAACTCACCCAAATCTAATTCTCTCTGCACATGTTACATCTGCCCCCCTGCAGTGCACATGGTTTTGTCCATCTAAGAAGGATTTTGTCAGAAAGAATGAACTAGAATAAACCCCATTATGTGCGTTAAGGTATGCTGAGTAAAAGTGCGAGATTAATTCGCATTTTTATCGCATCCAGATGTTTTCGTACTGAAAAGTATACAAGTCGCTTATTTAATGCAATGCGCATTTGCACATCGCACTTTTTAGGTGTCTAATTAGCGCACGTATTTCAGACCAGGTTCTGTTTGGCGAAATAGGAAGAACCCAGCACAGATCGCAATGTTCTGTGCAGGGTTCTGCTGTAAAAAATAAAATAAAGGGTTAAAATAAAAAAAAAACGAGCGCGGGGTCCCCCGCCAGAGTATAACCAGCCCGGGCTCACTGAGCCGGTGCTGGTGACATAAAATCAGGGTCCCCGACAAATAGGGGTCCCCTTGATTTCATGAAACCAGCACCAGGCTCAAGGTCCGGCGCTGGTTCCCAAAATACGGGGGACAAAATGACTAGGGGTCCCCCGTATTTTAAGAACCAGCACCGGACACAACCAGCCAGCAGGGTAATGCCACAGCCGGGGGAAACTTATTATATAAGCTCCTGCGGCCAAAGCATTAACCCCCTGGCTGGTCAGCAAGGGCAGGGGTCCTGGGAAAGTGGGGACCCCCCCAAATGAAGGGGTCCCCCCCTCCAGGACTTACCAGCCCATGCTGATAGTCCGGGGCTGTCCCCGATGCCCCTGGGCGGTGGGCATCGGGCTGATGGCTTGTGTAAAAAAAAGAATAAAAACTATTGTTTTGTACTGGCGAACTATGAGTCCCAGCAAGCCTACCCCGCATGCTGGGACTTGGAGAACCACAAGTCCCAGCATGCGGGGCATTAAAGGGCCCGCTGGCACTTGTAGTTCTGCAGTACAAAAAATAGTTAACAAAAACACACTGACACACTGTAAAATAAAAGTTTAATACACACAAAACACACACACACACTGATACTTACCTACCTTGAGCCCGTAGGTCGGTCCCTGGGTCCGGGCTCCGGGGCTGAAGGGCAGAAGAGTCCGGTTCCGGGGCCTTGGTCCTGGTTCCGGGGCCGGTCCTGGGGTTCCGGGGCTCCTGGGCTGCAGAATCCGGGGTCCGGGATCCGAGGTAGTCCCCAGGGGTACCTAAGGAAGGAAATCCAACTCACCTGGTCCCCGGCGACGACCTCGGCATCCTCTCCGGTGACAGCGCTGCTTCCATCTGGTACCCGGCTCGCAGGACTTTGACAGGCGCAGAGATGTTTCCTCCTCGGCGTCTCTAGACAGAATGATTTCTGGCCAATCAGGAGCCGAGAAAGTCGGCTCCTGATTGGCCAGAAATCATTCTGAATACAGACGCCGAGGAAGAAACATCTCTGCGCATTCTCGGCTCCTGATTGGCCAGAAATCATTCTGTCTAGAGACGCCGAGGAGGAAACATCTCTGCGCCTGTCAAAGTCCTGCGAGCTGGGTACCAGATGGGAGCAGCGCTGTCACCGGAGAGGATGCCGAGGTCGTCGCCGGGGACCAGGTGAGTTGGATTTCCTTCCTTAGGTACCCCTGGGGACTACCTTGGATCCCGGACCCCGGATTCTGCAGCCCAGGAGCCCCGGAACCCCAGGACCAGCCCCGGAACCACGACCAAGGCCCCGGAACCGGACTCTTCTGCCCTGGAGCCCCGGAGCCCGGACCCAGGATCCAGGGACCGACCTACGGGCTCAAGGTAGGTAAGTATCAGTGTGTGTGTGTGTTTTGTGTGTATTAAACTTTTATTTTACAGTGTCAGTGTGTTTTTGTTAACTATTTTTTGTACTGCAGAACTACAAGTGCCAGCGGGCCCTTTAATGCCCCGCATGCTGGGACTTGTGGTTCTCCAAGTCCCAGCATGCGGGGTAGGCTTGCTGGGACTCATAGTTCGCCAGTACAAAACAATAGTTTTTATTCTTTTTTTTACACAAGCCATTAGCCCGATGCCCACCGCCCAGGGGCATCGGGGACAGCCCCGGACTATCAGCATGGGCTGGTAAGTCCTGGAGGGGGGGACCCCTTCATTTGGTGGGGTCCCCACTTCCCCAGGACCCCTGCCCATGCTGACCAGCCAGGGGGTTAAGGCTTTGGCCGCAGGAGCTTATATAATAAGTTTCCCCCGGCTGTGGCATTACCCTGCTGGCTGGTTGTGTCCGGTGCTGGTTCTTAAAATACGGGGGACCCCTAGTCATTTTGTCCCCCGTATTTTGGGAACCAGCGCCGGACCTTGAGCCTGGTGCTGGTTTAATGAAATCAAGGGGACCCCTATTTGTCGGGGACCCTGATTTTATGTCACCAGCACCGGCTCAGTGAGCCCGGGGCTGGTTATGCTCGGGCGGGGGACCCCGCGCTCGTTTTTTTTATTTTTTTGCGCTTTCCTGAAAACGTGCGATTTTCAGACATGAAAATCGCACATTTTCAGGACTAAAGACAGCGCACCAATTCGCCGCAAATCGCACCACTTCGCACTTTTCAGCCTCAAAAACGCATCACATTAAATATGCGAATTTTGACAGAAAAGTGCGATTTTCAAAAGTGCGATTTGCGGCGATGTGGTGCGCAAATAAAACATGCGCATTTAAGTCACACCATAGAATGTCACCCCTGATGTGAGCAAGGTCTTCTTTATTACAGTCAGACCATCAAAATTGCCTGTGATAACAAAGGAGCAATAGATATGTCTTCTAACACCAAGCATTATGGACGGTGTAAGCTTTTTGCCATAGGACATCACTTCCTTCGTAAATTAGTGGAGAATAAGTCCATCAATGTGGAATATGTAGCAAGTGAGGACAATGTTGCCGACATGTTGACAAAGGGACTGTTCTTACACCTGCTAAATGTGTTCTTAATAAATGTGGACTAGAATATATTTGATGTTGATTTATTCTTACTGTGTTTTGCTTCATAACCATGTTTTCGGTAACAGGTATGACTTTATTGAAACATGGTTTTTATCAGTTTGAAGAATCTGCATGTTTTTTTTTTAGAGGTGATGCAAAAACTGGTATGTGCATAAGGCCTGTTCCTAAAAAAGCCTTAGAATACAATAACAACAAGGAGAGTGTGGTGCACTTTCTGTGGCACTACTCTTTGGACCCATGACAAAATACAATAAAAGGGGATCAACCTTTGCATTATTTTTTGGTGTATAGGTCTTCAATTGTTCTCACTCATGGGGATAGATGTTCTTTTTTCAGTTGTCTCAGGGTCTCTCAATCAGGAGTACATGAAACAAGAGGACATAAGAAGATTTTGGGGGAAATTTACTAAGATGTGCATTCTATTTCACATGTGATCAGAATGTACTTTTTATTTATTTAGCACCGTCTAGAAGATAGTAGACATGATCTGATTGGTTGCCCATAGCAACATCAAATGTGAAGTAGAATACGGATCTTAGTAAATTTCCCCCTTTGTGTTATATTTGGTGGTATGAGGCTGGTATAGTACCCCAAACTTCCAACATCAATTAGTATATCTTAAGGGGAGCTGCATACCCCATTCACTTCTTAGAATATTCAGCCAAATCAGGGTTTCTTTTTTAACCAGGATTATTTTCTGAATGTGAGAAATCATTCCAGTAGTCATGTCATCTGCTGCTTTCTGACACACATCAAAGTTTCTTTTTACTCACCAATAATAAGAGATTTCTCAAGGTGCATTAAAAATTGTAAAGAATAAAACCCCTTTTTTGCACCATAACACATTAGTAATTAGTTAAAAAAATGGTTTATGAACCAATATAATGCGCCAATAAAGCAGCCTGAGGTCCTACCACCAAAAGATTGAGACACAACTACAATCAAAAGAACATACTATACCAAATGGAGATATGGAGGTGTTCCTCTGGCGCTAAATAAGTGAAATTCTCTTTCTAATTCCATATAGGTGGATACCCAAAAGAGAAAGAAAGGTGCAAATAGTGTAACACTGTATGACATTTATTTTTTGGTCATAAGCACAGATATTCAAAGGATCCGTACCAAAGGTTGTGGTCTACTTAGGAGGTAGACAATCGCATTTGATGGGAGGGGACAAACTTCTGTTACCTGCGGCTTTAAATTCCTCCACATCAAGGGTAAATCACTCAGATAAAAGATATAGAGTAAAACACCATCATAGTGTAGTACAATTTAACAAAATCTTCATAAAAAACAAGGTGGTACAAAGGGTACAATAAGAATGGACTCTCACCCAGCGTTTTTGTCCACAGGTGAATGCAGACAAATAAAGCATAGATAAAATTTCTCCACACAAGCGTCCCTGGGAATGCTGCACGGGAGGCTAGAATCCAAAAGAATAGTCCCTCTGTGGTCCACAGATTACCGACCGGCTTCGACACTAACAGTGTCTTTTTCAAGGTGTATGGGAAGGTTACACCCAACATTATTTATACCTAACCTAAAACATTCCTAATGCCAGACATGGATTCACTAACCATTCTAACACCTATCTTCATCAATGAGATCCAGTTCCATATTTTCAATGTGCTCCTTCACAGGTGTGCAACATTTAGCACATTGAAAAAATTCGGAGGTCTCATTATCAACCTGTGCTAAGGTGAGGGAACCGGATGTGACACCTGCGTGTCATCTATTCCGGAAGTGACACTTGCGTGTCATCTATTTTCCAGTTTGATTCCGGACATTGCCCCCACCTCATCAGAGGTGAACATTAAGAAAAAAACGCATAATAAAACATTTTATCATAGAAGAGACAAATTGAATTCATGGCGCAGTGCCAAAAGCAGGACACATTCCAAAACAAAGAAGAATAGTTTTGCGGCGTGATGCCGGAAAGCGGATGTGACGTCTGCGTTCCACCTGCGGTTCACAGACCTGGACATCCGCTTGGGTGCTGAGTGTATCTATGCGTTCCACCGGCTCTTATGCTCGCTGCAGTATATGACTATTCATCTGCGGCGAATTTGGGCTTGTAACTTCCGGTGTCCTCCGCAATAGACGTTACCAATGAATGTTCCGTTTTAGATTACGGTCCGCATCTTTGATTTTGTCACTATAAATGGTCCATTTGAAATGGTTAGGAATGAGTCCATTACCAATTATAAAACACTCAGGAAAAAAAGGGAAAAATAAGAATTGGTGAACAACATATTATAATAAAAACACAAAAATTATAAAAACCATTAAGTCTCAAAGTCTTTGTTGAGGCCAATAGGAATAAGTGTTTGATAGTTAAAAATGAAAGACATTTCTTGTTTCGCTAGTTTTTTTGAAAGGTCTCCTCCTCTTATATCGGGGTTGACCTTTTTTAAAATGTAAAAGTTTTTTATGCCATTGATTTTGCACTGATGATGGGATTTGAAGTGAGCTGGAAGAGCATGTGTCTCAAGACCTTTTTGAATGTTTCTTATATGCTCTCCCAGTCTTACCTTGAAGGGCCTGCTGGTTCTTCCGATGTAGAATTTGTCACAGGTACACTCAATCGCATATATAACGCTCAGAGAGTGACATGTGACAAAATCTCTAATTTTATGTCTTTTGCCATTAATATTTAATTCTTGAATTTTCATTCCAAAATTATTCGGAACATTCTTGCAACCAGTGCAAGACCCACATCTGTAAAATCCTATTGATGTTGTAACAGACTTCTTTGGCGATATTGGACATAAACTATGTACAAGTTTGCTTTTCAAATTTGGCGCCCTTCTAAAAATAATATTCAGTGTGTCTGGAATATCATCCCCTATGATAGGGTCTTTCTTTAATAGGGCCCTATGTTTTTTCAATCCAACATTCAGAAGTAAGATCTATATTGAAACTGGTCTTTCCAAGAACAGACTTTTGCCACTGCAACCATTTTAAATGCTGCTGCTAGGCTGATCTTCCTGATTCGGTGTGTCGGGAATATCATCCCCTATGATAGGGTCTTTCTTTAATAGGCCCCAATGTTTTTTCAATCCAACACTCAGAAGTAAGATCTATATTGAAAAAACATTGGGGCCTATTAAAGAAAGACCCTATCATAGACCCGACACACCGAATATTATTTTTAGAAGGGCGCCAAATTTGAAAAGCAAACTTGTACATAGTTTATGTCCAATATCGCCAAAGAAGTCTGTTACAACATCAATAGGATTTTACAGATGTGGGTCTTGCACTGGTTGCAAGAATGTTCTGAATAATTTTGGAATGAAAATTCAAGAATTAAATATTAATGGCAAAAGACATAAAATTAGAGATTTTGTCACATGTCACTCTCTGAGCGTTATGTATGCGATTGAGTGTACCTGTGACAAATTCTACATCGGAAGAACCAGCAGGCCCTTCAAGGTAAGACTGGGAGAGCATATAAGAAACATTCAAAAAGGTCTTGAGACCCATGCTCTTCCAACTCACTTCAAATCCCATCATCAGTGCAAAATCAATGGTACAAAAAAGGAGGAGACCTTTCAAAAAAACTAGCGAAACAAGAAATGTCTTTCATTTTTAACTATCAAACACTTATTCCTAGTGGCCTCAACAAAGACTTTGAGACTAAATGGTTTTTATAATATTTGTGTTTTTATTATAATATGTTGTTCACCAATTCTTATTTTTCCCTTTTTTCCTGAGGGTTTTATAATTGGTAATGGACTCATTCCTAACCATTTCAAATGGACCATTTCTAGTGACAAAATCAAAGATGCGGACCGTAATCTAAAACGGAACATTCATTGGTAATGTCTATTGCGGAGGACACCGGAAGTTACAAGCCCAAATTCGCTGCAGATGAATAGTCATATACTGCAGCGAGCATAATAGCCGGTGGAACGCATAGATACACTCAGCACCCAAGCGGATGTCCAGGTCTGTGAACCGCAGGTGGAACGCGGACGTCACATCCGCTTTCCGGCATCACGCCGCAAAACTATTCTTCTTTGTTTTGGAATGTGTCCTGCTTTTGGCACTGCGCCATAAATTCAATTTGTCTCTTCTATGATAAAATGTTTTATTGTGCGTTTTTTCTTAATGTTCACCTCTGATGAGGTGGGGGCAATGTCCGGAATCAAACTGGAAAATAGATGACACGCAAGTGTCACTTCCGGAATAGATGACATGCAGGTGTCACATCCGGTTCCCTCACCTTAGCACAGGTTGATAATGAGACCTCCACATTTTTTCAATGTGCTAAATGTTGCACACCTGTGAAGGAGCACATTGAAAATATGGAACTGGATCTCATTGATGAAGATAGGTGTTAGAATGGTTAGTGGATCCATGTCTGGCATTAGGAATGTTTTAGGTTAGGTATAAATAATGTTGGGTGTAACCTTCCCATACACCTTGAAAAACACACTGTTAGTGTCGAAACCAGTCGGTAATCTGTGGACCACAGAGGGACTATTCTTTTGGATTCTAGCCTTCCGTGCAGCATTCCCAGGGACACCTGTGTGGAGAAATTTTATCTATGCTTTATTTGTCTGCATTCACCTGTGGACAAAAACGCTGGGTGAGAGTCCATTCTTATTGTACCCTTTGTACCACCTTGTTTTTTATGAAGATTTTATTAAATTGTACTACACTATGATGGTGTTTTACTCTATATCTTTTATCTGAGTGATTTACCCTCTATGTGGAGGAATTTAAAGCAGCAGGTAACAGAAGTTTGTCCCCCCCATCAAATGTGATTGTCTACCTCCTAAGTAGACCACAACCTTTGGTACGGATCCTTTGAATATCTGTGCTTATGACCCAAAAAAAATGTCATACACTGTTACACTTTTTGCACCTTTCTTTCTCTTTTGGGTATCCACCTATATGGAATGAGAAAGAGAATTTCACTTATTTAATATTAGTAATTAGGATTTTGACTTCAGAAAGCATACACTGCAGTTGATTTTGGGCTTTGGTATGAAGCTTCACCAGTAATTCATAAATTGTTTAAAGTGAATTGTGGATATTGGCTAGGATTTGGTAATTACATTATTCATATGTAAGTTAGTTAATAAAATTTAACTATGGTAGTAAATCATGTGATATTCTCAAATCTAGTGTAAGGAACACAGTAATTGTATTGATGATATTAATTATCTGCACTACCTTTTTTTGTATCCCTGTAATAAATATCAACAAAAGCCATGAGTTTTTTTATCAGTTATGTTCCATTGTGTTCTACTTTTGTGGGAAGGGACAAAGCTTACTACACTTAGCTAGTGGCAGCAACTTTATAAACCTCAAGTTAAATTAGGCAGCACTCTACAGTAGCTGTCAAAAGAGTCACATATAAGTCTCAATTCCTATAATAAATGAGATGTATACATTATTTAATAAAAATAGATGTCTATTTTTAACATATCAGCAGGTAATTTAAACAAGCATTCTAAGCATTAAACAAACACATATGTCATCAAAAATTATTGAAATTGGGGCTTCAAGTGAAGGCTAAGAGGGCTACAAGTCACTAGAACTGGTCTAGGCCAGTAAACTTAAAAGATCACTAATTGGCGTAAGTACCACTAGGAAGATAGTCATTGAGAAAAATACTGTAGTATTAATTATCTATCAACTGTTAGGTGAGAAAAAGAAAGCAAGTGAGCAGTTTGTACATAGCGATAACTACTGCTATGAACATATTTTAATTACCCTATTTTATTGTTAATGATATTTTGGTAATTTTAAATAAAATAATTATATTTAATCTGTGATGATTTTAGCAAGAAATTGTCCATAACAAAATCTATTAGAACTAAACTGTCATACCAGTAAGATATTGCCTATACATTTCTTGTAGAAATTAATCAAAGTGCCTTTGGAACATGATTTATTAAACTGCCCACATCCAACTGAGGATTTGCATAGCTTGCAGCAAATACTGTATTTCCCCATAGCACACGACAATCTAAAACTGTAAAATAAATGTACAGCAAATTGAACTGAATTAAAACACAAATTACATATATGTTGCTTAGTGATATCTTGAACTCCTATTAAAACGTTTCATAATCTACTATTCTTTTATGCTGTTTGATTGAATTATATAGTTACTGAACAGCAATAATCACCCAGTAGAAATCCTTCCAAATGAAATCTTTTATAAGATATAGACCTGAAATGGTATTTTTGATATATAAATTTAAAGTAGTACCACATTTTTAAAAACCTGTTTTAATATTCAGATATATTAGAAAGAGCCAATACTCCCTATTGGGTCTTCTAGTAGATTATTCAGAGATGTATAGATTTATAGATTTGGGGAAAATAGTGTACAGTAGTATTCTATACTGTAGTGTAAAAGACAATTTGGCTGAAACAAATAGTTACATAAGACCTCACTGAGTAAATTATTCTTAAGGGCTTCATTAATGGTTTCAGTTGAGATAGTTTGAAAGGTCCGTATGAATAACTACTCCATTCATGTACTTGTTTTTCTTTACATCAAGTTCTTATAGGAATTGACATGTTTATGCTATATATGAAATTATGAATATACAATAAAAAATATCTTTGCTTTGATATTATTTCTTACACAATACTGGCAAAATTGTTTTTGGGTAATATTGTGTTTACTTTCTGAAAATTCCTAGCTTTACAGGTGCAGGTATTCATGGTTATGTTTACCTTTGGTGGTAGGAAAATTAAAAACATTCATATATTTCTGAAGTGACTATGGTTTGGAGATTGATGTTTGCTGTGTGTAAGTAGACTTATGTATTTAATTGTTTTCTTGTTTTTTATTAATGTGAGACTTATTTATTTGCCTTCATTGTTTATTTGATTTTGTCCTCTCACTAATGAATTTTGTCCTTTCACTGTTAGTTTGTGTCTGGGAGTGTGACGAGTGTTTCAAAGTAATGAAGAGTTATGTTGTTTGTATTTTATTGTGTTTTACAGGGGTAGGTAGAGGAGGATGTCTTGAGTTGAGGAAGTGCAGGGAGAGGGTGAGTTAGAAAAGGTTGTTACTCATGAGCCACTTGATACTTTTAATGTGGAACATGATGATGTACAGTATCCATCCACCCAGTTTTGGCCTTCCTCTACTGGAACATCAAGTACAGGTGAAAAATGCACTGATGACAAAAGTCATGAAGTCTTATAAGTTTATGTCCGTCAGCCGCATCTCTGCCCAACAAAATCAGAGATTTGGGAGTGAGTTGCGTGGGCTGTCAATGCTAAAAAAATGCCCTTTGCTTACAGAACTGTAAGAAAAGTGTTTACAATATTAAGTAATGTGCGAAGCTTAAAATGTCTAAGGAGTCTAGGATAGCATGGCAGACAGGTGCTTTCACTCTGTACCAGGCCCACTACCTGGAGATCCATTGAAGAACATTACTTTAACCTGAGGTCATAACTTACAGTGCTCCAGAAGGTCTGGCAAGTGTCTATGTTGTGGTAAACACAGTGTAGTATGTAGTATGTACTGTATGGGCTTTTGTTGTTGTTTCACATCTACAGTAGAACATTCCAGTTGTAATTTTTCATACAACAATGCAATTTTGTTTTTGAATGCTGAAATGCTTCTTTTGTAGGTCCATCATTTTGCTTCACCTACTAGATTCCATCAACATCTAAAGAGCCACCAATAAAAAGGCCTACAATACCACACTACAAGATTTCTGCAATCTTTTTAGAAGGTCATACAGCAGGTAATTCGGTGCAATGCTTTTAATAAAACCAACAAGACTAAAACTATATATAAAGTATATATTAATGAGTGTACAGAATTAAAGTGGACCTTAATGTAGACAATGTAAGGGTGCTGAGTTACAAAAGTAACCATGGAATAACTAAGTATGAGGGTGGGTTCAAAAATCAACGTCCTAACCATGACTAACAGAAAAATGGAAGTTTATTTGGAATTTCTCCATTTACTTCAGTAGACTTCTCCATTCTGATCTAACCTCTTGATTCCATTCATGAAAAAGTCTGGTAATTGGTCATCAAACCTGTCCTATAGAACAGCTATGATATCATCATCAGACACAAAAGTCTTCCAATCAATGTGTCCTTGAGCTCTGGACACAAGAGGAAGAAGTAGATAGGGGGCCGATCTTCTGAATAGGTATTGAAGTATTTTTGCCATTTTTTTCTGCATATTTGCTCTACATGTTTCACAATTTAGTGGTATTGCTCCTTTTATTATTTAAGAGCTACACAAATAAAATAAAATTTGTGCTGTATTATAAACAGTTTTTTACTAAGACCTCTTGTACATACATACATACATACATACATACATACATATAGAATATAAACGTCTACTACTATGTCAAAACACAAACTTTTGCATCCATTCTTGTATGGTTGTTTTTTTTTTTTTCACTTAACAGTTTTATTCAAAAGACAAAATGTTTCATAAACCCCAATATGGATGAGAACACACTCAAGATCCCTTACTTAAAAATTTAACAAAATCTGTACAAAATGATATTTCTTGTCCATAGGATTACGGCTTTTCTTATTAAACTATCGCCTTGGTCCTCCTCTTCCCCTGCCACGTCCTCTGCCTCGACCACGGCCTCTTCCCCTGCCACGACCAGCAACAGCCTCTCTCTTCTTGGATTTAACTTTTGGTTCTACGTCAACAAGTAATGTGTCAAGGGGTAAGCTGTCTGGCAGGATAAAGTAACGGATATTATTCCCCCGAATACTTAAGGTCTCCAACTGGACTGGCTCTCTATTCTTCACTGTCATTTTTACAGCCTTCAGATGAGTATTCATGCTCACATCAACCCCTGTGATAGTGCCATGGACCTGGGTCCCATTTTTCAATTCCACCGTCACAGTTTCATGGCTCAATTTCATCAAGAATCTAACCAGCTTCATGTCTGCCTGCGGCCGCTGTGGCACGGTCTCCCTCACACAGGAACGAACGGGGTATTAGCGGGATCGCTGCGGTATATATTCATGTACTAACAGCCGATACTGGAAGGCGCCTTACTAGAAGCCGCAGTGACCCGGATCTGTATGGTTGTTTTTAAAACACATATACATTATGCTTAAAAATGTGCAACCAGTCCTGCATAGACACAGAATGGAACCATAAGACATAGGGCCTGATTCATTAATGCGCATGTGTGTATTTGTGCATGTGTGGCCGCTGTATGGATGCCGCTGTATGAATGCCTTCGACTATCACAGTTGCTGAGGCATTCGTATGGGTAAGGGAGGGAGGAGGTGTGCAGGGAGTGGCATCAGGGTAACACCCAGCATATTATTGGTGTCCCCGTAAATATTTGGGCATTACCCTGGGAACATGGATGGGCCAATGCCTGCCAGGGGTGAGCAGCTGGATTCACATGACATCAGTGCCCACCCCCTCTTCGGTCGACACCAACGGAAATAAAAGTCAGTTCAGACTGACTTTTATTTCCAAAGGGGAGATAAATCATTCAATGGTCCCTGACGATCCAACTTGAATTATCCCCTATATCAGTGGCTTCTGGGAAAATATAGCTACAGTGTACACTGTTAACAATATTCCTCCTCTTTAATTACTAGTCTATTATAAACCAATTTCAATCTATTTATCCTTTGATCAACTTCCTTATAGCACCTGTTTTCTTTCCATATAAAATAATAATAATAATAACAACAACAATGTATCTGAATTTATATATACTGTTGGTTTTCCCCAAAAATGCTGCTTTAACCCTTTGAGCGTCTCTGTGAGAGATATGCAAATTATCTGCTAAAAATACCAGCGTCACTCACATTTGTTATATGAATTCAAATAAAAAATATTGTCTTAAAAAAGATTATATTTCCTATATATCGTAAACATTAGAGGACAGTATGATGAATAAAAATGTTTGCTTGGCAATTCTCACACCTACTTTGACAAATTTGCTTGCCACTCAAAGGGTTAAATTTATACTTAATAAAACAAAATGCGTATTCCAAATTGTAGTTTTAGTTTTACAATGTAGAATGATTACACAAAGCTGAAAAATAATTTACAACAAAAAGAGTAGCATTCTTTTTTTTATCTAAAAAATGGCTAGTGGCCTTCAAATGATAATGAAAATACTAAAACATTACATTAATACAGCTGTGGCATAATATGTATTATACTTAGGTATCTAGGGAACGTCCTATATAATCCCATTATCTAAATGACCATTTTGTCATTCAGAGTGAAGTACACTGGTGTTTATTAATCACTTAAAATCAAATGTGGCATTTTCAATTTTGCAAACTCAATTCCCCAAATTCAAGACATCAGCTGTAAACCTATAAAAGGGATGTAGAGGTTCTGCATGGTTACATTTTAATGAGATTGAAACTATACAGTTTCAAAGGAATATTAGGTTATTTGGCCATCTAGAGAATCTCTTGACATCATAAGCAGCAGTAGAGGATCTTTAACTATTTTCTGTGTATTGTAGTGGGAAAAAAAAAATAACCAGTTTAAGATTGATCACTAATATACTGTAGCACAAGCTGAAAACTAAGGTAGAATTTTATTAGAAACTCAGTTTGAATATACATAATAATTTTGTATTATAGCTAAGAAATCTTTGTAAAGGACATATTTATGCTTTCAACGTTCTTGAAATGCCTGGGAGACTTTTGATATAGATTGAGACTGCGTGGACACCTGGGAGAGTTGACAATTCTCCTGGAAAAGTACTTGGTTGTCTGCAAGGACATATCTCAGTAAACTGTAAAGTTCGACATTCCTTAGTGATACATCGCGAGATGGACTAAATGGGCAGAGTTGTTATACATAATTAGTGCAATCGTTTACTTTACCCGATCACTTGATGGCGGACACCACGTGATAAAGTCATGCTATTTTTCTTCTTTCATATCATACTTCCACAAGATTTAATTTAGCAATGGATGAAAAATAGACTTTTAATGAAATTTCATCACTCTAGCAAAAAATTACATATCTACCTGTACAGAACTCATGACCTTTATTTTAGAATTGTTTTCTTTAAATCATCCGGAAAACCTTTTCCACTTCAAACTACTGTATTCTACAGTATATTATTCTCAGCAAAAGAATTAAAAAACAGGATGTCCACATCAGACTGTATAGGAGATAACTTTTCATGATGTCATATAGCTTACTTCAGATGTGATTGTTTTTGCAATTGCTCCTTTTTGTGCTAACAATTGCAATGGCATTCTAATATGGGCATAAACTATTTTTTTAAACTCTTTATTTTTGCAGTTGCAAACAATACAGTTAAATGAGACATATATCTGGACAATGCATTTACAGACAATTTGGTTATGAATACCACTATCTTTTTTTGTTTTTATGTTAGTTCAGCGAACAAACAGCAAAATAATAGCATTGGGGAAACACAGAGAAAGAAAGAACAGAGGGGGGGGGGGAAAGAGAGGGGGTGGGGGTCAGTTAACCTTGCACATGAAAGGGTATCTACTGTTCATGAACTAAATTTATCAGAGCAACAAGCAAGAGCCAGTGATTGCATCTACCCAGGGAGTTGCCTCAGGTAATATACATACCAGGGAGTCCAAATTGATCTGTATTTCCCCACTGAGTCATGTAGCAGCGCAGTGATATACTCCATGGAATCTGCAAACCAGACCTTATTGATAATGGCCTGAATGGAAGGGGTGGTAGGTTGTTTCCGAGATCGGCAATCTGGCGGAGTTGAGTACGTTGCCACATAGCTTGCTTTTTAGGGTTTGAGGTCCCTGCAACTGGTCTGCAAAGAAGAGCCAACAAGGGATTTGTTGGGGTCGGGGAAACCAATATCTTTCCTAAAAGAGAAAAATGTTATCCCAGTAGGAGCTAATCTGGGGGCAATCCCACCATATGTGAATGAACGTACCCTGTGATCCACAGTTCAGCCAGCACTGACTAGAGCTAGAAGGGAAAATACTGTGGAAACCATATACCACCTAGAGTAGACTTTAAAGGCATTTTCCTTGAGATTCGAGTTTATTGAAGATTTTGCTATTAGTGTTTTTATATCTGACCACTCCTCCTCCTCCAGAGAAATGCCCAAATCCATTTCCCAAGCTACCTCAAAAGGTTCTTTAGCCGGGGGTTTGCCTGCCAGCAGGGAGTATAGATATGAGATTGCTCCCCTGCGGTCTGGGCTATATATACAGAAACGTTCAATGTGAAGTGGGGATCTGGGTTTAGTTGATTTGTATAGAGACTTTACAAAGCTGGAAATCTGGAGGTAGTCAAAATATCTAAGACTCTGACTGTCAATGATGTGCATTAGACGAGTGATACCTGCCGAGATCCAGGATTGTGAGTAAGGAGACATACATCCTAAAGGAAAATCCAGTGTCGCCAGAGAGGGGTGAGAGGGGAGGGATATGGTGTCAGATGAAGTTTTTTGTTTAGATAGTCCCACTATTTTAACACAGAGTGGACACAGTGTCCAGTACCGAGGCTGGTCTCAATTTCGGTGGTAGCCAGGGGAGGAAGCAAATCGAATGGTAGTCAATTAGTTTGCTCTCCAGAGATACCCTTTTCCTGACCCCTGCCTGCGTGTGCCAAGCTACAACATGGCTCAATTACGTAGCGCCTGAAAGTAACATTTAATCATAGGTAGGCCTAGTCCACCATTGGAAGAAGGATCTGTTTAATCTAGGGGATTTGTTTGACCATACAAATTTGCCACACAAAGACTAAATTGTACGAAGGTAAGACGTAGGGACCACTATGGGGATTGTTTGAAATAGGTATAATAATCGGGGTAAGATGTTTATTTTAATCAAATTTATCCGGCCTGTCCAGGATATAAATAAAGGGGACCAGGTTGCTAGATCTTTTTTAATGGAGCATAGAATAGGTACATAATTGGCTTTAAATAATTGGTCAAAGTGTTTTGTTATCTGTACACCCAGGTACTTTATAGATTGGGGGCGCCAAATGTAATTAAAGTTTGACTCTAGTAATTCCATGGTGGTGTTGGGAAGGTGAAATGCTTCTGCTTTTGATTTTGAGTTATTTATTTTGTGATCTGAGAGGCTACCGTATAGTGAGAGTTCAGCCTGAAGGTTTGGAAGTGAAGTCAGTGGAGAAGACAGTGTTAACAGGACATCATCTGCAAATAACGATATTTTATATTGGGAGCCCCGAACAGTAATCCCCTGTATATCCTGGTTCTTTCTGATGTGGGCTGCCAAGGGTTCGATACTAAGGGCGTACAGTAAGGGGGACAATGGGCACCCCTGCCTGGTGCCATTTCCCAGACCAAAGGACCGAGAAACTACACCATTGGTGGTAACAACTGCTTTTGGACTGTGGTACAGAGCTTGTATGGCTGACATAAAGCCCCCACAGAAACCGTAAGTCTTCAGTGTCTGAAACATAAAAGGCCAAGAGAGGCGGTCAAACGCCTTCTCTGCGTCTAGTGAAAGCAGGATCGCCGGAGTCTTGGTCTTATTGATGTATAAGATCAGGTTGATGGCTCGCCTCGTGTTGTCGTGGGGACAAAACCCACCTGATCTGCATCAATCAATGAGGTAAGGTATGGGCATAAACTATTTTAAGCATAAGGGTGCACAATTTTGTCGCATCTTTTCCATCTACTGGCATAGAGTTGCTAATACAATGCTACCATCAAAATCTCAGTGCCTCTGAAGATGCAACGAATGAGCTGCTATCTAGGGATGCAGGGTGCACTATCCAGTAACAAATAAGATTTATTTATGCATGCCCATATACAGTAACACCATTTGAATAATAATTGCTAATAATCCAAGCAAATAGACAGAAGGGCAGGCTAGTCCCAGGATGCATACAAGGTTGCATTTGCTCTTTTTTTCATGCATACAATGCAGGAATAGAGGTGTCACTAGGGAGTTATGGATTGCACCTGGGTGTCACCCTTCCAACAGATGGCACCAAGAGGCTAGCTCCTCTGCAATGCCAGGGTGTCAGGTGTTACACTGTGACAGGTACTTGTTTCCTAGAACGGCGCCCACGATATTGATCTTAGGCATCGCAAGGAAAAAAATCCCGTCGGTCGCATCGCATGCGGCCAAAAAATCGCATGTGATGCGACCGACGCGATTACCGCAATTTTACATAGGGAACAGAGGCGCTGGAACATTTTTAGGTTGGGGGGGCAAGATATAATCTCATTTTGGCGCCCCCTAAATTGCTGTATGTTACCCCCGGGCACTATACACACTGGCAGCGGCATATATGCATGGGCATTATACACAGGGCAGCGGCATATATGCGTGGGCATTATACACAAGGCAGCGGCATTTACGCATGGGCATTATACACAGGGCAGCGGCATATACACGTGGGCATTATACACCGGGCAGCGGCATATACATGTGGCCAGAGACACCAGGATTTACATTAATCCAGGGGTTGTCATTTACTCGTAAAAAGTGGAAAAAGTGGCAGTGTCACCCCCAAACAGATTTATGTGATTATGTCTGATTATGATAATCAGACATAATTACATAAACCTGTTTGGGTGTGAATCCAGGGGTAAATGACAACCCCTGGATGTGTCAGTCACTGGGGAAGGGAGGGTGAGAGAAGCAGCATTGGCGGGCGCACATCTTCCCTGCCACCCGCCCGGCTATATTACTGATTAATCAGCTGCCCACCCGCCCGCCAGGCTATATAACTGATTTATTATCAGCCGCCCGCCCGCCCCTATATTACTTATGTATTATCCAGTGGTGCAGCTAGGTGCCATGGTGCCCGGAGCAAGGGCATGTTTTGCGCCCCCCCAATTTGTCGTAGACGGGGCATGGCTTAACATTATACCACACACCCAGGGGCAAACGCAGGATTTCTAAAGAGGGGTTTCTCTATGTATAACCCTGACTCATATAAAAATACATACACATTTAATGAAATCTCCCCTTCAACTACTCACACACAACACCCCTCTCAACCCACTCACTGTCCACCCTACAGCACTTTCCCACCCCATTAAAATAACCCCCCCCCCCCCCCAAAAAAAAAAAAAAAAAAGCACTCTCCCTGGCCCTCCAATATTCACCCACAGCATACACAAAAGTACCTTTTCCCTAATGTAGCTCCTGGAGGACTTCTTGCTCAGCCTCCGAGTCCCAGCAGAGACACACAGCAGGCGGCCTGTCAATGAGGGGAGCCTAGGGTGGCTGCTCGGACAGACAGGCCGTGCAGACAGGCTCCTCTGTGCCCATCTCCTTCCTGCCTCCAGCAGCCAGCTGCGAACAGTGTGGCCAGGGAGATGAACGTGCGTGGGGCTGAATAAAGGGCTGAGCGGGGGAGGTGATCGGCTGGGCAGCTAAACTGGTGAGTCTGCCGTTGCCTGGGACGGCTGTCCCCTGTAACCCTCTCCCGTGCCGCTGGTATTATCATCCGCCCGCCCTCCTTTATTACATACCAGGCTCCGGGGATGGCTGCTGCTGCTGCCGCCGGGGAGATGTGTAGAAGACGCGCCCGCCAATCACAGTGTATGTGGAGGGGATGCGCCGGCAGTGATTGGCTGGCGCGTCTTATGCACATCTCCCCGGCGGCAGCAGCAGCAGCCATCCCCGGCGCCTGGTATGAAATATAGGCGGCCGGGCGGATGATACTTCTTTAATATAGGCGGGCGGGCGGCTGTAATATAGGCGGGCGGGCCGGACATACTGGCGCCTCAGTAATTTGGGGGGGGGGGGCAAGCTGCCCCCTCGCCCCCCCCGTTCCGGCGCCACTGATAGGGAACAATGTTAAATGGCCCAATTGACCCGATTTCACATAGGGAACAATGTTAAATGGCCCACATTTAACATAGCCGACGTGGATAGTGGGGGTATGAAAAGGTCGGAGGACGCGTACCGCCGCCCCTCGCGGGCTCGCTTCGCTCGCCACGCTTCGCTCGCCACGCTTCGGGTTGACGTTGATCGTGGGGTGGCGTTAACAATTGGGGGGCCATTTCACACTTCATGGTAGCTATTTGGGGTCTGTGGGCCATTTAACATTGTTCCCTATGTGAAATCGGGTCAATTGGGCCATTTAACATTGTTCCCTATGTAAAATCGCGGTAATCGCGTCGGTCGCATCGCATGCGATTTTTTGCCCGAATACGATGCGACCGATGTGATTTACAATTTACCATGCATTTCTATGTAAAATCGCGGACATTGCATCGGTCGCATCGCATGCCATTATAATGGCATGCGATGTACATGCGCCGTTCTAGGAAACAAGTACCCTGTGACATTCTACAGCAGCACCTGGCTCCTTTCACTGAGGAAGAGCTGGCAATGCACTAAGAGTTTATGGGGTCAGCCCAGCATCGCCAGGGATGCTGAACACACCCCATAAGTAATGCAAACCAGAGATAATTGCCCTTCCCTGGAGAGCACACTACTGTGATGTGTGTATGTGTGTTATTTTCACCTAAAAAAGCAAAACTTTAGGTCTCTTGCCAGAACAGAAGATGTTGACTTAGAGCAAAATGCTTTCTTATTCAGGTCAAGTCACAACTTTTCCGCACTAGCCGATTTGGAATATCTAAATTTCTATTTTTTCACTCCACCCTAGTGCTCATCCCTACTATATTCACACCCCTGTGAGGAAGCCACTCCGGAAGCTTCACTGCAGGGGGTGTCTGGTCAGCATGTCTATACACACAAACAGTAGCAGCAGACTGTCATTATTCCTGCACTGACCAGACTTGTTAATTGATTTAATCTCAACCTCTCACCTAGTGTATTTGTGAGACTGGGGGAAATTTACTAAGATGTGAGTTCTGTTTCACATGGGATGCTGTTCACAACAACCAATCAGAATCTATTTATTTTTTATTCAGCACCTTCTAGAAGATAATATGTTATCATTAATAATTATTACTATCCCACATTACGAGCCTTATTATGGTTCATTCTCAGCTGCCGCTCATTCACACAGGGACCAATGTTTTGCATATGCGCAGCAGCATTTCTGAGCATGTGAATACGCTGGGTGCATGCAAACTCGGCAAGAAGTCTGGTTGCCAAGCACACGCTCCCAGCCTTGTGAGCGGGGGATGGAGAGGGGCATGAGGTGCTGGGCTGGGTCATTAGCTTATGTGTACACCCTGTGTTTCATGGGCATTCCCATTAAAACGCTGGGCATACATATGCTAATGTGGTCGTGATGCCAGCTGACATAGCCAGATGTCAGCTGCCTGCCCAATTCCCTGTATTTCTTTGCTCAGATGCACGAGTGGACTGGGCCACCACATGTGCATGTGCCTTCATCATCATTCAATGGTCGGAGACCATTGAAAGATGGGGGAGGTTCCCACTGGCATGCAAATGGATGTTCATGCGGACTAACCATTTGCAAGGCAGGGTTTAGGTCATTCGCAAGGGTGCATGCACACATCCGAGCGAATGAACCAGAATAAGGCCCTACATCCACAGTCCAAAGTTACCGTGGGTATGGTTCTTTAGGTCTACAAGAGAATGGTCTACAAGCATTGGGTCAACACTATTAGGTCGACATTCAGAAAGTTCGACATGGGTCTAGGTCGACACAAACAATACCGCACACGTTGACTCAAAAAACTGTGAAAAACCCCATGTTGACCTTTTGACTGTTGACCTATCTCCATGTCGACCTAATGGTGTTGACCCATTAAGTGTCAACCAACATGCTGTAGAACAAATGACTGTTTCACCTCCAAAATGGGTCATTGGACAAGTCGACAAGAGGAGGGTCGACATGCATTGGGTCAACCACTGAAGGTCAAGACAATAATTCACTTCTCTTTCAATCCTTTGTACAATGATATATAGCCTGTCATTGTATTCATTAAGTCACACTAATATTTCTATCAAACCTAGGAATATTAGTCAAAAATATTCTTAAATATTGTGAAAATGACTACAGGGTACAAAGTATTAGGGGTCTATACATGTGATTTTGTTATTGATGTCCAGGTAATGAATCATTAAATTCTTAAATGTAAATTAACTTTTTAAATCCCTTTTGTAACAAATAATCTAAGCATTTACTTGATAAAGATGCTGTCGTATGTCATTAGTAATGTATTTGTTGCAAGCTCCCCACTAGTCAAAGGTGAGTGTGTGTGAACTATGCAAATACAATGTAAATGAGGTCCCCATTAGCCATGTTCACTTGGGTTTTTTCAGGTCCCCACTAAGCATGGTCAGAACATTACTTCATAAATTTAGATAATTAAAGTTGTGTATAAGTTAGTAAAGCTATGGATACAGTTACAGATTTGTTTCATACTTCTAGAAATTTTAGGAAGGGTGGTCCCCACAAGTGATGATCAGAAAGTTGGTCCCCACACAACATGAAAACCAGTGTGTGTGTGTGTTTGTGTACCATACCAGATGCCACTGACCCAGGTGCCACTTCTGTGCATGAGCTCATATGAATAATTTCTGTCAAGCTCAGACCCTTAAAGTTGATGCCTTACTATACATTACTTACTAGTTCATAGTAATATTCCTTTCCTTTTACTTTCTTAAAATAAAAATAAACCGTGAATAAATGAGCCTTAAATAGGAATGATGACCTGAATGTCTTATCATTTCCAGAGCCAGTGACTACTGTTTATAATCTTTACTTAGTAGCAGTAGTAGTACGTTTATTTATAAGGCGCCGCAAAGTGTCCGCAGCGCCGTACATAGCAAACAAAAAAACAAATTACAAGGTAACGTACAGGGTGTGTTGAAAGATACAGTATAAATAGGGGTATAGCTGGTAGAACTAAAATCAGCATCAGTTCAGAAGTAGGTGTCAAAATTGTCAAGGAGACTGAAGATGAAGTAGAGGAAGGGAAGAACAGGACAGGAGCACAGGTGAGGTAATGAGGTAGGGTGAGTACGTGAGGAAGGAGGGCCCTGCTCATAAGAGTTAACATACTAAAAATAGGTGGGTGGACGAACGAAATGTATAAAGGAAAAAGATTTGAGCAAAAATGGCTCAACATATTATTAAGAGATGGTCGTCTATAATTATATCAAATTTGATGCTAAAAACCTTATTTTGACTTTAAAAATATAATTTTGAAGCAGTGTTTCAGTGCTTCTTTATTTCATATATTAGTATTTAGGACTAATCATTACTATAAAGCTGATGGCATATTTCAAGTTTCAATCATTCCTATCTTTAAAAAGTGTTAATGCAAATATCAAACTTTCATTACTTGTTAGGTGTCATCTAAAAATAAGCATACCATATTTTCAAATTTCAAATTTATTATTTGACATTCCTCAGCTTGATAAATCATGTAACGGCTGTGTCAGATGGGCAGTCTATGATACAGTGATTTTCTTGCCAGGAAAATACAGCGTTCTAAAGAGATTATACACTCAGAATAACATTAAAGTAAATAGTCAACACTGATCTTCTGTTACACAAAAGCAATTCTTCTATCAAAACGCTGTATGCAGCAATCTCACTTTTGAACACTGCTGTTTCCTGGCCAGCAAATCATAGTGTTTTAAAATTACTGCCTGGCATTGCCTTCAATCAAGGAATTGTGATAACATCATTTAATTATATAACAACTCTCTTGCCTCCTTTACAGATATTTACAGATGCTAAGGATATGCGCTTTATTTATTCTATTTAAAATGTATAGATGGGTAATAGAAAATGGTGATTTGTTTCATGTGAAAATTATATTAGATAGAATTGACCTAATAAAATTTGTTGAAAATCTGTTTGGAAATTCAGTCACATTAATCAAACTGCACTTAAAGAATTTATATAATTTCAATTGTTGAATTAAGCTAAAAGTGAACAAATTCTAAACTACTGTCTAGTTTCAGATTTTTACTTACATATGAATACTGAAACAGCATGACATGAATTTATTGTGATTTATATCAGCTTACTAAAACACACTTGACCATAAAATACTTAAGAAAACTCCATAATGTTTTATTTTGTATATAGAGATGCTCCAAACTTTCAACTTTGTGACCTCCACAACCTCTCCACAATCAGTAAGAAAGAGCACAGAAAACACTAAAGTAATCAAGAAAGAAAGCAAAACTGACCATACTCACACAAGCAAGCACACAAAAAAAGATTACAATCAAAAAGAATATGGAAAGAAGCACAGAGTTGACTAAAAGCCATAGCCAGCTCAAGGCATCCCTAAGCGTAGGCCAACTAGGGATATGCCTAGGGCATTTGCAATGCCTAAAGGCAATCAAACCAAATATATATATAGCTTGTCAGCTGGTCCTGTCATAGTGCCTCTTTCCTGGCCAGCTAGTGTTGCCTGCTCCTGGCCTCCTGTAGCATGATAGGGTCATTTTTTTAAAGGGGGCATGGTTCACGGGATTCCAAGATTGGGCCATGCCCCAACTTTGCCTGGGCCCAAATGGTCTGAGTGCCGCCCTACCTGCTGCACTTTCTTCCTCTGGCTGGTCACTGGGGCAGAAGGTAATATTTGTATAGGGACTGGGGGAACAGAGAGTGGGGTGAGTGTGCAAACTTGCAGTTGACTGTGAGTAGATAGCCACCACCCAGACAGAAAGAAAACATGGCCAGTGTAATTTTGTAAAAGAATTGCAAAACTATAGCAGATCACTATCCGAAAATCCATATGCAATTCCGTTTACCATCCATATGTATTTTCTGGCCCTATTTGGGCTGGTGCATGCATGATGCAAATAGTATGTGTGCACAGTCATTAAATAATCGTTCAATTTAAAAATCAGCGACCAACTCTGAATCAGGCTAATAGTTCTTTTAATCACAGCTTTAAATTTGTAACACATTTTATCTATATGTCTAGTGTCAGCTTGCATGTCTCTGAAACACTGCCACCTGTTGGCAGTGAGTGAAACTACATCTCTTTCTCTCTCACACATGCACAAACACAAAGGTGATCACAAGGTAGCAGACTAGCTTTGAATGCATTTAAGCATTTGCTTTGAGCGTGCTTAGTAGTTTATACTAGTAAGCCTTCTTGAAGCTAATGCTTCGAAAGCTACTAGATGTAGTTTAAATTGCTGATATCTGATGGCAGTGTAAGCCACCTCATTCCAAATGCCAAAGCTAGTAGATGTAGTTTCACATGCTGCCAACAAATGTCAGTTTTTCAGGGACATATATTCGCAGCATTTTAAGTTTCTCCTCATTTTTATCTTGACTATACAAACAAAGTTGGATTTTATACAGGTTGAGTATCTCTTATCCAAATTATTCCGAAAAACCTTACATTCCAGTAAATGAAAATCTTGCTAAAAGCACTACTGGGGACATCTGTAACAGCACTACTGGGGAGATAATATGTAACTGGCACTAAATATGTGCAATACAATGATTGCTTGGAATTTAACTTCAGTATCCGAGATTGTACACAAACTTTGTTTCATGTTTTGAAACCTTGTTTTCTGCACAAATAAAATATATTTGTGTGTATTTCATGTGTTTGTACAACATAAATGCAGGATACCTCAAGATACTGTACATCATTAAAATATAAAATTATTCTGAAATACGGAATAATCCGTTATCCAAAATACTCCTGGTCCCGAGCATTTTGTATAAGGGATACTCAACCTGTATGTTATTACATCTTTTGCACCACATTATACAATTATTTTTGTCCTTCCATTTAATTTTTTTAAAATATTACATCTCTTAAATTAAAAATCTTTCAGGATAATAGCTATGCAAAACACTTAATTTGGACGCTATTTGGTGTGGTACTGTACATATTCAGTACAAAAGTTTTGAGAAGATTCCCCACAAAATGGTTTGTTTAAACCTGCATCCTTCAGCATTCATCTGGCTCTCTTCACCAGTGTGCGGTTCACTCGCATCCTTACTACACCATTTTGTTCTTCACTGTAGGTCATGATCAATTGATTTTCAATTCCATATTTCTTGAATAGAATTTCACTTCTTTGTTTAGATATTCTCCACCATTGTATGAACTTAAGGTCATTTGTCTGTGACCTGTTTGATTTTCTATAAGTCTCTTGTAGTCTGCTACTTCAGCCTTCTCATTGATGAAGTAAATATACTGCACATAATTCTTTTGACGGTATTAATTGATGTTATAAAGTATTTGTTACCACTTATTGACTTGACCTCCATTGTACCACAAATACTGTATAGGTATCTACTTTATTGGTGCTTCAGCTCTGCTTGTTGATTTTAGTTTTGACAGAATCCTTTGATTTCATGTTATACAGCTTTCACACACAGGTTTATCTGCTAATGAGCAGTCTTCTAAGGGGAAAAAAGGACACAGTAGGAAACACTTGAAATGTTTATTACATTTGCCAGCATACAGTATGTACCATTAGTACTATTAAGGACAACAATTTTGTAAATGTTCACAATAGGAGTTTTGCATGGAGAACCTTTAAAAGCATATTCAATATTTACTGTAAATGGAAAAATTATGCTCTACAATTTAAAACACCAACAGAAATTGTACCTCAACTGCCCCATCCATAATTCTAAGGGCTACAAATCAGAGTATTTTTTCATGGTAAGGGCAGTAAATATGCCATTCTGAAAGGAGGCATGCTGGTTTAAAAAGAGGGAAATCCTCTCTTTGTCCCCTCAACAGTTAATGTATAGTGATCACTCCACAATGATTAAATAGCATAAAATAAGTACAAATTTCCTCATATGAATAAGAACTATTGCCTAGATCAGGGGTGGTCAACCCATGGCATTCGAGCCACATGCAGCTCTATCATTAATGAGCTGCGGCTCCTGCATTTAGGATGATCACCCCCCCCCCCATCACAGTGCTCAAAGTGTGCCATATACTGGCATTTCAAGCGCTGCACTTTTTTTTACTTCCAACTGCTTCTTCCAGATCACTGTGGGCAGCAACCCATGCCTCCTCTCCCCCAAGCATAGTGGGTAGGCTGCAGAGCCCCCCATATACTGGATGTCCACCGGCATCCACCTCTCCACTCAGCAGGTGGCCTAAGTAGTCCCCCTCTTCCACATATGGTAGATGTCCTTCTTACCACACAGCGGGTGGCCTGTGACAACACCATCCCTACACAGCAAGCGGACCGTGGCAACACTCTTTCCACACAGCAGGCAGCCTGGGGCACCCCCCTTCCTGCACAAACAGTGGGTGGCTACACAGCGGGTGGCCTGTGTGCCCATCTAAAATTGGGGGCCTGAAGTTCATCATCTAACTGTTCTACCTGCCTGCAAAAGTAATCAATAAAACATAATCAGGCTCCCAGGACGCCCACTTGCAGATTGCCCAGATCCCATCCCTGCTGCTGGAGATCTACATTGCACACTCCTGGGGTAACCGGACGTAGTGGGTAATAAGTAAGTTGTTTATGTAAGGGTATGTAAGTAGGGTTGGTGTTAAAATCTGTCTTTGTGACCGTGTCCTACTGTTGGCGTCAGTATTTCAATGACTGTGTATCATGGGAATGTCCATAAAAAACGCTGGGCGTTACCATGGGTGAGCGTCGTTATCGCCACTGTCCTTCCCTGTCTCTCCCTCCCTGCAACGGACAGCCCAGCGAGTGTGTAACTCGCAAAGCCGTTCATTGCCAGAGTCAGCACATGAGCAAATACGTGCTTGCCCATGCGGAGATCCTCCACCATCGGAATGGGGTCAAATTTGCCCCATTGTTAATGGTGTTGAATTAGGCCCAACATTTGCACACAAATTCTGGAAACCTTTATATAGAATCCTGCTTTATGCTATTAGAGAATAGTGGATTAGTGCCCAATAAGGAACCAATTTTAAGTGACCGCTTTTTTATAACACTGTAGTTTTAAAAAGAGCAAGGATCTGATATGATGCCTTTTAAGCAAAGTTTCAACTTCTGGGCCTGGTTTAGGGCCTAATTCAGACATGGTCGCAGGGCAAATTCGTTCTAAAAATGGGCAAAACCATGCTGCACTGAAGGTGGGGCAAATGTAAGATGGCAGAGAGAGTTAGCTTTGGGTGGAAGATGTTCAATCCATACTTGCCTACCTCTTGTGAGGGAGAAAATGCTCTGTTCCGGAACTTCTCTGGTAATGTATGATTGCCATCACCTGTGGGGAGCTAGTTAATTGATAAGAAAGGTGTTTCACCACAGGTTATGGCAATCATCATAGGTGTGCGCAGCCCATTTTATTAAAGGGTGCACAATCGGAAGGGCGTGTCTATCATTGCCGCATACCTGACGTCAATGCTAACATATTGAAAAATGTATATAATAGATGAACGAAGATTAACAGTGGCTGGCTCCTACTCAGCGAGTCGTTATCAGGTGTGGCACTCTGTTTGCAGCAACACAGAGAGGAGTCTTTGATTGACATGGGCGGGCAGTCATGTGCATGTTGTGAAATCATCGCATCACACTGGGCACAGTAACATGTCTGGAGACAGGGCCTGAACTGCAGGGGCAATACAGCGCCCCAAACCACTGCACCCAGAGCCGGAATTAGAACTCATGGGGCCCTAGGCAAGATACCGGTTCGGGGCCCCACTCCCTCCAACAATACATAGCACTATATTTTCTTTCCTGATTAATATCCCTTGATAAGTCCCACTCTGTCCCATGTCACACTGCAACAAGAAAAGGGTGACAGTTTGTGGCTATATTAACATATATATTAATACAACACATAGGCGTCCCTCCCCAGATAATAATACATACTGTAGCATAGACCTTACTCCTCCAAAGATAATACAACTTACAGGTGGTATCATCCCCCAAAGATAATAATACAGCATATAGGTCCCCCCAGAAATGAATACAGCACATAAGTCCCTCCCAGATAATAATAAAGCACATACATTCCCCACCCTGATAATAATGCACATACATCCCACAGACAATAATACAGCAAATAGCACCCCCAGATAATACAGCACATAGGTCCTCCACACACAGATAATAGTACAGCACATAGGTCCCCCCACATATAATACAGAAAATGGGTCCTCCCCACACAGATAATAGTACAGCACATAACATGCTCCCCCATATAATACAGCGCATAGGTCCTCCCCACCAGGATAATAGTACAGCACATACCCCCCCCCCCATAAAAAACAGCACATTGGTCCTCCCCATCCATATAATAGTACAGCACATAGGGCCCCCACTCAGATAATAGTACAGCACAAAAGTCCCTCCACATATAAAACAGAACATAGGTCCTCCCCATCCAGATAATATGGCACAAATGTACCCCCACATATTATACAGCACATAGGTCCTCCCCACCCAGATAATAGTACAGCACATAGGCCCCCCATATAATACATTACATAGGTCCCCCCACTCAGATAATAGTACAGCACATAGGCCCTCCCATATAATACAGCACATAGTAGGCTCCCCACTCAGATAATAGCACAGCATATAGGACCCACAATGCTGCGTGGCAAGCGCAAAGGGGGTACAGGTCATTAGGGGGTGCCTGGGCACCAACTGTGCACACGCCTATGGCAATCATTACAAGGGAAGTTCAAGAACAGAGCATTTTCTTCCTTATGGAGAGGGTCAGTTAGGCAAGGATGATTCAAACTGAATTCTAATTTCAGTGTAAAAATAAAGCATCCAGTATTTACCCTGTAAAGAATCAAAATAACTCACCCAAATCTTAAGGTGGCCATACACTACTGCAATGTATGACAGCAGTGTATGGCCATCTGACCCCCCCCCCCCCCCCCCCCCCCGAGTCATTTCATGCTGTACTTTCACATGCAATATGTTGCATGCAACCCCCTTGCCATGCCATGTTGCAGGCTGGGTTTGAAAATTAAATGAAGGAGAGGATTGGCTGCTTGTTTATCACTCTCCACTTTGTGAGGAATTTAGGGTATAAAAATGGAGATATTGCCCCTAGAAACTAATCAGTTTCTAGTTATAATCCTGTCTAGAAGATAAATAATAACCAGGATCTTATTGGTTGCTATGGGCCACATATTCACTTCTATAAACCTTTACTTTAGTTTAAAAAAATACCCCTTAGTGAACAGAGAATGCCTAGGCATAGTTTTCTGAACTATATCTGTGAAGCTATTTCAGTAAATGGCAACATACAGTGCAACTCTTATTCTAAACAGTCATACAGTGATATATGCAAGAGTGAGTGGGTTAAAATCAATTTCCTGCAGCAATCAATAGAAATAATTAACTCTGCTTGGCTGAAGTGCTGATATAAAGTACTTTAGGGTTGTTGTTTTTTATAGATATGACCCTTTCTGTCTGCACTGTTCAAGAAAATGGAAATTAATTTTATTGTATAAATGAGTCAGGGTAGGCAGAAAATATAAATGAAGCACAAGTTACATGTCAGGAAATTTTCAGTTTGTAAGCAAAATTGTTAGTACTGTATAAATATAAATGACCGAAGGTGCAGGTTACAGTACAGAATGTGCCAAACAGATATCATGGTGGCACAAGCTATTTTTTACAAGTGCAGTAGGATTGTAGTGCATTGCAAAAATACTACCAGTGCATAGATGTTTCATTCTCCTGACTAATGCCTTCCCTCTGTGTGATGCAGAAAAAAAGGATGTACAGTGTAATTTTATATGCCACCTTTTTGTGTTTTTGCATATTAAAATAATGCATACCTCCAAACTGTTTTGCTTACAGCAGGACAGACCTGCTAATTGAACACTGTCCCACTCACAGGGCGCAATGCCCTGCATGGGGAGGGCTAATAGGGAGAGCAAGTGATTGCTGCTACTCTGCTCTGCAAAGCAGGAAGTTATCACTGAATAGATGCTGTGCGCGCATACAGTATCTAGGCATCTAGCAGTGCAGGGAGGGGAACCCCAGGCTGCTCAGAAACTCAGGGAGCATTGGGCAAAACCACAAAATGGGGGATCATGGCATGTGGTCCTGCCCCCTTCAGTTCAGACCCTGCCCCTCCAACTAAGGCCTCACCTCTTTCTTGAATGTGGATGCGCCTATGTCTAGTGTCCATGAGTCTCCAAAACACTTCCATCTGCTGGCAGAGAGTGAAACTACATCTCTTTCTCATACACGTACAAACTCAGAATGTAGCAGACTAGCTTTCGAAGCTTTTGCTTTGAGCGGGCTTACTAGTACATGTCAATGTATCAGACTTAGAGTAAAACTGTAATAATGATATTTTATTATGTGTAGTGATTAATGTACTTTTTAGTCTGTGTGTACCCCTTGTCCATCATATTTATATCACTATTACCTGTGTGTGTGTGTGTGTATGTTCCCAGGACTTCATTCATATAGTATTACCCTGTATATCATATGCTGTTACCCTTATATGGTCACACAGGAAGTATCCAGGGGGAAAGTATATAATTTCACCAATAGGCAATCTTCACAGGGGGTAATGAGGACATAACCCAATTACCCTGTGATTGTTCCTTCTATTAGCACTTGTTTGTGCCTTCCTGAACTCTAACAGACATTGCGGAGCCTGACACAGCAGGTGAGCAGCATGATATTGACAGCTGAGGGGGGAAGGCGGGGTAGACCCGATGCTTGAACCCACCAATCAGGAAACTGGGCAACCCCACTGATGGGTCAAGCACCGTTGGAATTTTGAAAGTTTTAAAAACACTTGCACAGGTCAGCTCCTCATGTTAGTCACTATCCTGGGCTAAGACGTAATACTCTGCCTAGGTATCTTGTGTATAAATAAAAATTGTGAGTTATTGTTGTTGTTACTGGCTTTCTTTGTTTTCCATTTTAATACTTCACTTGTTATTCTGTGAGGAGACACGGAAAATGTTAACTGTTGGTAGCTCTCAAGAACTGGATTTGGCTACCCCGATTTAGTACCCTGGGCCATGCAAACAATAGTACCCACATTTATTATCAAACATGAACATTTAGATACCAACTTTTTTTTATCTGTATCAGAGCTAGATGTTCTAAGCTTCAAAAGTAATAAAATAAAGAGTGATAAACAAACAGCCAATCAGCTCCTACCTGTCATGTTACAGGCTGTGTTTGAAAAATATCAGGCAGGAGCTGATTGGTTGGTTATCACTTTTGAATCTTGTTGCTTCTGGTCCTCAGTCATTTCATTAAATAAAAAACAAATCTATCCATACATAGTATAAAGCAAAGTCCCGGAAGTACGTCTGTCTGTCTGAATGCGAAAATTTCAAAAACGTTGGGCACATTTTTGTGTGTTTTTCACTACAGGTTGAGTATCCCTTATCCAAAATGCTCGGGAACAGGAGAATTTTGGATAACGGATTATTCCGTATTTCAGAATATTTAATTTTTTTATTATTATATCAAATTTTCATATGACAATCCAAAGGGATATACAATCGACTTAAAAAAACATTCAAGACATACAGAATAAAAAATACTGTACAATACAAAAACTCACAATAACTTAACAATGACAAGACAAGACGTTATACCATCTTACTCAGTGCTTTTATATTTTATAATTATATTAGTGGGTAAATTAATCAATAGGGCGGGGCACAGGTCCCTTAAAGCTCTTTACCAAGAGTTACCCGGGCTACCTTCTTAGCAATTAGCCCCCTTTTGGTACTTCATTCTATGTCTGTGTCAACGTTCTCGATATGCTTCAAACTCTCTCCATAGCTTGACTATCCTGGAGTTACCATTTTTCCCTAGGGTTTCCATCTTGTAGTTAAAGTCTATTTTATTTATTACCTTCTGAGAGGTTGGGATCTGTTCTAGTTTCCATAATTGAGCAATCACAGTTATTATAGCGCTAATTATTTGATTTAACAGATATTTCTTTGAACTGTTTAAGTTTGGTTGCACTATATGTAACTAACATCTGCTGTGTCAAGTGAATCTTAAGTCCCAAAATCTCATAGAGGAAATTTTCCATTTCCTGCCGGAAACTCTCTAGTTTTTACAGGCCCAAAAGATATGCTTAAGATCCCCTCTTTCCTCACACCTCCAGCATATATCTGGTTGTTGAGGATAGAAGCTATTAATCTTTACCGGTGTAAAATACATCTGGTAAAATAATATTTAATATTTCAAAGATGTATTTTGTAGTATCTTGCATTTATGCTGTATAAACACAGCAACCACATGAAATGCACACAAATTTATTTATATATTATATATATTATTTGTTAAAAAAAAACAAGGTTTCAAAACATGAAACAAAGTTTGTGTACTATCTCAGGTATCTCAGGCACTAAATTTGAATGCCAAGCAATAATTTTCTTGCACATATATAGTGCCAGTTACATATCATGTTCCCAGTAAGTGCTGTTACAAATGCCCCCAGTAAGTTTTTAGCAAAAAAAAATTCACTTTCTGGAATGTATGGTTTTTGGAATAATTCGGAAAACGGATATTCGGATAAGGGATACTCAACCTGTATTAGGTATATGAATATTCACCATCACCCTATCCTGTATGGGAGCCATGCAAAATGAGTTTATCATAATCAACCATTCAGCATGCACTATGCAAATGGTGTGACGGAAGACATAACAGCTGAGCTGCATATCCATTTACACATCAAGCAGTGCTGGCTGGATGGGCCATGATAAACGTTTAGTGATGTGGCCATGTCCTTTTAGAGAAAAATTGAGTATGAAAAAAGTTTTAAAGTAGGGGAAGCCAATTAGCCAGCATGTTCTGTGCTGCTACTGTTCAGGAGGGAGGGAAGGGGAGTAGGTGCTGCAGACAAGGGCCTCCGTTGGGCCCATCCATCAGTCCCGGGCCCCGGTAATTAATACCACCCCCCCTTATGGGAGTCATGACAGCAAGTGGCAGCGAACACAGGGCCGCAGGAAGCCACCTGCCCCTTAGGAGGAGGAGGACAGAGCAGCCAGGGGGAACTTGCAGCACATATTTGTGGATGACTATGTGCGTGACCAATGGAGGCAATATGGAAGGGTGAGGAGACAAGGTCTACACATGAAATAGGTCAACATGGCTAAGGTCAACAAGGTCGGAAGGTGGGCTCAAGCATTAGGTTGACAATGGGAAGGGCAACAGTCAAAAGGTCGACACAAGTTTTTCATTTTTTTGAGCTGACTTGTGCCGACAGTTGTTGACCTAATGCTTGTGTTAACCTTCCGACCCTGTTGACCTAAGCCCTGTCGACCTTTAGTGGTCAACCTAGTGTATGTCAACCTTCATAATGTCGACCCTATGACCATTATCTTTTTCAGCCCGGTGGTAGAGGCTCTAATACCCAAGCCAAGTTTAACACATGCAAACACCATGCTCAGGAGGTGGTCTTTAAGAAACTTCTATTTTGGCCCAGGTTTGCCTCATTCTTTTACAAACATGATTATTGGTAAAAAAAAAAAAAGTTGTTCCTATGGAAAGTACTCACATATTTGCATGATGCTGTGGTTTGTGTTTGGAAGTTCAATTTGTTGTAAAACTTCTGTGTTTGCCTTTAGTGAATTTCTGTGTTTGAATCATTAGGCAAACATGACCTAGAATGCAAATTCTTACCAACACCATTCTTAGTAAACTTTCTCCTATTTATTAATTTGATAAAAGTTTTTTTTCATTGTTGTCATCTACATTGCTCCGATCCAGGGGAGGCTCCAGAGGGGGCTGCAGCACAGTTCACAATTAAAATAGGGGGGCCACACCCACCGCCACCAATTGCCATTCCAAACTGACTCAATGGCAGTTGGTGTGGCTCCCCTATTTAAATTTTGGACTGTACTGCAGCTCCGATCAGATCGCTCAGCAGTGTTGCGCCATGTGTAGGCCCCATTAGTCATTACTTGGTCATTATTATCTTATGTAATCAGTTCAAAACAGCAATTACTAATAATAATTTGAAAAATGAATTTAAATAGTGTTTTACTACAAATGGACTCAAGTGGTGGGAGGAAAAAAATATAAATTCTATAGAATAACAAATATGTGTACCTTATTGGACAGATTTTTTATTGTATGTAGGCAATTATAGAAATATATATGAATATTTTATTTGATGTGCTTGAAGAACATGTTAGCAGTTGTTATAATATTGACATTCTGTGAAGATCTGCACTGTCTCCTATTAGTACCAATCTCTCCCTCTTGCAGGGAAACCTTGAATATGGTATAAGTATGGTTTTTGAAGATCTAGTAGAAAAGGACACCAAATATCTCCCTGTCTTTTATGTACTTACATTGTGACTCTCAAACATGTGTACAGTATACGTTTGATGTTCATCTTTCAAGACATAAGTAATACAATGCATCTGGAAAGTTTTCATTGCGCTTTACTTTTTCCAGATTTTGTTATGTTACAGCCTTATTCCAAAATGGAATAAATTATTTTCCCCCTCAAAATTCTACACATGATACCACATAATTACATAACATGGGTGTCTATGAGCGGTTCCCATTATAGGCGTCAATGTCAAATTTTGAACATTGCGGCCTATGGAGGGAGCCGCTAATTGATCCTGATCACAAAGTCAAGTGGGGTCAACCACATACTTGACCCCACTTGACTTTTGCGGTCAGGATCAATTAGTGACTCCCTCCATAGGGGGCAATGTTAAAAATGTAACATTGCCACCTATGGTGGGAACCACTCATTGACATCCATTTTATTCTCATAACAGGGATGTCTATGGAGCCGTGCACAGCCAATCAGGTGCAGAGCCCTTCAGGAGCCCACTCCTGATTGGCTGAGGGAGGAGCTGGTGATTTCAGTCACCGGGGAATCCCTAATTTTGGGGGAGGAGCCCCAAGTGTAAACACACTTGTGGTTCCTCCAATCCGTCTTGGTGTCGAGTCATACGTTTTTTTATTTGTAACCCCCTGGATGCCTACATGGAATGAGGTGGACACAATCTATGCTGGAGGACCCTGGTGAGTATGACAAGGGGGTCCGATCTAGCTATCAAGATAGGTAAGTTGGTATGTGTGGGATGTGTACATAATAAAGTTTTATTTTTCTGGTGTGTGTTTGTGTATTTAGTTAGCTATTGTTTCTGCTGTGGAACTAAGAGTCCCAGCAAGCTAATTAAAGGGCTGCTTTTTGGGACTTGTGGTTCTTCAAGTCCCAGTATGTGGACCAGGCTTGCTGGGACTCATAGTTCCACAGCAGAACCAAATAGTTTTTTTTCTATTTTTAACACTTGCTTTATCAGCCCAGTGGCCACTGCCATTGGGCCATCAGGGACAGCCCGGGCATGGTTATCCCAGGAGGGGGGACCCCTTCATTGGGGGGGGTCCCCACTCCCCAAGAAATGCCCCTGCCCAGGCTGACTGGTCAGTAGGGGTTAATGCGTTGGCCTCGGGACCTTATGTAATAAGTATCCCCGGTTGTGGCATTACCCTGCTAGCTGGTTTGGCCAAGTCCTGGTTCACAAAATACGGGGGACCCCTACTCTTTTTGTCCCCCGTATTTTGGGAACCTGGTGCTGGTTTTAAAATATACAGGGATCCCCTACTTGTTTGGTTCTTTGATTTTTTTGTAAAACCAAGACTGGATCTTTGTGCCTGGTTATGGTTGTGGGGTGGGGGGGGGGATGCTTTTTTATAAATTATTTCTTTATTTTTCTATTTTTTGTAAACTGAAGCAGGCTTCTGCCACATACACCTGGAAAATGAAGTGTATTTTCAAGGAGAATTTTGCCGGCAATTAGCGGCCAGATCCAGCTAATTAGTGGCCGTATATTGCATACGGCTGCTTAGTAAATTAGGAATTACCATGTGAATGAATGGTTATTCCTAGTCGTATTCATTCGATGGCATATACATTCGTATTTGGAAATTCAAATACGAATGTGCCATATTAAATGCCGAAAATACGAATACACCTAAAATAGGAATATTTAACTTATATAAATACTCCTATTTTAGGCGTATTTGGCTTAGTAAATTTCTCCCTGTATCTTTTATGGGATATATACAGGTGAGGGTGTGCAGTGCACTTCAAAATTCAAATAGGGGAGTAACAGCAACTGCCCCCTACTGCCATTATAAACTGACTTAAGCTGGTTTCACATTGCAAAAACCTGCTTTCAACTCGTTTTTGTAAACATTTTTTTAAACGGGTCAAAAGCCAGATAAACCCCTTTCATATTGCACGTTGTAAAGGTATATTGCAGTTCCAATACCATTTTTGTACCTTCAAATTCAACCTGTTTCACCCATAGAAAGCCATACAATGTAATTTTAAATGTTTTTTTTCCTGCTTGTGGGCGGGGATCATGTGTGGTGATCATTTGTAGCAAATACCGTTTCTGAGCTGTTTAGACTGCAGGGAAAACGGCTCTGAAACATGTAGGATCCTGCTTTTAACACGTTTCAAAATACCGATTATTTGTAACCGGTAAATTGATTGTGGAGCTTTCATATTGCAGCTGGTACCGTTTTAAAGCAGTTAAAAATCGGCAATATGCCGTGATAAAACTGCAATGTGAAAGGGGCTATATTTGCAGTTGGTGTTGCTCCCCTATTTGGACTGTGCTGCAGCCCTACCTCTGGAGCTGGAACTGGATATATATATACTTGGTAAAAATAAAGTGTAGTAGTTCAAATGTTTCATCTTTTGGGGAATGGTGTTGTATAGTGAAATAATGAATGTGATATAGATGCAATAATAATGAGGAAGTTGTTCCTATTTTAATCGGTGCCCATAGAGCTTGTATAACATCATTCTTACACATCCTTAGAGATGATATGTAAATATTTGCATTGGAGTCAAATAGGCGAGTTTGAGGGGGAAAAAACGAGTTCTACATGAATGTTCCTTTGCAAATCTAACCTTTATCTTTTATGAAGTGTGTGACCTGAATTACTGAAATATTTTTACATATGTTCTAGTTTATCCAGAATAGAATCAATAATATTTTGTTTCAGGAAATAGAACACGATGCTATACTAAAAACAGAATAAATTATTGTTGCTTTTGTTTAGTCTATCATTGCCATTTGAATAATTCATAAATGTATAATTATCACTTTGTATAAATAGATTCTACTAATGAGGAAATCAATTTTGCTTTCAAATGTTCTGCCTGATGAGACTATAATGGCAATTAACCCAGATTTTTACCATAGCATTTGCCATGCTATGTAGAGTAGGACATACAATGTCAATGAAGCGATACATACCTAACAAGTGTTTGGAATTAATATAGCATTGTCCATCCAGTGACTAATGCTATAAAATGAGAGCTTTGGAAAGGCATTGGGGACATACAGTACATTAAAAAGATGTACTGCTTATTTTACAAAGTACAAGTTTTAAAGTTAACACTTGTGTCACAAGACATATTGTAAAAAAGTCATATGTGCATCAAACCATATCCAGATTTATAGTGCAATGCTAGACAAATTGCTGTCTTTCAATCATTTTTCCCAGAGAGTTTTGCAGCAATACATTGTTTTTTTATTGCCACAATTAAACGTGCCAAATTCTAGGAATCAGATATATAATAGACCCCAAAAGTGAAAGTTAGAAAGTAGCTTTTAAATGGCAGGATTAAAATCGCTGTACAGAATAGTATGCCCGGAACGTGTGAGTGCTGGTACCAAGGTGCAAAAAATATATAATTTGGGCCCCACTCCTCCACCCCAACCTACGTTCACTATATGCAACTATATGGCAGTTGCTGACAGGAAGAGGCAGAGGGTGACAGGGAGAGGCAAAGGGTGACAAGGAAAAACAATGGGGGACAGAAAAAGGGTGAGTTTCGCCTAGGAGTATACCACCAGAGATTTTTCTTTGTATACTTCCATATTTATGATAAAATTATTTAGAAGATTAAAATGTAAATATGTGACAGTTTCTAACTCCCCCAAAAATGTTGTGTATGAAAACTTTTCTTGTTTTGTTTTTCAATCCTTGGAAATTATATGATTTTTACAATACATCACTAGCATTATATACATAGTCTAGTTGTATATATTGCTAGCTCACTATACAGCTATCCTCAATATACCATGTGACCAAAGGGGCCTAATTTAAAGCGGCTATGGTAGACAAATGAGTTGATGTTTTGTTACTGCACAAAAATAAAAATAAAATAGAACCACAACTACAGTAGACGGGTGTGGATCATTTGGTCTACAACAACTAGGTCCGACAAGCGTTGGGTCGACACCACTAGGTGGACATGCAGAAAGGTCAACATGGGTCTAGGGCGACATGGGACATGGTTGACATGGGTCTAGGTCGACATGGGTTAGGCCGACACAAGCATTAGGTCGACATGGGCAAGGACGACAGTCAAAAGGCCTTTGACTGTCGACCTTGCCCATGTCAACCTAATGCTTGTGTCGACCTAAGCCCATGTCGTCCTAGACCCCTTAGGTCAACAATTAGACAGTTGTATAACAGTTTAAGGCATATCAAAGAATATGTATGCACAAATATTTTTATGGTACAATTAGTTTTTTACAAAGAAATACACAATATTATTTCTACTTTTAGAAAAGAAGCCATGTCTTCAGGGTGATCTCAGCGCTGGCCAGTTCCCAACTAGTATTCTATGAACTATTCTGTGAGCTGTCTGCTGGGGTAAAACTTGTTGATGCTTGCCAAAAGTGTCAGCATAACCTATTTATACTTTTGTTTGTACCACAGTGGATTCTAATCTGCTGCTCATGAGTATATGGGTACTCATGTACTGTATTTCTGATCTTGAAGTCACCAATAAATTTACTTAAATCCTGCATGTTACCAGTGGGTTGTTTAGCATCTGGTGCTGTAACTGTGATTATATTTAGTTTTTAGGTACTGGATAAGGTATCCCATAGATCCAGGCCTATGAATTATTCTACTTGTATCTCTACAGTAGTGCACATTATCATTATTTCTGTGCAAAGGTCCATATGGGGAGTCTGTTAACAAAAGCAAATTGAAATAATGTCCCATCATGCAAATGACACATTCTGTAATCCAAACTCTGGCAGTGATAGGCTGCCAGCTGCAACGTGGAGGATACCGTTCTAGAGGGGCACATCGTTGGACATCACTAGTGAGGAAAGCAATGTACAATACAATAGAATATCAATATCATTATTATCCATTTTAAACTAAACACATATGATGCTGGTATTAAGGCATGTTCTTAACGTGTGCCCAAAGTTTGAAAAACATTAGAATACTTGATTGTTTTGCCTTTTATAAAGTATTAACAATAATATTACCAGGTCTGTATACCACATTACGGCAATATAGGCCATCTGAGCGACTAAGCCTACCTTTAAAGAAAAAACACACATCATATCTGACCTAGAATTAAAAAAATATTAATGTGTAACTTTAAATTGCATAAAAATGTACTGATCAGCAAATGTATCCTTGGTAGCACTTTGTGATGCGTGAAATGCCTCAGGCACTCTCTTCTGCTTCTCCTGTGAGTAGATAAACTAATAACAGCTCATGATGCAGCTGAAATGTCTATTGTTTTATTGATTGGAGCTAATAACTATTGTGGTACTGTACATTAGTGAGCTTGTGAGGGATCTGATTAATTAAAAGTTATTTAAAGGAAGTATTTGGTTCGTTAATGTTAAGATAAATGTAATTTCATGTACTGCCTTTAAACAAACATTGCACTTTTAAAATAATAAAAAACTGAAGATTTGGGTTAAATTTACTAAGATGGGAGTTATATTAAAGATGGGATGTTGCCTATATCAGATTCTACGTCTTATTTATTTATCATGTTCTAGAATATATATAGAATTTGCTTGGTTGTTATGGGCAACATCCCATGTTAGTAAATGTACCCTTTATTGTATAAAGCACATTTATTCATTGAATGATTTATAGAGATGGGAATTCTATGACTTGCTCTTCCTAGTTCAGGTACTCAATGATAAGGAGAGGGCAGCCTCCGGTTTTAGCTCTTTATATCTAAGAAGTGTGCTCAATGAGCCTCAGACTACTTCTAGTGTCCCACAGCATAAACAGCTTGTGCCACTGAACTCTATTAATGGTGTTTGTAACTCACTTAGGTACGCAGTTGCAGCAAGTACAGGAAAAAAAATATTTTATATCTTTGAAAGTACCACTGCACTATAAATAAATAAGCCCACTAATAAACTCACATATGAAGGTACTGTAGAATACTTATTGGGATGCATCATAGATCACTATAATGTAGTTAATTAAATGTAATCTATTTCTGAAATTACTGTATGAGTGGAGGTACTAGGAGGAATCGGCATACGTCATTCTCGATGCCCCACCCCCATGGCAGTCAAATGCGTCAATTTGTGAGTCGGTGGATTGGGGGAGGGATGCATCATTTTAGCCCTACCCCCTTGCCATGGACACGCAAAATCCGGTATTTGGTGCAGCGGGGAAGGGGGATGGGATGCTGGGAGGGGTACCCGATTTTCGTGAGCCTCCTGGCCATTCCAGGAGGGTAGACATATATGGCCTATTGTGGATCAAGCGCAGTGGAGCTCAGAAGTGTGCATAAAGAATAAACACTGGCTATTTGCAACAAAAAAATGGAATTGCATCAACATCTGAATCAGTTCCATGGTATTCTAACATTTATTATTATTTTTACCTCTGAATTCCTTTGCATAAAGCATTTATATCCATTCTGACATTTTTGCATTCTTCTATCATTTTATGTTTTTCACCTTCTTATGGCTTGGTAATGTCTTGCAAGTATTTTTCCATAATTCATGATAATATAATTTCTAGTTGCATTGAACTGTTATTGCTTAGATTATATTCTTTTTTATGTATGCTTCACTTATTAAACAAAAATAAACATCGAAAAAGTATTTTCTGACCATATTAGCTGCTCTTGTCTTTCATAGAATATATAAAACATTTTAATGAAAATAAATTTGAAAACAAAACCTTTAATAATTTAATAATGTTGCTATAATACAGTCATATAAATAGAGCATATTTTTTTTTTTTTCTATTTTTATGAGGCAAGAAAATCAAAGGCATTTTGTTTGCTCCAAAATCAAAAAACATTTGAAAATAGACAATATTGTACCGTTGGAATAAATGATAGGATACTTCTGCCCTGCTGGTTATTAGATTATAGTTGAGTTGCAGCATTTAAATGGAGAAACAGAAAAACATGACCAATTTGAATGCCAAGAGGTACATCATGAATTTCAAAGAGAATGAATGGAAAAATAGCTTGAATAAGAATCTGTATTATGATACATAATTTAGGCTAATCTACTAATGGTTTCACATTTTACTATGGATTTATCAGTTCAGCAACATTAATTTGAATATTACAGAATGATTAAAATGTGTAAGGTTCCAAATGTAAATGTATATCATTTGGCAATGGAAGGACATGATGGTTTTCAATTTTAATATTATCTTTAATTTTTATATTGCCACAAAATAGGTTAAATTACACTTTATACCGGATATAGAAGAGACAACACAATTACATAAGATAATGACATTAGACAGTTATACATTCTATTTTGAAGTTCACAGAAAATGAGATAAAGGGAGATAGAAGTGAACCATTAAAATGTATCATTTGTATGTATATGGGGTTACGTAGTCAGGTGTTCTAAACTGAAAGATTAAAATATGTATTGACCTCTCTCTAGATGTGTGCGTGGCAAGGGGGAGAAGATGACATTGTGATACATAGGAGTTAAGGCTGAACAAAGATGTATGTCCATCAAGTTCAACCTTCGTTTAGAGTATATGATCTATTTGCAAAATCCCTTTATATAAATTGTTTATTCTGATTTAATTTTAGAAAAAATATGATTGTTGGTTGCACAGCTGGATGTTTTTACCCAACAGATATTTGTCTGATCTTATTTTAAAAGTATTTATTGTGTCTGCTGCCACCACTTCTCCAGGAAGAGAGTTCCACAATTTAACTGCCCTGACTGTAAACAAGTTTTTCCTTCTAAGTGTACAAAATATTTTCTCAAAACACATGCTTTAGGGTCCTTCCTCAAAGCAAAAAGGGTGCCTGACAGTTCCTTATATTAGCCCCTGATATATTTGTATATTTGTTAAACATGGCTCCCCTTAAATGTTTTCAGTGTAAACAATCCCAATTTGTCTAATCTGTCTTCATAGCTTAAGTTCTCCTCCGACCCTTTTATTAGCTTTGTTGCTCTTCTCTGAACGTTTTACAGTTCTATGATGTCCTTTTTGCAGTGCGGGGCCCAGAATTGTACTCTATTCTAGATGACAGCAAGGGCTTTGAAAGCCAGCATAAAATGATTGCCTAATATGTCCTGTTGTCTGAACTATATGAGAAAATGACAGTCTAGGTACAGTTTTACTTGTCAGAATAACAAATTATCTAGGTCCTACCCCCAGCTTCAGTCCCGCTGGCCAAAGCAAAATGGTTAAATATAATTATCCCTTTCTCATGCTAAATTGTTTTCAATAATCATGCTAATGCATTGTCCTGAGTCTTTAAAGATGATATAGTACGTCCTGCAATTCAGTATCTCAGAAGTAGACATGCTCACTCTCATAAAGAGGTATGAAGGAATAGTATGAAGGAATAGTAGCTAGTCACCCTGTTGAATATATATATGCTGTGGGGACCGGCACTCCCTTGATCCAATATGTTATGCTGCGGTGCCTTCCAAGATCAGCGTGACCTGTATACTTGCGGTGTGTGGGCGGCACTCAAAACAGACTTTGCTCCAGAAGTAAGGTTAAAAAGCCTTTAATGCCCAACGGCGTTTCGGGGCAACATACCCCCGTTTTCAAGGACAGACATTTACAAATACCACATAAAACACTTAAATACACATAATGCACATTCCCCGCCCCCCCCAGAGATGGCGAGGACACGCTTCACTCAACCGGTCAAGCTGATTACCTGCCGCCGCCATCACTGCTGCTGTCCTCCTTCTAGTGGTGCAGCACCTAACAGTTTCCTCCTGCAACTCTCAACCTCTCGAGAGTTCCGGGTGCCGTTCTGTGCTTCCCCCACTTCCGGGAATGCAGTCATGTGATCAGGCCCGTCATAGGTTCATCAGTGAGCCGGGAGTCTAGTTGTCACTAAGCAACCTGACAACAAAATAAAGAAAATACATTACATGCATAATCACAATTAAAAACACCCATTGCATATCCTGGTAGGTGGTTCTGACATGGCTACTTAGCTAAATTGTCAATATGAACATTTGGTGCCAACATATCACGCTACAATAGATCATTATTTATATTTATATGCAAATGAACGCTGCATAAGGAACTCATGCACTCTTGTGAGAGGGGATAACTAGAATGCTATGTGTATCACAGCATTAACCCATAAAGATAAAAATACAGATGAAAATGCAGATGAAAACAAAGATGAAAATAAATTAAACTAATAAGCATACTATCCTCAGCGAGGTCTCATTATTATCTAAAGAGGGTAACAAACAGATTATATAAAGCATTGCAGCCCCCGGTTCTCATTAAGTCCCCTTGGAGCCACTGTATCCAAAAAATGGATCCAGCTGCTTTCTTTTTGCAATAGTACCTTATTTCTATCACCGCCCCTGAGATTAGCAGGGACATGGTCTATTATGATAGATTTCATACTTGCTACACTGTGTCCCATTTTTAAACAATGTCTGGGGACGGTTGGTCTGCTTCACGTTGGTTCAGTGCTATATGAATACTAGACCTGTGGGCAGCCATTCACTCTTTAAAAGTACGTTGGGTCTTGCCCACATAACTTAGGCCACACGGACAGGTCAATACATATATAACATACACTGAACTACAAGTAAGAGGGAATTTTATAGGGATTCTTTTCCCAGAGTGTGGATGTCCAAAGGAACCACCGGTGTTCATGGCCTGACAAGCAGTGCACCCCAAACACCGGTAGCACTCATTCTTTCTAGTTAAGAAGTGTTCACTCTGTATCTTATCCCAACCTGTGATGTCAAATTTAACCACAGTATCTTTGATATTTCTCCCCCTAGTGAAGCTAGGTAGCACCTTAGAATCAAACAGCAGTGGTAAATCAGTGTCAGAGGAAATTATGGGCCAAATTTCTTTGACTTTTTTGGTGTTTCTTATTGAGTGGGTAGAATAATGGTTAACCCAAGGGGCCAATTTCTTATTTTGAGGTGTCTGTTCTTTATAAACCAGCAATTTTTCACGCAGAATATATTTTACTTTCTTTTTGGCTGACTGACGTTCAGCCATAGGATATCCTCTAAGATGAAATTTAGACATAATGGAATCCAAGGCTGGCTCAACTTTGCTGGGTTCAGAAGTTATTATTTTTGCCCGCAAAAGTTGTGAATAAGGAAGTCCCTTCCGCAACGAAACAGGATGATGGCTTTCGTTGCGCAAAAGGGTATTCCTATCTGTTTTTTTAGTGTACAGAGAAGTAATGAAACGAATATCTTTCACCTCTATTGCCACATCCAAGAATTGGACCGATGTTTTATCGATGTTATGGGTGAATTTTACCACACTAAAGGAGATATTATGCATCTCTAGGAGATCAATGAGACAATCCTGTTCACCACGCCAAACAATCAATAAATCGTTTGTGTACAATCACCTCAGATTTTAGATTCCCATTAATAAAGAACATTTGTTGTTCGATCTGGTGCATGAAAACATTGGCATATGCCGGAGTCACTGAAGACCCCATGGCACAGCCCGGATCTGGAGAAAAAACTTTCCCTCAAAGAGAAAATAGTTTCTTGTCAAAATAAGATGTAATAATTGTAAAAATATCTGTATAGGTGGTCCATTATAATGGGGGTTATCACATAGGAACTCACCTACCGCCCTCACACCTGCATCATGTGGGATGCAGGTGTAAAGGCTTGTTACATCCACTGTCCCTATACACTCAAAATTAGTCATAGACCCATCATTTTGCACTGTTGTAAGCTTCTGAGTAAATCTGTAGTATCTTGCAGATATGATGACAACATCTGAACACATGGGTTAAGTAAACTGTCTAAATACACTGACAAAGGATGGAACAGGGACCCCCTCGCCGAAATAATCGGTCTTCCCGGGGGTTTGTTCACATCCTTGTGGATTTTAGGGATTGTGTAAAAGAGGGGTGTCACCGGATTCTCCACTGTTAAAGCTTTACTTAAATCACTGGTGACATGACCCTCCTGTACAAATCCAGCAAGCATTTCCTTTAATTCTTTTCTATACTCATTGGTGGGATCTTTCAACAAATTAGCATATATAGATACATCATTTAATTGTCTAAGACACTCAATCCTATAAACCGACGTATCCTGGACAACCACGGCACCCCCTTTATCAGCCCCCCTTATTATAACATCTTTCATAGAGGACAGATTTTTAAGGGCCCTACGTTGCCCAGGGGTAATATTGTCCCAATACTTTTGTGGTAGTGGTTTCTCACCCAATTGGTCCATCAACCTTGAAAATTTCTTAATCGATGGGTTCATGGAAACCGGATCAAATTTGGAAGGTGGTATCACTTTATATAATCTGTTTGTTACCCTCTTTAGATAATAATGACACCTCGCTGAGGATAGTATGCTCATTAGTTTCATTTATTTTAATCTTTGTTTTCATCTGCATTTTCATCTGTATTTTTATCTTTATGGGTTAATGCTGTGATACACATAGCATTCTAGTTATCCCCTCTCACAGCAGTGCATATGTTCCTTATGCAGCGTTCATTTGCATATAAATATAAATAATGATCTATTGTAGCGTGATATGTTGGCACCAAATGTTAATATTGACAATTTAGCTAAGTAGCCATGTCAGAACCACCTACCAGGATATGCAATGCGTGTTTTTAATTATTATGCATGTAATGTATTTTTTTTATTTTGTTGTCAGGTTGCTTAGTGACAACTAGACTCCCGGCTCACTGATGAAGCTATGACGCGCCTGATCACATGACTGCATTCCCGGAAGTGGGGGAAGAGAGTTGCAGGAGGAAACTGTTAGGTGCTGCACCACTAGAAGGAGGACGGCAGCAGTGATGGCGGCGGCAGGTAATCAGCGTGACCGGTGAGTGAGGCGTGTCCACGCTGTCTCTGGGGGGGGGGGGGGGAATGTGCATTATGTGTATTTAAGTGTTTTATGTGGTATTTGTAAATGTCTGTCCTTGAAAACGGGGGTTTGTTGCCCTGAAACGCCATTGGGCATTAAAGGCTTTTTAACCTTACTTCTGGAGCAGAGTCTGTTTTGAGTGCCGCCCACACACCGCAATTATATATATATATATATATATATATATTATAGGCTATACAGTGCGGAGCAGCTGTAGTCTAAATGTGCAGTATACAGTATTGAGGGGAGCCCAATGAAGCACAGATACATAACTGAAGCTAATCTATATATTATATATCGTGCAGTCCCAGCCAACCAGGTCAGTAGGTTCATGCTCAACCCTCAATGGCTTCCATGAGGATGATATATGGGTTTGGGGGCAGTGACCTTTATATAAGAGGGGGTGCATGGATGAATCTACATCACATCATACAGAATTTGGATGAGTTTGGTAATCCCATGTGAAGATGTCTGTAGAGAGGTACAGTAATGGGTGATGGGGTGTATTCCTTCAATGCTTTTCTTCTGTGAATCAGTAAATATACTATAAGACTCAGTATAATGTTAAAATATAGAAATACATGTAATGGCTATGTAAGTTTTTGGTACTTGTGTATTATCACGGCGCCCATCGCATTGCATACCATAAGGCTTAATATGGCATACAATGAGATGAGATGAGATACGATTTTAAATTGTATAAGCACACTAATGGTTGCTTTCAATGTTAATTGGCCCCCATATAAGATTTTTAATTGTATAAGCACCCTAATGGGTGCTTACAATGTTAAATACACAACCACGCCACCCCCACTATCAACGCCAACCCGAAGCGTGGCGAGCCCGCGAGGGGCGGCGGTACGGGTCCTCCGACCTTTTCATACCCCCACTATCCATGTCGGCGTGGAGTTGATCTTATATAGTGTGGCGAGCGCAGTGAGCCACCGAGCCCGAAGCGCGGCTAGCAGACGCGTAATACATGTAAAGTAAAACGCGGCCCCTTGCGGAGCTCGCTGCCCTCGCCACGCTTCGAGCTCGGTGGCTCGCTGCACTCGCCACACTATATAAATGCAACTCCCCGCCGACAAGGATAGTGGGGGTATGAAAAGGTCGGAGGACGCGTGCCGCCGCCCCTCACGGGCTCGCTGCGCTCGCCACGCTTTGGGTTGGCGTTGATAGTGGGGGTGGCATGGGGGTGCATTTAACATTGTAAGCACCCATTAGGGTGCTTATACAATTAAAAATCTTATAGGGGGGCAATTAACATTGAAAGCACCCATTAGTGTGCTTATACAATTTAAAATCGTATCTCATTTCATCTCATTGTATGCCATTGTATGCCATATACAATGGTATACAATTTTAAATTGTATAAGATGCCATAAGATGGAAATCGTGGGCGCCGTGCTAATACACAAGTACCAAGTTTTTTTAATAAAACACATAATGCAATTCATGATTGATAAACAATATAAGAATCAATACCCAACTGATATTTAATGAACGTGTATCACGTTTTCAGTCATCTGAGGGGCACCCCTTACTGTTTTATTTACTTATGTGGCTACTCTCTGTTATCTGTCTCTAACTGCTATTTGGACCAGAATGTTTAGTGTACCCACTCTATGTTATAGGGAATACCATGACTTCCTGCTTATCTTCAAGGTCTATTTGCCTTCTGTCACTAAAACAAGGTACGTAAAGTCTGTGTACAAACTAATAAAAGCTTAATTGCAACCCACACAGTAAAATGCATCATACAGAAGACTTGTTTGTCATTCTGTTACAAAACAGGTTTTGTTGTTCCAGTGGGAATTTTGAATGGGGGAATGAATTATTTTAATGGATGTATCATCCTCACCAGGGTGTACTATTGTACATGTGTGCCAGAAAAGGGATTGGACATTTGAAGGGGGGGTTTCCTTAAGAGACCTCCTTTTCATCTTCATAGGGGGCCTGTTAAGGAGAAAAAAAGACATTCATGGGCCCCAATGGGAAAAAAAAACCCTTGGACCCTGCTAAAAAGAAAAAATATGTACATACTGTAAATATCCATAGGGAAAACCCAATACAAAAAAACAAAGATACATACTTTGAACGCATGACTGTGCTGGGATGTATACTCCGGGAGGAGCTCAGGAGCTTGGCCAGCTGCTTATTCAGCTTCCCACAATCCTGGTCACTGCTGCAAGGGCAGGGCAGAAGGTTCCTTGTACTGTTGCAGACAAAGTAACTGCTACTCGGTGGTTTCTAAGGTCTGGCACTTGGTGTCTGGAGCAGGAGCTGCAGGGATGCTTGCTGGCAGCAGGCCATGGGATATGGACTGTCTCTGTATATTGTCATGGAGTTGGTGGACAGACAGATTGTTCACACAGGGGCAGAAGTTGCAGGGATGCCGGCAGGCTGTGGTCTGGGGAGTGCAGCTTGTACCTTAATCAGTTCAGCAGTAGCAGTACATACACTTACTCTATATCAGAGCCATTGGGGAAACAGCTCTGCTTCTGTTCTGTTCTGCCAGCAATGGAACCCTATAGTTGGTCCCAGTGATGCCAGCCAGCTGCTGTGCTTAAGTGGACAATGGAATGTAACATTATGTCATACTACCATATGCTGTCCACTTCAAGCACTGCTGTGTAGAGAGATTTAAAAACTACTTTACTTGGTCCTACACAAAAAAAAAAAACTATTTGTCATGCACAAAATATAATATTTTAATCCACTGGTAACATGGGTTTATTTTAGCTTGGGTGGCACTGTGCACTTTCTATGCTTGGTGATATTGTTGTAAATATGTATTATTGGATGGATACAATTACAGTATCATTGTGACATCTGTTAAAGTGACAAGTGGGTACAATATGGGAACGTAACTTTTTTAGATGATTCTTGGCTTCACTGGGTGGGCATAGGGAGATATTTGTGGTATTTGGGGAGAGAGTTGATCTCTCTGTGGTATCCTGTATACTTTGGTGCTGGTTCTGCATACCGTTAATTTAGTGCCACCTACTCAATGCCATTCCAATTTCACTGCTTCTCACTAGCTGTGCTAATACTCTACTTTACTAATCAAACCAAACTCTAGCAGTACTAACAGCATCTATTGCTAGACCTTTCCTGTCTGCTTATAAGTTTATTTACCTGATGGACTACTGCTGCAGGAATAACCTATTAACACTTATTGCTCCAGACCAGAGCACCTGACCACTATTCTACTACCAGGCTGACATTGATTTATGCTTTTAAACTGGACATTTAGGCGGATTCACAGTTAGATCACTTTAGGGTTTTGTAGCTGGGACGCCAGCTTTATTAACCCTGCTGCTGCCATTTAGGGCACCATAGATGTGGATGGTTCTCTTTGCAAGTTATTAGACATTAAGCATTTTCTTTGATGAATTATATATGCTTTTTCTAATTATTTGATAAAGTTTTTTATTTATACAACCAATGTGTCTTGTATCCTCATGAAACGCGTGAGTGGTATAAATTAACCATCTAACTACACAAACCCATCAGTGCAGTGTATTCCATTTGTTTGTGTTGAGAACACAATAGAGCTTTGACTTGCCATTATGGATAGGAAAATGAATCCAGAACATTTTAAAGTAAAATGTCAAGACATCTGTTCATGAGCTGCATCTCAAAAGAGTGTAGGTCAGGAAGCAAGACAACGGCCCAATGCACACAAGTGTTTCGACCCCCCCAAAAATGGTTAAAAACCAGTACATTTAATGTTTTGGAATGCTTAAGCCAAAGTCCTGACCTTAATCCAATACAAATGCTGTGGACCTGTAGTGAGTAGTTCATGGGAGGAAACCCAACAACATAACATAGTCGAAGCTGTTTTGTACAGAGAAATGAGCTAAAATGATTCCAAGCTGATGTTAAGGACTAATCAACAATTAACAGACATGTGTAGATGCAGTTACTGCTGCAAGGGGGATCATACTAGATATTGAAAGCCAAGGTTCACATACTTTTAGCACTCATAAATATATAATATTAAAATTTTTCCTCAAAATTAAGAATTCAAATTTTTTTACTTCATTGATATCGTTTTCTTCAGCAGAAATATAGACAATTCTGAAGAATTAACAAACTTTTAAGTACCACAGTACAGATGACATTCAGGCTATCCCTGGCGTACCAATCGCCACAGCGCACCAGGATTTCTGGCGCACATGCGTCTCTGACACTCACAAACCCCATTTCCGGCAATGGGCATGCGCATGTCTCCGACACCCATGAGTCCACAGGCACTGGTGCACCACCCGCCAGATCATAGTGGATGGCGCACCAGCGGCAATGATGGGACTGGCCCTTCTGTGTATAAGTTAAGTTTACATGTAAGAGTTAATATTGCTGCCTGCCCACAATAATATAGACTGCTGACCATTACCAGCCATTGAAATGGGTTCCTATTTCATCAATTATGGTGAATTAAAGCTGCAAACACATAAGATAACAGTAGGTTGGCCCTTGCTAACAATGGAGAGACCTGTCAGGAAGCAACTATGGGTACTGTAGAGGAGAGTCCAATACAGAGAGGATCTTTGGGCACTAGAGTGTCTATAAATGTATTGTGCATGTCAATAAGTTTCTTCACTGTATTTTGCCTGTCATTTTTTTTATATATCTTCCTTATAGATTTTGGGTGCATTGTAAAAGTTTTCTGGTCTGACAGTCACTCATTTTTTATTTGGGTTGTAAACGCTTAGATATTTCATTATTTACATATGCTACATTTACTTTTTTATAAGGATTGCAGCTGTGATCTGTTAATATAATACAATAAAAGTCGAAGTTTAGACTTGACTCCAATATTGCTTGTTTCAAACTAATGGTGAAGAGACATAAGCCTTCTAAATAGAGAGAAAGTGTATGTGTAGAAGTTGTCAGCAACCAATCACCTTCTAAATACCATTTTATAGAATGTGCTTGATGCATTTTATCTAAAATCAATTTGAAGGTAAGGTCAAATTCTCCTCATTTCCACGCTTTAGGAGACATGATAGATCTCCACTTAAGTACAGATATGTAGTACAGATATATCCTCATCAGTGGCAATTACATGGGTGGGGCTGCAGGGGTGCTGGATGACGGCCAACAGTCAGGATCACAATGGACAGTACACGAAATAAGAATCCCGACTGTTCAAATTCCCAACTTACATGGGCTAGTTTCCCTCATGAGGGTTCCCGACCCCCATAAAGGGAGAATAGGGGCTTCTTTGCACTTGCCACCCATGGCCGGGATTCCGATGTCAGTATACTGAGTAGAGATGGGTCAACCGTGAGTGAGTAGCTTCTTTTGGATTACTCACTAAAGGGGACAGTGATCCATTGCTCCCTAAACAGTGAATGGTCATTCTTTTAGTTTCCGTTTTGTTTTACATTTGCCTGAGCCCAGCAATGCCACACATGGTAGCCTAGAGTAACTGTACTGACAGACTCAGGGCTGTAGTTCATCCAGCTCCACAGAGTACAATCCACACCATGTCTGAGCTCAGCATTGCCACCCGTGGCAGCTAAGATGTACTAACTCTGGAGAGTATTGCAATGGAGGCGGAGCTGCTGAGTGCTGAAACAAGGCTGCTGCAGAACAACTGAAAGCACCACAGGATTTTATGTTGCTCACAGGAGTGTACCAGGTATCATAAGCAGCATAGTATCACAGAAAGGTGTGTAGTATGACCACACATTCTCACTCACAGACACACAGACTTTGGCTAGGCAGTGCACATGTTTGTTTTATCTATTAGATCTGTGCTTGCTGGGCTGTGTATAACTTTTAACTTTCATTTTACAGCACCAGATTCATGAAGTAAAGATCATGGGCCAGATGCAGATGCACTTCAAAAGTGATAAAATGGAGAGTGATAAACCACCAGCCAATCAGCTCCTGCCTGACAGTTTTCAAACAAAGTCTGTGACATGTCAGGTAGGAGCTGATTGGCTGGTGGTTTATTACTCTCCATTTTATCACTTTTAAAGCTTAGTGCATCTGGACCTCAGTGAGCTTGGCTCCATCTGTCTGTGTCTCCCATTTGCTTTACTTCCTGGTGTATGACACCTCTATTACACCAGTGGACCACTAACAGCTATGTGCTACATCATTGTCTGGTATCAAACGGTCCCCCCGACTGGCTTAATTTACACACTTGTGAGTGTGGTGTTGAACACAATGAGGCCTGACGCTGTGGAGATAATAATTTTAGCGGCTTTATCGGACAAGCGGGTCCGGCGGCATATGGGATCGTATAGGTGTTCAGCAGGATAAATAGAAAAATAAGTGAAAATAACCACTTGTGAGATTAATGTATGACATTCACTTTAAATTACTAGAATCAATTGAAATGTATATAAAACGAACAGATACAGTACTACACTTAGTACACTCAAACCGTAAATAAGCAATTTATTTTCAAAGTGAGGCACCCAAAAGAACCGGATCTTTCCACTGAGCATTCGTTTTGATCCCCGCTCTCTTTAGTGAGTCACTTTGCCCATCTCTAGTGTCAGAATCCTGACTGTTGGCCAGTCATACCACTACCGGGTTACAGCGTAATACAAAAATCAAATATGGGAGCTGTACCAACTGCCAATAATTCCTGAATTGTGATGTTTGGCAGTGCTTGAAGTTGTAGTTCATGCAGCTTCCTTATTTGGATTTTGGAGTGAGCTGCAGCCCCACCTCTGAAGCCACCACTGGTCCTCATACATCTTTGCAATCATAGAGTAGCAAACATCCCCTCTTGGCACCCTACGTTGTTGGAGAATATTCTAGCATGTACAAACATACATTTTTTTGCTTCCTTTTAGCCAAAAATGTGTCTAAGTTTCAAAGCAATGTGACTAGGTTAAATAAGTTTATTGTGTAGAATAGTTTGACATTTGACACTTGTATATCTGTGTGTTGAATTGAGGCTAGAAGTATATGCTTATTATTACAAGTTTTTACACACAGATATAGAAAATACCAGCTTCCCGAATTCTTCATTTTATCTTTATTAGTAGGAAGATTAAATTATGACATTTAAAAAAAAATGCAAAGTACAGTGCACATCATCAGATTATTTACTTGCTATTACTAAAAATAATATTAATAAACCATCTTCAATTAATTTCATTTTATAATACTATACTGTGCATGCTCTTAATAAGGCATTGGATTGACATACTTCGTGGCTATAGCTGCTAGACTTGTGAAGTATACATGGTTGAAAATATTGATCTTGAATTAGACCAATGGGACATGAAGCAGAATCCATTTCAAGGAAAAGTGAACCCATTAGACTCCTCAGGCATTCAATTAAACTATTATTTTATCTACCCTAATTGATGCTCCTAACAGTATCATACATAATTGAACAGTAATTGCATGTTAATGAGTGTTAGTTAATTTACAGAATAAAAATTGAGAAATGACAGCAGACCTGTACATTAGTATACAATTATCCTGTTAGTGAGAACAGAAAGTCCATGTTTAATCTACATAATTTGGGTTCAGAAAGATGTAATCACACATAATCGAATTATTCAATTTACACATTCAGAAAAAAAAAGAGGAATATTGAAAGTTTAAATGCTGCATAATGTGAGAAAAAAACAACTAACATGACATTTATTGAAAAGAAAACTATATATAAAATATGTGTATACAGTATGTATAAATTTAATTAGCATAAGCATAACTCATTTGCCTGACATAAGCCTTTCAAATGGAGAAATCCTTGAATAATTAAGCAAAAATATAAATGGACAGTTATGCACTAATAATATAAAGGAGTGCTGCATCTGTAAATATACTGTAGTGTACTCTATTCGTTATTCTTCACAATCCAAAGGCATGATAAATTAACCCTTTGAGTGCCAACATCTTTGTGAGAGATGCACAAAAATATCCACTAAAAATGCCAACAGCTCTGTGAGAGATATGCACAATATCGGCTAAAATTGCCAGCGTCGCTCACATTTGTTCTATGAATTCAAATAAAAAAATGTCGTGTAAAAAAGATATTTCCTATATAAGGTAAACATTACAGGTCATTATGATGATTAAAAAATATTTGCTTGCAAATTTTGACAAATTCACTTGGCAGTCAGAGGGTTAAACAATATGATTGTACATTATGTCCCCTTTTATACCTTCTGTGTCACCCCAGTCTGTCTGCTCCTCCCCTTAAGAATGTAAGCTCTCACGAACACAGCCCTGTCTCCTCATGTGCTTTTCTTAGAATATATCTCTGCCACCCAGATAATTACATCAGTGTCCTGTCCCCTGGGATAGAGAACAGTGGAAGATGGGACTGGTTTCCATTTGAGATTTTTTCACTTTGATATATATCAACCTCAGTGGGTAGGTAGCAGAGAAATGTTCCAACACATGCAAAATAATGAAATGAGATATGGTGCAAAGGAACCAGTATACACAATCAAAGTGGGGGTAGGTACCACTATAAATGAAGGGTGTGCCCAACTCACACAGCGTAAAGTTGTATTGTATCTATAAAGTTGTATTGTATCTATCAATTGGAGTCACCTCATTTGGAATAATAAACATCAAATACCGAAGGCAGAATCCCCTTCTGATTTGTGAACCTTACTCACGCGTGAGTGATCTGTAGTACTCTCATAAAGATATCTTTAGCAATGCCCCTCTATATCCACTGTTCCCACAACTCCCTAAGGTATGGGCCATGCAAAGGAAAGGGCTTCTTAATCCAAAAATAATAATAGTGGCCACTTGCTGTGGTCCCAGGGTCTATGTAGCAGTCCAAGTCACTCACTACTCCTCCAAGTCACAGGCAAGGAGTGAGAGACTTGGACTGCTATATAAACCCCTGTGACCATGGCAACTAGCCACTATTACTGCCCCCAGGTGACTTATTTCATTTTACTTTAGGAGTAGCATCTAATATAGACAGGAAACATAGAGCAAATACATAATTTTGCAAGGACAAGGTGATATATAACAATGTATTGTTATTATGTTCCACTAAACTCATTTATTTTCCTGACTACAGTTACCAGAATGTTTTGGATCCTCCTTTGCATTATGTGGATTGTTCCAGACTTTGCTTCTAATAGATGTCACCAAAGGACATACTGTATTTATCCATTTTTATGGCCAGTCCCCATAGTAATAAATTGCGTCAAAAGGGAATCTTTATTCTCAGAAATGTATCAGTCACCAACAGTGGTGGCTCCAGAGTTGGGGCTGTAGCTCAATCCACAATTCAAATAGGGTGAGACACATCCACTGCCAGTAAGTAAGTTTGAAATTGCAGTTGGTGGCAGTTGTTGTGCCTTCCCTATTTGAATTTTGAACTGCGCTACAGGCCCTCCTCTGGTGCCTCCCCTGGTCACCAATATAGGATCTACGAAATGCAATTACTTCTGACTCCAAGAGATGGCATGCTGAAAATGATACTCTATTTATACCACCTGTCACTTCTATCTATTGGAAAATGTAATCAGGTTGTTGAATAAGCCCTATCATGGTTGGATACAGCTTTGAGTTGAGTTGAGTTGACTTGAGTGGAGATAATCAGAATAATTATTTATGTAAATCTGTGGCCCTGGTTATAAAGCTATAGCATGAAAAATAGGGCATATTGAGAACAAGTAAGAAGTCCTGGGCCTGGAACATTAGCTGAGGTGCACAGAGGTAAAGCTAAAAGGCAGCCTGGATGCAACAATTTCATGGCTAGTATGTACATGTAAATAAACAAAAGTATTTTTGAATATTTATAAAAAAGGAACACTCAACAAAATCCAAACTCAGTTAAATACATTTAAGTATCTCAGTAGCTCAATATAAAAAAAATCTCAAGTTAGAAACTGATAGGATGAGGTTTACAAAATATCATCTTTCTCTTCTTATCAAAGCAACTGTATGGTATTAAGAATTATTATTAATCTATGTGCTATATGGTATAAACATGGAACTATGTAGCTCGGTTCCCCCTGGGTTTGCAAAGCCAGGATCAAACTGTGGATTTATGTCATGAGCAGTGCATGCAATAGCCCAGTGTCTGCAATTATCAAATACTCAGTATTAAGAATTAGCACACTATCTGCTGCCACCAAGCCAGAGCCAGAAACTAGAACAGTGCCTGTATTCACAATCCAAACTGTTACAAACGCTAGTATCCATGAATATGTTTCCCCGCCTATAGCTACCATTGTTATATTGCACTGGGGCATGACACTCTTTATCGTCTGTAAAAAGTCATCAATAACCTTTTATTTGTGAATATTGTTGTTTTGGGGTTGGTAGAAGTTATTTAAAAAATATTTGGTTATACTTATTTGAATTTTCCATATTTTATTGCCTGATTAAGTTTAAAAAACATTATACAATTGATCTCTAGATAGACGTACAGCCAATGTCACCTGGATAATTCCAGTGGTTTTATTATTTGAATCAAAATATATTTAAAAACAATATTAAAGGAAGTTCGCAATTTTGAATGAATACTGTTGCTTTCTTTTCAGTATATAGCAATTGCTTGATTAAATGTAATGGTATTAATGTAAAATCTAGTAGGAAAAATTTGAATCTAAATCAAATATAAATAAAGTGTAACAATGTTTTGAAGCATACACTAAACTTAGTTTGCAATGTTAAATAATTTCTGTTAGATTCCTGTTAAAATCCCATTGTCAATCACTATGTAACTAGGGGCCTAATTTAGCCTGGATCTCCAAGTTGAGAAAAAGCAATCCGGTCAATTATGCATGCAGAATGTTTAAATTGCACATCCAAAATTTACAAATGATTCTACATACACATTCTGCTTTAATGCAATTGCAATTTGATTGACACGAAGCTAGCATTTAGGCAAGGAAACATGGAAGTTTGTATGAGTGTTTGTCCAATAAGCAGGTGTGCCAAGGCATTTTTCATGTGGGTCTTTGACGTCAACGATGACCATTTGCAAGATGTTGCTTTAGCAGACTTGTGGAAGCCTTTGACTTGCAGAGATTGTAATTCCTCATCAATATTCAGGTTTTTTGAATGTATCTGCGTATGCATCGCGTTTTGCGATGCATTCACAATTTCACATTTAAAGGTCACATTTAAAGGTCTTTATTTTTTGTTTGGGAATATATTTAGTACATGGCACATATTTTGTCATGTTAGATGTTTTTATATTTTTCTTAACAATAGCAAAAAAAGTCAAACAAATTACCTAAAGTGTTGCTTTTGGTGATGCTACCAAATTCTCTACTCTAGATGTACAGTAAAAGTTTTATTTGCTGTTTATACTGAAAGTGCCTGTCAAAGTTTATTTCACAGTGGCAGCTTAGAAGGAAAATCTGAAAATGTCCAAAGACAAACTACTGTTCTATTAAGTCTATTAAGCTGAAAGTTAACAAAGGATTGTTGAAATAACCTTTCAATGTGAAATAACATATTAAAAAAACTTGTGATGGCACAAAGGAAACATACTCTTATTCTGAATAATTAATATTGCTCTTATTAAGGAGAGAAAACTGCCTATCAAACAAGTTACTGTAAATGGCTATTCCTACTTTCCTGGTCAATCCACTAATATATATCCAAACTACAGCAGTTGGTACAATGAAACAAATACTGTATAATGTTTTACAGTAATAAATTAATATAATGGAAGGAAATGTTCTAAAAATTGCAGTTTAGTATAAATAAATAATGATCTAGTCTTCCATTGTCAGATACATTTTTTCCCTTGAGAAAGATATAGATATCCTGTAAGTGACTTTTTATTGCAAAACCTCAACAGCAGTTGTAATCAGCTAAATGTCATTGCAGTATTACAATGGGGTTATCAGTATAGATAAAAAAAAAAGTTTGGATTTATAAAAGAAACTATTTTTTCATTTACTTAAATATTCATTTTAAATGACAAACTATGTACTGTTCAAAAGTAAATAAACAGGATCCATTGTCAATTCACGCTAATTAATATATAAGACTTTGAAAAATGGGTGGGGTCCTGGGTCAAAGTAAAAGCATCAACAACCCAGACATGGTAGAGTGGTCCACCGTATACAATATATTGGCAAATCTTGTAGTCAGCAATAGATTATAATTACCATCTTATAGTGTGTACACCTAATTCAGCATTTGATTGAGTGTGTGCAAGCACAAAGGGCCTCATTCTAGTTCACTCTTTCAGACAAAATCCTTCTTAGATGGACAAAACCATGTGCACTGCAGGGGGGGCAGATGTAAAATGTGCAGAGAGAATTAGATTTGGGTGAGTTATTTTGTTTCTGTGTCGGGTAAATACTGGCTGCTTTATATTTACACTGCAATATAGATCTCACTTTGAAGAAAAACCCCACCCATATCTAATTCTCCCTGCACAAGTAACATCTGCCCCACCTGCAGTGCACATGGTTTTGTCCATCTAAGAAGGATTTTGTCAGAAAGAGTGAACTAGAATAAGGCACAAAGTGTCACTACATTGTATCAGCCCATTGCAATATTGCCAAATTGCTCAGGTGTGTACCCAGATTTAAGCAACTAAAAATACTTGATTGCAAAAGTTAAAAAATTAGGCAGCACTGCAATACTGTTATTATTTGAGTAGTATCAAAACACTGCTATAAAATAGCAATAAGGTGTATACCATTTGGACCACTCAAATTTGAGGCATTATAATGATATTTTCTATATCAAAATTTCAAACAGTAATTTTCACTATATATATATATATTTAAGGATAGGGTACAGTTAATTTGTGGGACATTATTTTTAGTAATATAATACACCGACACCTTCTTATGTGATAACACCATTTGTAGACACACGGTAGAGGTAGTGCACAGCCTTGTTTTTTATGCACATTTTGCATGCTATAGTTTGAGTCTTCCACATCCAAAATTGAAAGATATTTTGAAATATGGAATTTTTTGATGGTTTATTGGACACAAACTTTGAATAATTTACAAATTTATTAACAATATTATATCAAATTATCTTAAAGCTGTGTGTATAAGGTGCATATGAAACATAACCTAATTTAATGTATGTACACACACTTTTTTTTCATAAACAAATAATTACTGTAGCCCGTGGGTATAAGTATTAATAAAGATATATTACTCCTAGATTTAGACTCGGGTCCTATCCCCATGATATCTCATTATGGTATGCAAGTATTTTAAAATATGGAATATTCTGACAGCTTCTAGTCCCAAGCATTCTGTATAGGGGAAACTCAACTTGTATCTCTTCAATGCTCCTTACTTTTATAATATGTTGCTTAGTATATTTAGTCAGATCTTCATTTATATATAATTTTAAGAAATATTACGTAAGTGTTCTGTATTAAATCACTATACCCTGGCTCTGTAGTATTATTTAAAGCATGGGTCCTTAAACTGCGGCCCTCCAGATGTTGTGAAACTACAAATCCCAGCATGCCTTGCCACAGTTTTGCTATAAGGGAGTGTTAAAACTGTGGCAAGGCATGCTGGGATTTGTAGCTTCACAACATCTGGAGGGCCGCAGTTTGAGGACCCATGATTTAAAGTATTCCCTCTTCTGCATGTAGTATGGGGATGATTCTGGTTCACTTGCAGTAAACTGAAATCGACCTCTGCCCCGATGGTCGGGGTTTGTGCATGCACATTTCTGCGCATGTGCAAACCCCAACTGCCAGCGTCCTCTGCGATTTACATTACCGTTCACAGCAAGGAGGGAGGAAGGGGGCAGATGGAGGCAGTATTGGCGATAGGACATGGGAAAGCCCAGCATTTCATGGATGTCCCCGTGAAAATGCTGGGCATTTCCATGGGATTGCGGGCAGGACAAGGTGTGCCAGGGTGAGCGGCTGACATCAGATGGCATCAGCCGTCCGTCCTGTCTTCGACCCAATGCCCGCAAATGTAAGTCAGTCTATTCTGACTTATATTTGCAAAGGCAGGAGAAATCATATGATGGTTGGTGGGCACCTGTGAAGGGATGTGTCTTCATAACACATTCGCTTGCATGGTTGCGAGGGAATATGGCGAGGGAATATGGTGGCGGGGGGAATGGTTTTTCACCGGGATGGGCACTCTGGTGCTTCGCAGCTTACCGAGTCAACCAGGATCAGGCCCTATATCCATTTTGAATATGCCAAAAATCACTGGATATTTTGAAATCCCACCCCTGGGCACATCTGCAAATGACTTTGCAGCCATGAGAATATGGGGAATTCATTCACAATCACTCATCATCTAATAGATCCCCCCTTGTGTGCAGTGACCATGTAAGTATAGACTAACTCGGTGCTGCAAATTTGCACAGAATCGGGCCCCCAATCCGGCTCTAGACAAATGTTATGTCTTCCATACAGGTAAGTAGGTACCTGTTAATAGTTTTCCCAATAAAACAGGACAAAAACATCTCAATCATTTCCAAATATTATATTGTCAATAATACAGTGGAGTAAAGATGCATAAAAATACACACACAAAAAGATGAAAAATGGTTTCTAAAAATCTGAATACTTTTCCAGTACTAGCCCAAAATTCCAATTCACGCACCTACAAAATATTGTCTGAATAAGTATTTATTGTGCAGCCTGACCACTAAATTCCCTGAAGGCTGGGAACAAACCCAGAACAATGTGTAAGAATAGGTGGTTTGGCGCCTACAATTTATGCATTGGGTTTTCTCTGCTATGCAATCTTGATTGAAGATAATTCTGTTTATCCTGTGTCGACATACTGAAGATTTTATAAATAAAATAAGATTGGACATTACTTATTTTTGTCCCACTGGATTGTGGATTTTATTACTAAATATATTGTTGGTACTTATGTAGTACCCAGGCGCCCACTTAACATATGTACGCTTGCACAAGGAAATTGCATCGCATTGCATGTCCCGTTTTAGTGCCGTGCGATCCATGCGATGCGATCTCGGTAGTTTATATGGATGGAGTGTGGATGGACATTTGTCAGTTACCATAGCTATGCTTTCAGAATAAGCTTAAGCTACGGAAATAGCATAGTCAGTCAGAACTTGCGTAAGTGTTCCTGGTCACTGTCAGAATCATTCTGAGGTGATTAGCTGATAGTGATGGCTGCTTCAGTGAGTGCTCACAATGTGACAGAGGTGACAGGCGTGGCAGGTGAACAACTGACCATGTTCACCTTGCCTAATTCTGAGGAGGATGCTGTGGTGTTTTTTCAGCGACACCAGTTGCTGCCCATCAAACAGAATTGCGAGAACGGCCATCCAATGTGGCTGTCCATGAAGGAAAGCAGGTGGGCTGCCACATAATGTCATGCAGGAAAAAGGTCAGTCTTCGAGCGGCCCACTGGTTCCCGGGGTGCCGGTTATCCTTCGTGACCCTGGTCCGGTTCATATACTCGTGGGTAGAGGAGATGACCAGTGTACTGTACTGCAAAAGGGAACTGCACATGTCCATAAAAACAACTGTGCAGTACAACAGTTTTATGAGGGAGGCATGTGCGATGGATTTGCTGTCCCAGCCGCAGAGGCAAATTGGCAGCCCTGGCATGGTGGTAGAGGTTGACGAAAGCCTCTCCATCAAGAGAAAAAAAACATGTGGGGAGGATGCTGCCTCAGCACTGGGTTTTCGGCGGGATCTGCAGGGAGACAGGTGCCAGCTTTCTAATTGCAGTGGAAAGGAGAGATGCCACTACGCTGATGGTTGCAATCAACTCACATGTCACTTCCGGATTCTATAATATACTCTGATTGCTGGAGGGCATACAATACAGACCAACTACAGCAGGCAGGTTATGAACATGCAAGGGTCAATCATCGATATAAGTTTGTTGACCCAGACTCAGGGCTCCACATACAAAACATTGAGCGTCTGTGAGGGGCCTGCAAATGGATGGACAAACGGCACAGTGGAACCTCCAGGCAACATTTTGAGTCATACCTCCAAGAATTTATGTGGAGGAAGAGTTTGGGTGCTGGCAATCCCTTTGGCCGTATTCTGTATTCTCTGACACTCCTGCCAAAGGTGAATTCACTGCCTTTACAGTGACTGATTTTTTTGGTTCTTTCATTATCATATCTATTATTACTTATCTTGATTATTGTTTATATATGTAATTAATTATTGTCTTTTATTGATTACTAAGTAAATTTACAGTTTACCATTAACACATGTCCTCATTACTGAGTCAGATATATTGTATGGCTGGGGTGAATGTGTTCCTAAACCCCCCCCCCCCCCCCCCCCACTATCCACTCCACCCTGAAGTGTGGCGGGTGCAGTGAGCCCCGCGAGGGGGCGGTGGAACACGTACTCCTGACCTTGTCATACCCCCACTATCCACGTCGGCGTGGAGTTGTTTTTATATAGTGTGGCGAGTGCAGCGAGCCACCGAGCTCGAAGCGTGGCGAGTGCATTGAGCCCCGCGAGGGATGCCTAAAACATGTAAAGTAATCCACGTCCCCTCACGGGGCTCGCTACACTTGCCACGCTTCGGGCTCGGTGGCTCGCTGCGCTCACAAAACTATATAGAAATCAACTCCATGCCAACGTGGATAGTGGGGGTATGAAAAGGTCGGGAGGACACGTTCCGGCTGCGCTCGCCACACTTCGGGGTGGCGTGGATAGTGGGGGGCTCGCTGCGATCGCAATGCTTTGGGGTGGCGTGGATAGTGGGGGGGGGGAGTCTAAAAATTGTAGCACAGTTAATGCCCGTGCACCTTAAAAAATCACATGCAATCGTATGCGATTTTGCATGAGGTACAATGGCATGCGATGCAATAAGCCTGTGGTAAAAAGAGCACTGAATAAATTACTTAGTAAGATCTCATCGCATGCATTGTATGCCACTAAAACGGGTCATGCGATGCAATGCGATTTCCTTACCCAGATAGTCCACTAAGCAAATTGCTTAGTGGGCACACCGGTACTACATAAGTACCATATTGTTTAAATTGTAGGCACCAAACCACTATTGTCGCACACTTTTCCAGTACTGTACATATATAGTGAAACATAAAACTTAATCCTTTGAGTGCCAATGTTGCTGTGAGAGATTCTCAAAATAAAGGGTGAGATTTAATAGAATGAGAGATTCAGAAAGTGAGAGATTTGGTGAGAAATCTCCACATTTTTCTAAAGCGGCAATCATTTACACTGCAAAATCAGACTGGTTTTGCAGTGTAAATGATTGCTGCTTTAAAAAAAGTGGAAATTTCTCACCAAATCTGAATCTCTCATCCTATTAAATCTCACCCAAAGTGTCAGGTCTGCTAACAGCAACTGTTCTTTAGTGCAATATTTAGCTAAACTTCAATTAATTGACTTGGCTGTATTTGTATTTTATACTAAAAGAACAGTCGCTGTGGGCGAAGCTGCCATTTTTCCCAATTTTTTGAGGATCGCTCACAGCAATGTTGAAGGATTAATACAGATGTAGCCATGTTTATCGCTGCAGGGTCATCACCAATCATACCTATTTGTTATGCCAAATTTGCAACCACTGCGTGGAATGGTCTCGCTGCAATATTGCTGCTCAATGTGTTTCTATGATGCATGTGAATGGTTACAGCGATTGCGCCAATCGCTAAGGGAGTTGCGGCGATGAGAGTGGCTACATCTTTATTTAGCAACTAAATAACTGGGTGGGTACATTTAATGGATAAAGATAAAGCTTACATCATGGGGCGAGATTTATTGTGTTGACCGTTTTTCCGAAAATGCGATTTTTGCTCAAATCGCCCTGTATCGCCGTTTTTTTAAATCGCATTTTTCCCCAGAAATCGAATATTTAATGAGGTGTGTATTCCGGCATGAAAAGTGCGAGAAAGTGCGATGTAGGGTGATTTTCGGGATGAAAAGTGCGATTTTTTAGTCATGAAAAGGTGCGATTTTTTTAAAATGTGCGATTTTGTGATTAAAAAAATAAATAAAAATGGCGTGAGGTCCCCCCTCCTGTACATAACCAGCCCCGGGCTCATTGAGCCGGACCTGGTTCCAAAAATACGGGGGACAAAAAGCGTAGGGGTCCCCCGTATTTCTGAAACCAGCCCCGGACTCTTGGACTGGTCCTGGTTCCAAAAATACGGGGGACAAAAAATCTGGGGGTCCCCCCCGTATTTTGAAACCAGCACCGGGCTCCAACAGCCCGCAGTGTCATGCCACAGCCGGGGGACTCTTTTTACACAAGGTCCCACGGCCGTACCATGAGCACCGTGGCTGGTCAGCCTTGGACGGGGTACCTGGAGGAGTGGGGACCCCCCCAATAAAGGCCCCCCCCCAGGCTTCACCCGTCCAGGGCTGAAGCCCGGGGCTGTCACCGGCGTCCCTGGCCATTGGACGCCGGCCTGATATGGTTAAATTCACATTCCTAACATTGCTTAATACAGGAGAACTACAAGTGCCAGCATGCGGGGCATTAATGGGCCCACTGGGACTTGTAGTCCACCTGTAAAAAGAATGTTAAAATAAAACACACACAGAGAAAAGTAAAACTTTATTACATACACACATCCACACACCTCACTTTTACACCGCTATACATACCGATCCAGTATCCAGTGCTGGTCTCCCTTCTGCTGCAGAGCCGGTCAGCCCGCACTATCAGCGGGGACAACCGGCTGTCTCCGATGCAGCTAACAGCTTCTGTCGCGCTGTCCCAGTTATAGCGCTGTCCCGCTGATAGTGCGGGCTGACCGGCTCTGCAGCAGAAGGGAGACCAGCGCTGGATCCTGGATCGGTATGTATAGCGGTGTAAAAGTGAGGTGTGTGGATGTGTGTATGTAATAAAGTTTTACTTTTCTGTGTGTGTGTTTTATTTTAACATTCTTTTTACAGGTGGACTACAAGTCCCAGCGGGCCCATTAATGCCCCGCATGCTGGCACTTGTAGTTCTCCTGTATTAAGCAATGTTAGGAATGTGAATTTAACCATATCAGGCCGGCGTCCAATGGCCAGGGACGCCGGTGACAGCCCCGGGCTTCAGCCCTGGACGGGTGAAGCCTGGGGGGACCCCTTTATTGGGGGGGTCCCCACTCCTCCAGGTACCCCGTCCAAGGCTGACCAGCCACGGTGCTCATGGTATGGCCGGGGGACCTTGTGTAAAAAGAGTCCCCCGGCTGTGGCATGACACTGCGGGCTGTTGGAGCCCGGTGCTGGTTTCAAAATACGGGGGACCCCCAGATTTTTTTTCCCCCGTATTTTTGGAACCAGGACCGGTCCAAGAGTCCGGGGCTGGTTTCAGAAATACGGGGGACCCCTACACTTTTTGTCCCCCGTATTTTTGGAACCAGGTCCGGCTCAATGAGCCTGGGGCTGGTTATGTCCAGGAGGGGGGACCTCACGCCATTTTTTTTTTTTTTTTACTTTTAAACATATTTTACCAAAGAACCATACACAGATCACAATGATCTGTGCATGGTTCTGACAAAATCGCCATGTTTCTGACAAAATCGCCAGTCAGGATCAGGTCTATATTTTTTTTTTAACTTTAGACCATTTTTTTTTGCGATTTCCAAATTCGCATCTCATTAAAAATGCGAATTGTATATTTTTCAATGGGGAAAACATCTGGATGCGAATTCCGGAGTTAAAAATAATTGCACTTTCAGAAAGTGCGATTTTGCGGCAAAAAGTGCGATTTATGCCGCAAATCGCCACCCATTAAGTAGTCGATTTGGGAAAAAAATGAAAAAACGGCCGTTTTTGCGATATAAATCGCCAAAAACCCAACATCGATTTCTAATAAATGTCACCCCATGAATCTTGACATTCTGACATCATTTTCAATGGTATTTACAAAGGAAGAAAGGATGCTTGGAAATATTTTGTACATTAATAAACCAAGCACATCATTAAATAGCAGTGACTTCAAGAGTAATTGCAGATGCAGTTAAGAATAAATAAATCACCAGTCCCAGGTGGCATATAATGGTATATAATTTCATATATTGAATATGCGTATAGAACTCTATGTTTTATTCTTAAGGACTCCTTTATAAGTCTATGTTGTATGATTTCTATCTAGTGGATTTTAAATAGAAAAATAAGCAAAGGAAGCAGAATTGAAGCCAGGAAATTATAATGAAGGAATCTTATAAGTGCTTTCCAAATGTATGCTATGGAAATTACTCTAAATAGATTTGTGAAGAGGTAAATTGCAAATAGGATTTTACTAATGCAGTGAATTTGATACTTGTGAATTTTTGAAAAGCATTTGACATTGTTCCATATAATACATTGGTGTATACATGCAAACGCTACCTGTAGGTACAATAACATACATACAGTACATATATAAAAAAAATTATGTTAAAAGCTGAGATTTGTTTTAAATTTAACATATCCACACTGGGTCACTGGAATACATAAGATAAGTACTGTACCCTATGCATTGTATTATTCACTTAATTAACTTGCAGATAGCCTACAGATTAAAATAACTATATTTGCTGATAACACATACATATGAACGTAGGACAGAGAAATAGGTGACATTTAATGTAAATGAATGTAAAGTTATGCACATAGGCCATGTTAACAGATCTACCAATAACATATTAAGCAGAATACAAATGGGAACATAAGAGATAAGAACTTTGAAATCCTTTCTTGTAGAGAATAAGGTTAATAACATTCATTGATTGGCAGATTCTATATAATGTACTGTACTCACAATTTCTAAAAATAATTGTATCACTGGTATTAACTAGAGATGTGCACTGACCCCGATCCGGATTTTGGTTTAAAAAAAACGCCCTTATGTGTTTTGATTTTCGCTCTGCAATATTTTTAAAACATTCATAAAAACAGCTTGAATCACATAATTTGTTGTCCCTGCATTATTATTAACCTCAGTAACTGATTGGCTGGTGGGCAGGCCAAACTCCCAGTCTGTGGGCCGAGCCACAGATGTAAACAGAAGGTCGCAGTGTGTTAACAGCGTTCATGGGGAGACGGAGAAGCACAGAAAACAGTGTGTGAGTATGATTTATTTCCACAGTATGATTTATTTCCACAGGAACCCAAATGGATTCTAAATTGAGAACAGGACAGGCTATCGGTGGACCCATAGGTAATATATGAGTGCATGACTGTAGTTGTAATAAAGTTCTACAGTTCGTATGTGTCTGTGACTTGTGGTTCTCCATGTTCCTGCATGCGGTGCAGGCTTTAGGGATAGTTCCACAGTACACAATAGTTTGTTCTATTTTTACACAAAGATCAGCCTGGTGCCCAACACACGGGGCACTGGGGACAGCCCAGAGTTTTAGCCTGGGCAGGAAAATTCTGGAGGGAGGGACACAATGTGCACATTACCATGGAACCAATAATGCACTTGTCCACTAATTCACAAATTTTCATGATAAAACTCGCACAATTTCATGACCAAAAATCGCACCATACCGCACTTTTCACCCGCAAATTCGCTTCCTATTAAATTGATTTCAGTAAATGATATAATGTGCGATTTTAGAACCTTACTATCAATTGCATTCCATTAAATGTCACCCTATATATTTATTTTTAATACACACTGCTGAAATGCTGATTTATATTATAGTAATGGTGGCACACACCAGTGTGCACCAATAAAGGGCTAATGCTGCACAGTGACAAATAAAACTCCAGTTTGCACCAAGGTTTACTGCTTGGCTGCAATGTCAGATACAGCCCCAGTGTGCATCAGTAAGAGTTAATGCTCCCCTGTATTATGAGCCCTGGGAAGTATTGTGGAAGTAACAAACAAAAATACTGTATATCACCAATGTGCACTAATGGCTAATTCTGATAATCTGTTCTGAGTTCTGTGCTGCCCTTTAGACAGTGACAAGAAGAGAACATCTATGCATCAAGGGTTTATGCTGCTGTTAAGCTACAGTACCAGTGTGAAACAAAATTCAAGGATATACAGTAGATGTTTACTTTCTTCACTATAAAAAGAATGGTTGGAGTATACAGTATCTCACAAATAATACATTGACATTTACAGCATTGAAAATAAGTCAACGCAAAAGGACAATACAGAAAAGGGCGATGTGAGTTTTTCACTTTTTTGGAGTCAATTATTTATTTATTTATTATTAATTTACAGTTTTTTATATAGCGCAGCAGATTCTGTTGCGCTTCACAATAGTAGACCGTGATAAAACAAACTGGGTAACAACAGACAGACTTGGAGGTAGGAAAGCCCTGCTGCAAGCTTACTATCTATAGGGATATATGAGGGAAAAACAAGGACAGGCACCATTAATAGCATAGCAGTCCCACCAAGTTACGGAATGCAGTCGGAAACCCCACAGTCAAAATCCCGACGCCGGAATCCCAACCGCCAAAATCCCAACCGCCAAAATCCCAGCACTTTGTCCCTCTATGGGTGTCCACGACACCCATAGAGGGAGAATACATTAGTGTGCCAAGCGTAGCAAGGTACCGGGCCCGCTGCATGGCGATCCACGTTCCCCCCTTGTCAGGATGTCGGCAGTCGGGATTCCGGCGTCGGGATTTTGACCGCCGGGATTCCGACCGCCAGGATTTCGTATCAATCCCCAAGTTACAAGTCCAGAAGGGAAGCTATATAATACATAACTGCCTTAGAGGGTTGCGCATGTAGAACTTAAATATGATAGGAATGCCTGAAAAGGTGAGTTTTCAGGGATTGCTTGAAAGTTTGGAGGCTAGCGGAGAGTCTTATTGTGCGTGGAAGGGCATTCCATAGGATGAGAGCAGCCCAATGAAAGTCCTGTAATAGTAAATGGGAGCTAGTGATCGATGCAGAAAAGAGACGCATATCTTGTGCAGAGTGAAGTGGTCGAGATAGGAGATATTTTTTGATAAGTAAAGAGATATATGCTGCTGCAGTATGGTTACTAGCTTTATATGCGTGTAGAAGTGTTTTATATTGAATACAATAAGTTACAGGCAACCAATGGAGGGACTTGGAGAGAGGATCAGCAGATGAAGAGCGTCTTGCCAGGAAGATCAGCCTAGCAGCAGCATTTAAAATGGATTGCAGTGGTGAGCGGCTGTTCTTGGGAAGACCAGTTAGGAGGCTATTGCAATAATCAATGCGGGATTTAATGATTTAATGAATGCATGGATAAGAGATTAAGTAGTGTCTTGTGTGAGATATGGTTGTATTTTGGATATGTTTTTTACATGCATGTAACATGATTTGGAGACAAATTGAAAATGGGGAAGAAAGGACAGTTCAGAGTCCAGGATGACCCCTAAGCAACGAGCTTGTGGGGTATGGTAGATTGTTGAGTTGTCAACAGCGATGGGGATATCAGGATGGTAACTGTTCTTAGTTGGCGGGAATATAAGTAATTCCATTTTGGAAATATTGATTTTGAGTTGGTGAGAAGACATCCAAGATGAGATGGCAGAGAGACATTCAGAGACTCGGCCCAAAACCACTAGGGACAACTCTGAAGTTGATAGATAGATTTGAGTAGCATCCACATATAAGTAATACTGAAATCCGAAAGAGCTGATTAGTTTGCCAAGAGAGGAAGTATAGATTGAGAAAAGCAGAGGACCTAAGACTGAGCCTTGCGGAACTCCGACTGACAGAGGTAATGAAGAGGAAGTAGAGTCAGAGAAGCGAACACTGAAAGAGCGATCAGATAGGTAAGATGTGAACCAGGAAAGGGCTGTATCATTAAGACCTAGGGAATGTAGTGTTTGTAAGAGAAGAGTGTGATCCACAGTGTCAAACGCAGCAGAAAGATCTAGAAGAATAAGTAGTGAGTAATGGTCTTTAGACTTAGCAGTTACCAGATCTTAGTGGAGTGTTGAGAGCTAAATCCTGACTGAAGCGGGTCCAATAGGGTGTGAGAGTTAAGAAAGTTTGTGAGGCAAGAGTAAACAAGTCTCTCCAGGACCTTGGAGAGGCACGGGAGCTGAAAGATAGGATGATAGTTAGAGAGAGAATTGTGTTTTTTCAGAATGGGAGTAATCACTGCATGTTTGAGCAGAGAAGGAAAAGTACCAGTAGCAAGAGAGAGATTGCAGATTTTAGTTAAGGTTGTAATAAGCACAGGAGATATATTTTTAATGACTTGTGCAGGTATATCACCGAGGAGAGGAAGTAGAGTAGGAGGATAAGAAGCGTGTGGATACTTCCTTTTCATTTGTACGCGCAAATGAAGAGAAAGTGGCAGAGGGTTTAGATGGGGAAGAAAGAGGTTTAGAGGTTGTGGAAGAGCAATCTTGTCCTTAAAGTAGGAGGCAAGTTCTTGTGCATTGATTGTAGCCAGTGGGGGAGGAGGGGGAGGGTACAGAAGAGACTTAAATGTGTTAAAAAGTCACTTAGGGTTGGTGGCATGAGAGTAGATGAGAGATTGGTAGTATGTTTGTTTGGCAGTGTCCAAAGCATTGCAGTAAGAGTGGTAACTAGTCTTATATGTGAAGAAATCAGTCATATTACAAGATTTACACAATGGGCGTTCTACTTAAAGTGACTGATTTAGTAGTTGTTTTGTTGTTTTGGAGTGCCATGGTTGGCATCTAAGCCTACATGGGGTGTAATGGGTAGCTGGAGCCACTTCATCATGGGCTATTTCAAGAGTCTGGTAGAGGTGGGAAACAGCAGAGTCAGGAGAGGTAATTGTAGAAATTAGTGAGAGCTGTTGTTGCAGGGAGGTGGAAAGTTGTGAAGAATTAATAGCATTAGTATTTCTGTGGGTTAGATTAGGCTTGCATGATTACAGTGTCAGTGAGCTTGGGGTAATGGAGGAGAGCGAGAGGGTAATGAGATTGTGATCAGAGAGAGTGAAGGGAGTGTTAGTAAAATCAGAGACTGAGCACAGCCTGGTGAAAACAAGGTCAAGGCAGTGGCCTTCCTCATGAGTAGAGGCGTCGGATCACTGGGAGAGGCCGAGAGACAATAATGACATGTGGACTTCCACTAAGTGTACGACACACCCACACTTGGCTCCATTCACTCTCTATGCTTCAAGCAAGGTGCATTGCTCTGCTGCAGATGCACTCTCACACTTTATCAATCCCAATCAAAGACCACGTAGATGGTAATTATGAAAAAGGTAAAAAATAATTTAAAAATACCCCAAAAAATGACAACCTTTTCATGTGTTGACCATTGCTATTTTGACCTTTTGACCATGCTAGATATATGTATGTTGACCATATATTTTTGACTTATTAACTGTCGACTATTTTGTAACTGCCTTTACCTATCTATCTCAGTGATTAATAATAACACTAGGAACATGTAAGGCTAGTATAAATAATACAATGACATGTGGGAACAAAGTTAATAAAACTAGACATGTGGGACCAAAATGTATAATGCTAGGGGCAAGCAGGTACTTGTCAAACATATCTTTACTTTTAAGTCTTAACTTCCTCCCCTCTGACAGTCCTGTATTAAATGGTGCCCAAATCGAATACAAAACATGCAAGATACGATGAAAGATGACGTTTTCCCACATTTTGCAATCCAATATTGGTTGGGTTGGAATTCCCTAAGAGCTCTTAAGTTTTGGAGGGCTCAGCTCTCAGAGAACCAGGCCCACTCACCTCTAGGATAAACTTTAGGATAACTAAAAATTTGACATTGAAACTTAAAACCAAAGTTCAAGCTGAAGATATTCTATAATGTATTTAAACTCATTTAAGCCGCAATTTGCAATGCAAATGTATGCTTGATTTTCACCATCCAAAGGCAGGAAGGTAGCAGCAGTCAAAGTAATTGAAACAGTTGATTGTACTGCTAACAAACTCAATGTGTCAGTCTAAAAAGAGGTCATGGGAAATGAGATTGTTCAGAAGTTGAATAAGGTAATACAAAGGTCACAGTAGAAATATAATATTATATCAAATTACAGTACCAAGATTGTAAAGAGCAATTGAATACAGTATGTTGCTGTTATAAAATTAATTGATAATAAATAATTTTTATCCACTAATGAACTCTTCATATCTGGGAATATGCAAATGACAAGTAGTAGTAGTAGTAGTAGTAGGTTTATTTTTAAGGCGCCACAAAGTGTCCGCAGCGCCGTACATAGCAAACAAAAAACAAATTACAAGGTAACGTACAGGGTGTGTTGAAAAATACAGTATAAATAGGGGTATAGCTGGTAGAACTAAAATCAGCATCAGTTCAGAAGTAGGTGTCAAATTTGTCGAGGAGATTGAGGATGAAGTAGAGGAAGGGAAGAACAGGACAGGAGCACAGGTGAGGTAAAGAGGTAGGGTGAGTACGTGAGGAAGGAGGACCCTACTCATAAGAGTTAACATACTAAAAGGAGGTGGGTGGACGAATGAAAAACAATAGGAAAGTAGGAACGGATGGGAACGGAGGCAGGATAGGAGGATCAAAAGAGGTTAGAGAGGACAAGACATTGAATGGATACAAATGAGGCAATCTTGTCCAGGAATCCTAATTCAGAAATTTACAAAGTGCAAAAATCAGCTGAGGTTGCAGAAATTCGAATGAAAATAAAAGTAGAACACACATGTATGAATCGATAGATCATCAGCCAAGGACTTTCCATAGGCACCAGGACGACACAAAAATTTACTATAACTCATATCGGCATTATCTTTGGGTAATTCAGTTTAAAATACAAATGTCAAATAGATCACACTTTTGGTACCTGAGTTTGCAGAAACATTTCCGGGTCATTCAGATGACTGTGCAGTGCTTCTGTATGTTACAGTAAAAGAAAAGGCACCAGGCTCTTGTACCAGTCCTGGTTCCAAAAATACAGGGGGCAAAAGATGTAGGGGTCCCCCATATTTTTAGGACCAGAACCTGAATAAAGTGATCAGTAAGGTAGTGTTACAGCTGTGGGACACTTTTACATCGGTCTCTGCTGCTGTGGCATTAACCCCCAAACTATTCAGCCCTGACCGGCGTCCCTGAGTTAGTAAGGATCCCCCAATAAACAGATCCCCCATCTAGGGCATCCAAGCGACAGGGCTTAAGCCTGGGGCTATCTCTGACACCCCTAGGTGGTGGGTGCCAAGTTGAGAGCATTTTGTGTAAAAATTAGAAGAAATATTGTATTTTACATGTGGTACTGCAAGATCCAGCAAGCCTTTCCAGCATTCTGGCCATTAAAGGGCACACTGGTAGTTCCACCTGTACAACAAATATTTTTTAACCCTTATTTTTTTAACCCTTATTTTTCCATACAGAAGCACTGCGCGAATCTGACTGATCTGCTTCTTGTTTTTTCGTGTTTGGTTACTAGCAAACTCAGCAACCAAACACTTCACCTTCGGAAAATACAAAGCAGTTTATATACAGAAAATACAAAGAGTTTAAACTTGGCTGGAACATGGCAGCTTAGTAAATACTGCCCTTATTTTGCATAGTATGGCATTCCACACAATTGATAAAAGCCCTGTAACCATGAATAGTAGCAGTGTAGTTGAGACACCTGGATCTTCTGCATAGTGAAGAAATTCAGTTTTTGATATTTTTTTGAGCTGGGCAAATAAACAACACAGGTAAATTGACTAAGCTCCGTGTTTGGTCGAGAGAGCATTCTCGGGTTAGTTTCCGCATTTTGTAAAAGCAAACCCGAGTGTAAAATAACAAAACCAAATGAAAACACATGTCAGAATTCAATCACAACCAAATACACCATCAGTCAAACTCACAAGTACTTTTGGTACTTATGTAATATCTGGACTCCCGTTTTTCTTATGAGACCGCGTCCCCTCGCGGGGCTCGCTGCGCTCACCATGCTTCGGGCACGGTGGCTCGCTGCGCTCGCCACACTATATAAAATCAACTCCATGCGTAGTTGGATAGTAGGGGTATGAAAAAATGGGGTGCATTTAACATGGGAGTCCAGATAATACATAAGTACTGTACTTTTCATTAAAAACCTACAATACAGAGCTTTACAAATAACTGTGATTTTAATCACCGTTCTGAAATTACATCTGGGAGGAAACTCATTTTCAAACATCCTACTCTGTGACCGGCATGTTTGCAGAAACACTGCAGAGATCAGTGAGATCCATGAGCTTTTCTGTGTAAATGTGTGTAAATGGTTAAAACATAGAAAAAAAAATAAGGGGGGTTTAGGGTAAGGCGCTAGGATCACTATGTGTGTGGGAGCTGCTCAACTCGAGTGGTCTAGGCTCATTCAAGTGCAGTACAGAGGAAGGATAGTTAAGCGCTCACCTAGGGTGTGTTAGTAGTAATATATATAAGATGCATATGCAGTATGTAAAGAAAATATGTTTATTGTAACACCAATTGGTATTTACAGTAAGTAGGGGTAAAACAAGTGGGGTGTGGGTGCCCTGGGCACAAATGGTACTCTGTAATTGATGTGGAGGTGATAAGTCAATGACAATGAGCCCTGGTGGGGAATGAGGGTGTCAGCAGACCCCTTTTTACCATAAACCTCCTGCAGTTTATGTCTCAAAGTAATGGTGGAGTGGGAAGGTGTGCTGGGCCCCTATGGGGAATGAGGGAATCAGTGGATCCCTTTGTTACCATAAACCTCCTTGACAAAGGCCCATAGAGGCCGAAACGCATTGGCACAGCAACATCCAGACTGACACAACCACGGCCAAGTCTCCTCCCCTCTGAGTTGAGCGCACGGACTCCCCACCAGGGATCATTGTCATTGACTTATCACCTCCACATCAATTACAGAGTACCATTTGTGCCCAGAGCACCCACACCACACTTGTTTTACCCCTACTTACTGTAAATACCAATTGGTGTTACAATAAACATATTTTCTTTACATACTGCATATGCATCTTATATATATTACTACTAACACACACTAGGTGAGCGCTTAACTATCCTTCCTCTGTATAGAAAAAAAATAAGTGATGAGGGTTTCACAAAGCATAATCAGCTCCAGGCTCTTTGATCCAGTCCTGGTTTTTAAAATAGAGGGGTTAATGTGTGATGACCCACTGTATTTAAAAAACCAGCATCAGGCTCCTTGACCAGTCTTGGTTTCAACAATATGAGGGGAACATATCTAGGTGACCCTCATATTCTTGAAACAAGTACTGTGCTCAACCAATAGACACTGTGCTCCACTAATGCCACAGCCAGGTGACACAGTCATATTGGTCTCTGTGGCAGTAGCATTACACTCATAACTAGCCACCCCTGGCTGGGGATTCCTGGGAGAGTAGGGGCCCCCAATAAAAAAAAGTCCTCCCTCCAGGGCACCCACGTGCCAGGACTGAAGCCTGGGGCTATGCTGGGCACCCCATGCCTAGTGGATGCTAAATTCATAGTATTAAAAAAATAGCATGAGCATTGTATCAGGTGGAACTACAAGTCCAGCAAGTCAACCCACATGATGGTTCATGGGAAGCCACAAGAACTTGCATGCTGGGCATTAAAGGGTCTTCTGATTCATGAAGCCCCATGTAACAAAAATATAAATATAAACACAGTACACACACACTGTACAAATTACAACTTTCATAAAGCATAGAGTCACACTCATACAATACCCCATTGCCTTTGATCCTCTTCTCCAGTAGTAATCCATGGTAGCTATAAAAATACAATACTCACCTATTCCTGTGTAGATCACATCTTCTTTGTTCCATGTAAGCATACAAGGGTTAAAAAAAATAAGGAAACCCGAACCCAATCAGTTAAATGGAAGTGTGAGCTTAATCAGGTACACTTTTACTATGTGACTGATGGGGCTCCAGATGACTCTTGACACTAGGAAACCCATCAGCCAGTCATGTTGGAACCAGTACTTGAACTGTTACAGTGTAACTACAGTAGCTCCAGGTTAATTGAGGTCAACTATGTGTTGAGACATCAATGAACCTGAAGGTCCCTACTAATCCCTAACCAATGCTGATTAGTTAGAAGGATAATGCTATGACTGCAGAGGACAATATAAATATGTCCTCTGGCTGTGTCATTCCCTCCCTGGCTAGTGGAACCTGGTGCAAAAATATGTCGGACTCCTCCATTTTTCCATCCATATTTTTTAATCAGGTTCAGTCCAAGATCCTGGTGCTGTTTTTTTTAATACAGGATGACCTCACACATTTTTCACCTGTATTTACAAAATCATCACTGAATCAAAGAATCTGGACTGGATATGTTTAAGGGTGAAGGACCCCATGCTTTTTGTTCTACCATTTACACACAGAAGCATTGCATTTATCTCACTGATAAGTACAGTACTGCATGTGCAAGAAAAAAAAACATGATACATAAAATCATGATTCTTAGAAAACTTGTGAAATTTTAAAAAACAAAACTTCCTTGAGTTCCTGTAAAGTCCAGCATGATTTATCTCGACCAAGTTCACATCATTGATGATTCTTAGTAAATTTAACTCCATGAATAAGAACTTAGAAACACAAGACTGCGCTTTCCCATCCTCCTTACTTTTATAAACACAGCAAAATAATTTGACATGGAGTAATGATGAATGATATTTTTAAGTTTATTGAAACATTATACAAATTTAACCATTACACCTGCAGAGAGAAAGATACATTTAAATGCTGTCTCTAAATTAGGACAGATGAAAACATACGACTTTGATATGACATTGTTGCATATGCATTAAAAAATATCAGTGGAAAATAAAACAGAATATTTATTCCAATAAGTTACACAATGAGAGATCGGCAATATATGTTTAGAAATAGAAAAATAAGATGTTGGATCAGCAACATATATTGTTTTTGGGGTATTTTTGTTGCTTTTTTGTATTTTTTTTGGATAGGTAAAAAACAAAACAATTTTTAAAAATTAAAAAAAAAATTAAAAAAATAAATAAAGACCATTTTTATACAATGTTTAATATGTTTAATATGGTTATTTGGAAACAAAATGCATACACACTCAGAAATTTTAGTTTCATTACTATTATGTCCAATGTGCTGTAATGTGTAGAGTTTAACTGAGTGATACATTAACAAAAGGGGTTGCTAAATTTAGATGAATTGGGTATATAGAAGAAGAAATGTAATATGTCTGTTTTCTAGTTAGCGTATTGTAGTTTACTAGTATTATAGTTTACTACTACAACAAATATGTTGAAATTGTGATAGTGAGAAGACATTCTAGTGATAAAAATATAATCCTACTTTTTCAAAAACAATGTCACCAATATATATCATGCTGTGACAGATTAATTGAGCATATCTAAAGCAGTGCTCCATTAGCTTTTCAAGATGGAAAAAAGCTGATGTATCAATTCTGACACTTCTATTCCATTACATTTTTACCAAGTTTTTAAACAAGATCTGTTCTTTGTTGTTATGTGAGAAGCAATGAAATGAAGGCTGTAGACACACTGAAATATTCCTTTTGTTTATCCATAACAAAGTCTCTTTTCTTTTGTGAAAGTTGAATATAAAATGTTACTTTAAAAAAACATCAACATCTTAAATCGCACATGTAAAGCATTATTAACACTTGGATAATGATACTAGTTTTTAACAATAATGTACAGTATGATTTGAAATATGTATGCAAAGAGATGTACCATCAACAAAATAGTTTATATTATTGGTCCAGTGTTCCTGGTGCTCTCCGTTCTGCAGAGGATTAAGCTAAGTGCTGGTTTTTCCATCGACAGTATTTCTGCTGATTCTTGTTAGAGTGTATCTGTGTGGAGTTATATTCTATCTTATTAGGGGTTTTGCTGTCCAGCCTCACACAGGTTATATTGTGTATTATTAAAATCTTCATGCATTGTTGCATTTATGCCATTAGCCAGGACATACTGTATTTCCATCCTGCTGTGTTTCTGTAGTTACAAGTGTGGGTGTGAGGAATAACTTATTTGCATAACATCTTCTTGCATTGTTGCATTCCTGGGAGTTCAGTGGAGGATTGCTCCCATATTCTTCCACTCAACTCCCTGGTGTTTCTGACCTATGTATGGGGTTACTTATTATAAAATTGTATGTTGGTCTGCTGTAGGATCCCTTCCCGTGGAGGACAGCCTTGTCACATTTTGTTTGTCTCCCATTTCTATGGGTTTTAGTTAGTTTCCCTCTTGTCCTGTCTGGAGTTGTTGGGCACCTTGTTTCTTTGCAAAGTCCTGGTGGCACCGAAGTTGTGGTGAACCTAATTTACCCCTCCAAACATGGCTATTATAGGTGAAGTCTTAGCTCTGCAGGTGCCTATAACCTCTGGAGGGATTAACAGAGTTAGGGTTGAGATCATGGCCTCTCCTTCCCAGTAACCTCTTGTCTGGAATCCAACCTGAGTCCTAACATATATAGCCCTTTTCACACAATTTCGATCAATCAGACCAATAGATTATGTAAAAAGTGCCATATCATGTGTGTTTTTATGCCTTTTCTAAGTAACCTGAGAGTTATCTTTGTTAAGTTAGCAGCTTTCTCAGTCAGGGGGAATGAAAAGTCCCCACTCTGGTGATCTCTGCCACAGCACATCTGCCTAGTGCTGATTTGCTGTGTCCCACCTCCTGGCCAGCTCCAGTGTACCTGCACGCGATCTCGTATGCATTGCAAGATCTCCCGAGTCAGCAACCACAGCAAATAGGCACATTGGCTGTGAATGGGGCAAAGACAGCCCTAGCTTTAAAAAATGATAGCTACAGCTGTTGCACAGTCACTCCACTGAGCATTAATACATTGGCATGCACATACAGTAGGTGTTCCAATTATCATACATCGCCAAAGTAATACTTAGGGTAGTAGTATCAGTGCACATAACTTGCACCAATGCCACTATAACCTATAATTCCATACATTTAACTAACAGTGGAATTAGCTACACTGCTTTCTTGTTTCTATTTACTCTTCTTGTTGAGACACAAGTCACAGTGATGGTCAAAATCAGTTTGCAACTGAAAAGCTTTGGTACAGTATTCATTTCTTCTTCTCAGCTCCTGAAACATGCTTACAGTAGCTGTGTAGTGTACAGTATCCAAAACATTATAGTATTGAACTGCCCTCTGGCAGTGGTTCTTACTCTCCTCTCTTCTAACTCTTCTGACCTGTCATCAATACACAGGTGAGCACTGATCCCACCTCTTACATGTGGAGGAAAGCATTTTTGTACTATTGCCACAGATTGTTATAAAAAACATGGCGTATTACTACTATTAAATCAAGCTAAGTTATAGCATGTGCACATTGAGTGTTAGGAGTGTGCAGGCATACCCCAGGGCCGTTTCTACAGGCGGACAAGCCGTGCAGCAGCCCGGGGCGCCGCACGGCTTGTCCACCTCTTTTAAACAGCCGGGGCACCCGGCCGGCAGCTGAGCTCACCCCAATGCCGCCCGCCCGCCGCCGCCTCCGAGTTCCTCCCCCTCTCCCTGTCCGCAACTCCGCAACGAACAGAGCAGGCACAGCCAGCGTGAGTGATTTCCGAGGGGAGGGGAGCGCATCGCGCAACGCTCTCCTTCCCCTCACTCACTGTGTCATTAGGCTGTCAGCCAATCATAGGAGCTCGCGGGCTGGCAGCCAATCAGGAGCCAGCCCGCGAGATATGAATGGCTGACGGCTCAGGGACACAGTGAAAGCAGCAGCACCAACAGCACCAGCGGGGGACTGGAGGGGGAGACCCAGAGAGACAGTAAGTTGTGCTGCTGGCACTTTGGGGGCATGTGTGGCACTGTGGGGGAATATATGTCACTGTGGGGGCATATGTGTGGCACTGGGGACACATCTGTGGCACAATGGGAATATTTGGCACTGTGGGGGCATATATATGTGGCACTGTGGGGGCATATGTGTGGCACTGTGGGGGCATATGTGTGGCACTGGGGACACATCTGTGGCACTATGGGCATATTTGGCACTGTGGGTGCATATATATGTGGCACTGTATGAGCATATGTGTGGCACTGTGGGGGCATATCTGGCACTGTGGGGGCATATATATGTGGCACTGTATGGGCATATGTGTGGCACTGTGGCGGCATATCTGGCACTGTATGGGCATATGTGTGGCACTGTGGGGGCATATATGTGTGACACTGCGGGGGCATATGTGTGTCACTGTGGGGGCATATGTGTGGCATTGGGGACATATCTGTGGCACTAGGGGCATATTTGGCACTGGGGGCATATATATGTGGCACTGTGGGGGCGTATCTGGCACTGTATGGGCATATGTGTGGCACTGTGGGGGCATATATGCCACTGTGGGGGCATATTAGTAAACGGCATGAGTTGTGCGGCAGCGGCGTGTGGGGCATAATGTGTAATAGGCATTACGGTGTGGGGAGTATTGTGTAATTGCCATCACAGTGTGGGGTGTAACGGGCATCATAATGTGTAATTGTCATCACGGTGTGCGACATAATGTGTAATTGTCATCACGGTGTGCGACATAATGTGTAATTGTCATCACGGTGTGCGACATAATGTGTAATTGTCATCACGGTGTGCGACATAATGTGTAATTGTCATCACGGTGTGCGGCGTAATATGTAATTGTCATCACAGTGTGCGGCGTAATGTGTTATTGTCATCACAGTGTGCGGCGTAATGTGTTATTGTCATCACAGTGTGCGGCATAATGTGTAATTGTCATCACAGTGTGCGGCGTAATGTGTAATTGTCATCACAGTGTGCGGCGTAATGTGTAATTTTCATCACAGTGTGCGGCGTAATGTGTAATTGTCATCACAGTGTGCGGCGTAATGTGTAATTGTCATCACGGTGTGCGACGTAATGTGTAATTGTCATCACGGTGTGCGACAATGTGTAATTGTCATCACGGTGTGCGGCGTCATGTGTAATTGGAATCACGGATAAATAGTGTATAATGATTCAAGTAGCCTGTCTTTGTTTGGCCTGCGGCGCGCGCAATTTCTTCTATGACGTGTTCACTTTTTTTTTTGGGGGGGGGGGCGCATTTTCATTCCTTTGCCCTGGGAGCTAAATTGTCTAGAAACGGCCCTGGCATACCCTAAGGCTGTGCCCACCCTTATGAACACCTCCATGCTGCTAGCAATACCGCAATACCTTTTAGTAAAGACTTTTGCTTTTTAGAACTGTATTCCATTAAAAGAAGCACCCCTAAATCAAGTATGTCTGTTTGCATTGTTAATTGTACTAGACCATTGTCATATCACTACATACCTGTGTCATCCATATATGTTTTTGACTTTATTTGCATGTACTGTTACACAGAAGTATTAGAAGATTAGAACTGAAATAGGCAGGAGATTATGGTGTGGCTGAGAGACGGTTTATATTGTTGCAAGTGCAAATAGATGATGGTAGACACTTCTGATTGGTGGTGTTAGACACACCCAATGGGTGGTGTTAGACACACCCAATAGGTAGTTCTAGACCCACCCCTTTCACGGTGCAAACCCCCAGTAAAATGTGCTGTGCACGCCTATGACAGTTGTATATGTATATACAGTTTAATCCAAAGGTGGCCAAACCGGTCCTCAAGATCTATCAACGGTCCATGTTTTCCAGACCACCTAGCTGGTGCACAGCTGTAGTCATTTCTAACACACTGCATTCATTCCTAATATAGATCCACAGGTTGCCTGAAAAACATGAGCTGTTGGTAGATCTTGAGGACAGGTTTGGTCACCCCTGGTTTAATCCAATAAATATAACAAAGTGCTACCTACCTGACCCTCTCCTTCAGGGAGAAAATGCTCTGTTCCTGGACATCCCTGGTAATGTATGATTGCTATCACCTGTGGGGAGCTAGGTAATTGATAAGAAAGGTGTTTCACCACAGGTGATGCCAATCATACATTACCAGGGAAGTCCAGGAACAGAGCATTTTCTCCCTAAAGGAGAGGGTCAGGTAGGCAACCCTGCTTTAGAAATGTACTGTATTTCCATTTTTGCTATTAACTTAAATTCATTTCCCAGCTAAACTATTAAGTGATCTGTCACTATTAAGTGATTCTTCACTTCATCATTATCTATGTTTCCTTAAATTATCAAACATATATGTTTTAAAAGTATACTGTATAGACCATGACCATTTTAAATAAAATAGTTAGAAAAATATTTTAATTATTTTTCTAAAAAAAAACAACAGTTTACTCATACAGTATTCTATTATTTTGTTTCATTAATAGGACATTTTTTTCAATCTAGGTAGATTATAACATGCCATTTGTACAAAATCATTAAAAAGTATTGACTGAATGACACCTTCATTTATTAACTCATAAATTTGACCTGACCATGGTCACATCTGTGTCATGAACACATTTGCATAAGAGACATTGATGAAGTACCAAGTAATGATTTTTTCAGATGAAACTAATACATTAAGAGGATAAAAGAATAGTGAGGAATAAATTAATCATTGATAGATCTGAAACACGCAGATGAATGGTACAGTTATTTCATCTGAAAACATTTAATCAAATATTCTGCCAATAAATAAAATATATACCTGTATTTATTTTACTTTGAAAAATGTATTAGCCAATAAGCACTTTTTTCAGTTTTAGGATTATTTGGATAACCAAGATTTTCAAATACGGCATCATATTTCAATAGCTGAACAAATACACCTACTGTACATCACAAGTCTTCTAACCACTTATTTGAGTTAAAATTCAAATAAGCCAACAACATACTGTAAGTGTAGCTCATATTAAATGATGGAGCCGATTCAGAATCACATGTATCGATCCGAATTCAGCCCCAGCATGTGCAAACCCTGGCAGCAAAAAGCTTTGGTGAGTTACACATTGTTACTATTCAATGTGCATTCGATGTGCATTCAATGTGCATTTGATGTGCATTTGATTTGCACTATTCAAATTGCTATTCAATCTCACAGTGCGCCTTATTCTAGTTCACTCTTTATGACAAAATCATTCTTAGATGGACAAAACCATGTGCACTGCAGGTGGGGCAGATGTTACTTGTGCAGAGAGAGTTAGATTTGGGTGGAGTTTTACTTCAAAGTGAGATCTACATTGCAGTGTAAAAATGATGCAGCCAATATTTACCCTGCACAGAAACAAAATAACTCACCCAAATCTAATTCTCTCTGCACATTTTACATCTGCCCCCCCCCCCCCCCCCTGCAGTACACATGGTTTTGTCCACTTAAGAAGGATTTTGTCAGAAAGAGTTAACTAGAATAAGGCCCAGTGTTCCTGATCCTTCATGCAGGAGATTAAAATCGAATCTGGATCGAATCAAATGCAGCAGTAAACACATTGGATTTGCCCTATCTACATTAGATTTGCACTATCTACTATTAGATTTCCACTAGGTAGTCTTCCCTAGACTTTTTTTCTATCTGTTTTCCACTGCAAGGGAGCATACATTGTGATTGAATCTGCATTGAATGCTGCAAAAAGCATTCTAATTTAATTTCTATTTGATTTTGCTTCTATAAGTATAGTAGTGCATGTCTCACCCTCGTCCCCTCTATGTGATTTATATTTAAACAGTCAGCATCTGAGATTATTTCTAAGTGGTATATAACTTTAGATAGCACAACATTGGCAGTTTGAATATCAACATTTTAACATGTAATTATTAAAAGGTTAAAATAAAAAAGTATCAGATACATATTAATAAATGAAAATAAAGCTATTCTAAGTGGTATATAACTTTAGATAGCACAACATTGGCAGTTTGAATATCAACATTTTAACATGTAATTATTAAAAGGTTAAAATAAAAAAGTATTAGACACATATTAATAAATGAAAATAAAGCTATTGTCCTGATTAAGAAGTAGAAAAACATGAAAAAAAAAAAAGGTGTAATAGGGTAATGTGATTTTACCACCCACTCTATGGGGAACATTTACTAAGATGGGTGTTCTATTGAAGATGGTATTTGCTATGGGCAACCAATCAGAATACTTCATATTTATTTAGCACCTTCTAGATTCTAGAATATAAAATATAGAATCTGATTTGTTGCCAATAGCAACATCCCATCTTCATTTGAACTCCCCCTGTGAGTGTGTAATGTAGGAGAGAAAGCCTAAATAAAACTCTAAAATACAGATGGAACCATGGTTCTTCATTTTACCCGTGTGCCAGAGCTTTCCGCCTTGTCATGTCATGTCACACCACACACTCACATGTCCCATTGCCAGAAATGGGGCACGCAAGTGTCTCACACGCTCGCATGTCCCATTCTCAGCAAACAGCTCTGGCGCACCGGTGGGTTGAATAAACTTGGCTCCATCTGTATATTGAGATAGTTATAGAGCACATGTCAGCACCCCAGTTATACGTAAACATCAAAGGAAAAATTCCCTTAAAGTATATCAGTGTGTCATTAAATGTCTGAATAAACTTAACTCTTTATGGCACATGGTATGTTTTCAGTGTATCTCATAGATGACACTGGTAAAATAGATGAATGAGGACCTAAGTAACCCAAAATATATATACATGGTTTGGTCATCTGGTCATTTTTATTTTTAGCACATAAAGCATTATAACTCACACCAAAATATTGCGATTTTATCTAATAAATACATATAACGCCATGCTTATCATTGCTGCGATGCGGTCAATAGTGCCCAATTGATGCACGGAATCACACCCATGACTCACATTCTCACATTGCGCCTGGGCTGTCAACTTCAATGGGTCATGGATGGGTGGGCACGCTTCGCCACACATGTCGCCTCTGCAACATGGCAGAGGTTGGATGAGGCTGGCTGTATCTGTATTTTGAATTTTTAGCATTAGCCATAAAATGTTCAAAGAATATCCATACATTTACTAGAGTTTGGGATATGAATGGCAATTGTCATCACAATACTATACAGTCTATGCAATATTTTTTTGAATAATGTCAATTTAAATGCACTGTATAACAAACTGTTAAATAAAACGAGATCAGGAAAAATTGTTTGACATCAGGTCCAATCCAATGCATGTTCCTATGTGCATCGGGTCAGATTTTGTAGATCATATGAGCAGCAAGCATGATATATCGGATTCATATCATCATCAGCACATTGCGGGTTCTTTTTAGCACCCGTGATGTATCGCATCCAATTCTTCATGAACTCCCCCGGCAGCTTCTTGGGAGTTCTTTTACATGTGATAAATCGCATACACATTATAAAGATCAAGTGCCAAATCGGATGGAGCCCTTCAAGGGAGCTCTCATACTTGTAAGTAAAAAACATATCAACATTAGTTCCAAAATCTATTAGGTGATTGTTTCTGACTTTATACAAAACAGAAAATCCTGAGTATCCGGATGGCTGATAAACAGTGTTTAGGTCGACAGGTAATAGGATGACATCATATGACCAACATACATATGATTGATATTATCAAGAGGTTGACACAAGCAAAAGATCAACGTGGCTAAGGTCGACACATAAAAATGGTCAACATGTGCTTTTGGGGATTTTTTTTTTACTTTTCATACTTTCCATACTGGACTTTGTAGCATTAGGGGAGCACCTGGCCCAAAGCATGGTAAGGGAATGTGGCACACTAATTGGGTCTGTGTACTCAGGTGTTGACAATGACACCAAAAAAGTCATGTGTCGACCTTCTGCTTGTGTTAACCTTTTCCAATTTTCCAATTTGTGCATTTAAACCTTTGGGATCCACATTAACACTGTGAACCTATTATACCACAAACAAAACCGTGGATGTTATATGTTCACATTTATTAAATTGTGTATAGATGCTCAGGTCTGATAAAAAAAAGTCATAGGGAAAATGCCTCAGCTTCATTGTATCATTCATATAGTACCAGGGCTTAAAGTGGTCCTGGACAGTTGGTGCAACTCATATCACTCTGCCACCTGGCCACCTAATCCCCCCCCCCCCCCCCCTCATGCCATGGCCAGTTGAATGTTTCTTGGCACCCCTGCAAACTATAATACTTTTCTGTTAGATTTACTGTGCAGACCCAAGGTGGAGGCTGAACTAGTTCCACCTGTCATAATCAAATGTATATTTTCCTCTGCAGCAGGTGCTTAATCAGAGGAAGGGGTCTGTTTTTAGAATTTTATTTGCAGTCTTCATGCTAACACATGCACTGAGAAACTTCTAGCTCTGTGCTAATGTCTGCTCAGCCCATGTACATACAGGGGGAAATTTACTAATATGAATTCGTAAAAAAAAGGTGTATTCGTAGGGAGAAATACACCTATTTTTTACACATTTGTATTTTCGGGATTTACTATCCCAAAAATACAGCAATTCGTATTCCTAAAGATGGGACATTCGTATTTGTATTTACAAATACGAATGTCTACACCATCGATAGGATACAACAGGAATCACCATTCAAAAGAATGGTGGTTCCTGATTTACTAAGCAGCCGTATTAATAATACGGCTGCTAATTGGCGTGAAACAACCACGAAAATACGGCAGGAAAATACACCTTGATTTCCCTGTCGTATTTGCTTTAAGCCTGCACGGATCAGTCAGATCCGTGCAGGCTTTAGTGTAAAAAAATAGAAAAATAAATAAATATAAAAAAAACGGCGTGGTGTCCCCCCCACAGCTGTAACCAGCACCAGGCTGAAGGAGCCGGGGCCGGTAATAAAAAATCAGGGAACCCGCCAAATAGGGGTTCCCCGATTTTTTACAACCAGCCCCAGGCTCCAGGTCCGGGGCTGGTTCCCAAAATACGGGGGACAAAATGACTAGGGGTCCCCCGTATTTTAAGAACCAGCCCCAGGCCAAACCAACCAGCAGGGTAATGCCACAGCCGGGGGACACTTATTATATAAGGTCCCGCGGCCAAAACATCACCCTACTGACCAGTCAGCCTGGCCAGGGGCCCTGGGGGAGTAGGGACCTCCCCCAATAAAGGGGTCCCCCCCTCCAGGACTTACCTGACCAGGCTGAAGCCTGGTGCTGTCCCCGGTGGCCCTGTGCGGTGGCCACCGGGCTGATTTCAGTGTAAAAAAATAGATGAAAAACTATTGTTTAAAACTGTGGAACTATGAGTCCCAGCAAGCCTCCCCCGCAAGCTGGGACTTGGAGAACCACAAGTCCCAGCCTGCGGGGCATTAAAGGGCCCACTGGCACTTGTAGTTCCACAGTAATAAAAATAGTACAATAAATACACACTGACGCAATGAAAATAAAACTTTAATACATCCATTACACACATACTGATACTTACCTATCTTGAGCCCATAGGTAGCCCTCAGTCCCGGTGTCCGGTGTCCTGTGTCGTCCTTACACCTTGCAGCCTGCACGGATCTGACTGATCCGTGCAGACTGCCTGAAAAATTCATATATGGCCAGCTAATACAAATTAGTACGACATTGAAGGGTTACAAAGCAGTCATATATGACTGCTTTGTAAATTCCCCTCCGGAACACGACTGTGCATACTGCTGAAACAGTCATATGCAGTCGTAGGAAAAATACTGATACGAATTTCTAGGGAATTCATATTAGTAAATTTCCCCCACAGTATCTCTTGGAAAAGGATTCTGGTGCTACTTGCCTGGTGATTTCTTCAGCAGCAGCAGCAAAAAAGAATATTTAGTTAATGGTTGCAGCAGTGAACACAATGCAGTAGTGAAAACAATGTCAGCAGGCAGTCCGATAGGTACATAGCTTAGAAGTAGAGATGTGTAGGCTCTGATTTACTCTGATTTCAAAGCAGGATCTTATTGGCTATCAACTGTCAAGAACCGTCATGTGATTTGGGATAGCCAATAAGATCCTGCTTTCAAATCAGAGTAAATCAGAGCCTGCACATTTCTACTTAGAAGGTACCGATGGTGTGCCTGTCAGCCAGCCTGAAGAATCAACAGATCCCCTGAGCTGGCGCAGGCTGGCAGACAGGAGCTCCATTTGACTGGGATGCACCAGTGTCTCACACACTTGTCCATCTTTCAGTTAGCATGGCGGTGGGGAGCGAATTTCCTGCCCATCTCCACTTCAGAGAGATGGGCAGGGTGAGTGGGGGCTGCAAGGGGCCATGGGAGAGACAGGGAAGCAGTGGGAAGCTGGAAGAGGGCAACGGCAGGCTCTGACATAACGGGGCACGCAAGCGCCCTTCTGTCGGATGGCGCACAGCGGCGATTATATCACCAGGAGCAGCTCTATTGAGAGCTGCTCCATCTGTACCACCATTATTCCACAATCATGCCTTTAATCAACAGTGTCTAGGTCAACAGTCAATAAATCGACACCAAAAGTTCAACATGCACAAGGTCCACACTGACAAAAGTCTGACAACACAAGGTCAACAGTGACGAAAGGTTTACTTTAGGTATCAACCTAAGCATTGTCAACCAATCATCCTGATCCCTTTAAAGACAAATTTACTGGACTCCCATCAGCCAACTTGCCACTGTGAATTAGAGTGTACCTGTAAGTCAATATACTGTAATGTTTGTGACTTTGCATCAGTGTTTAATCTCCATCAGTCTTCTATCTATATTACCTGCCAGGGTCAGTGATTCTGAGCTCTTTTCAGCATGCACTTTCAACGGTTGATTCATTGGCAACATGATAGCATCATTCCAATTATAGAACACCGATATAGATTAGTAGCGATTTCTTCTTTTCTGTAGCCTCAAAATTAGGAGAAATATGCCATAAGGATGATCTAAAACACTTCTGGTATACAGAATATTTAAGCTGATTTTTGCAGGCAGACAATTATAGTTACTAAGAGAAATGATATATTATTTAATACAATGAAGGGGAAAATCTACCAAAGACAGCATTATGACACCATGTGCTTCTTTTTATAACTCCTGACCTACTCTCACATATAAAACATATTACTCATTTAGCTGGAGTCTGGACTGCTATATCCTAGATAAATTGTCTGGTCTGAGAACATCGAAGTAAACATTTATATTATGTAGAGGCTAGTGGAGAATTGACCCATATGATGTTTATTTCATTGTGTATGACATTTTTCAGCTAGTGAGAAGAAAAAGCTGTCTCCTACTATTAAAATAGATTTGAGAGGTGTCCCTGTTATAGATATACAGTAATACATTTTTAATATATGAACGATGGCAATGTAACATTAATTAAAACAAAACTAATATAAAAATAATATTTTACTGTGATCCTTTATTGGTTTGGATTAATGACGTACTATAGTATTAATAGGGTATTTATATAATCTACTGTATTAAATAACTAAGAACTTGATATTTGTTTAACATTTTCAAGACAAAACTATTTATATAGTATTTCAAAACTACAAACACTTTTCTAACTATTTGTTCCACCTTGAAACATAATGTTATGATTTTTTCATTAATGTACAATATATTTTCAAAGTAATATACTGTATCTTAAAGTTCTTTTTGAACATTTCTTTAAACATTAATAAATATATATGTACACACTCAAGTTTTGAGTACATCAGTTCATGTTCCTTGCATCAGCTTCTCCTAGCTTGTGTATGACTACAATCCTGTCCTGTTTCCAAACACTATTCTCTCTAGCTTGCAAAGAATGTGTAGGTAATCACTATTGGTCTGTGCAATTTCCAGCCTACTAATCATTCCCATATCCAGTACCTGTGCGCATTTTAATCTCAGCCTGCAGAGTGCACATCCAATAGCTGAATGTGATAACCATCCATCAGCAGTAGGTTGTCCACCTTCACTAATGTGCACTATTACTTCACTAATAGTACACTTGATTGCAATGTCCTCCAAAAAGTGCCTGCTTAAATTGCACCACAGGATATCAATTACTCTACAGTAGTTCTGCAGAAATCCGAATTCAGTCAAATTTTGTGGACTGAACCAAACAAAAACATGGTCCAGATCTCCAGAGGAGAGGAGTCCCAGTTGGGATCTTCAGACTGGTTTGGAATTTGGGTTTTACATCCGAATTTCAGGTTTTGGATTGCAAAAATGACATGATTTAGCTGATTTTTTTTTCTTTGTTTTTATCAATTTTCACAAATGATTACCGGTATCTTCTTTTTTTTTTAACCAGAACACATGGTTGAAATTAGAAACAAAATCAAAACACAATACTACACGTACATCTTATTGATGATACGTTCAACCTGATATGATCTATTACTAAAAAATATTCTTAATAATCATTGTGTTAACAGTTTCTTTTCAGAGTCTAGTGTATACAAGAAATTAAATATCCATTTGCATCCCATTAGGAGATGCTACTTCAATGTCCTTACTAGATATTGTATACACAGTTTTGGAATCTATGCCCTTTCAGTAATAAATACAGCATTTGTAACAGCCTCAAAATATAGAATTGTCTTATCTATTGTTATAGGGGAAGCCTTGATTCTAATGAAGTTGATGGCTGAAAGCACACAATAAAGTATTATAGTCTGCAGAATTTCTATAATCATTCCATATCCCAGAAATGAGAAAATGAAGAGGAACAATAAAATAAATGGAAGAACAATTCACTTTAATAGCTAATTTAATAGCACAATCATATCCATTAAGAGGAATGATTCTACTTTAAAAATCATGCCTATATATTTGCAGTGCAGAAGTACATTCATTGAAAATTGGGAATTAATAATGAATTGCTCTTCAAATGATAGCATGCTGTTAAAGTCAGTTAGCGCCCTATTGAAACTCATTGCTATACCCATGCACAATAGAATCTTTATTTGAAACTGCAATAGTTTAAAGGTCATATTAGCAAATCAAAGATGTAGTGTCCTCAATGAACCATGATGAAGCATATACATATATACTGAGAAAAAAATATGGTTATGGTGCTTCCAGGTATATAAAATATGGTTTTATATACAATTGTCTTATAAATGTCTGCTTCTCCTCTGTTTATGATACATCAAAATACACTCCCCATTTTCGTTAGGGTGGCAGCTTATGTTCTCCGTTAGGAACTGTCGTAGCAATGTCCCATGGATAATGTTGCTGAAAGAAAGGAGGTGAGAACAGCGCCCTCTGGTGTAACATTTTAGTGAAATTTTGGGGAGGAATAAAGTAATTCTCGTACCACATATTTGTGCTACTTGTGCATTTAGTATAATGTGGTCTTTCACATCCATCTGGTCGTGGGCCCGTTTCGCATCAGTCACCTGTCTGGTGGGTTCGGGTCCCAATCTGTTCAGGCTCGTTTGGAAGCATCATTAGTCCGTCATGTGGATAGAGGCAAAAGGACTCTCATTGTATAATAAGCTTATCGAGTTTTGCACAAAATATCACACCATGACAACATAAAATGTAAAAAAGGTTAAGATCTTACATTAAAAAAGGCTGGCTGCTGGTGGAATCCACAGCTCCTTTGGGTCCACCACCAGAGCCCACAACTTGGGGTGAGGTGAGGGAGGGTGTCGCTAAAAGTTCAATCTCTACCCGCATAAAAGAAACCTCCTATAAGCTACATTACAGGTGGTACTTTACACCTGATAGACTATCTCGGATCTACCCTTCAGCTTCCCCTGTTTGGTGGCGTGGATGCGGTCAAAGAGGCACCCTCCATATCTGGTGGACTTGCCCCATTATAACTCCTTTTTGGTCCCAAGTACTCAACCTACTAAAATCCCTCTCCGGCATTCCACTTACCTTAGATCCCTGGGTATTTCTATTAGCTTGCCCTTTCCAAAACTTAGAGCCATCACTCAACAAATTATTCTACCACATACTAGCAGCGGCAAAATCTCTGATAGCCAGAAATTGGAAATCACTTTCCCCTCCCTCTCTACCAGCCTTGACTAACTTTGTGTGGTTTATCGCCGGTATGGAAAAAATGACATACCATCTCCACGACTGCCCGCACAAATTTAACTCGGTCTGGGACCCTTGGATCTCAGCCCATCCTTCCCACACCACTTAAAACTCACCACCTACCTTATAACAGTCCCAAAAACATGAACAATTTATACTCAGGTCCTCTTCTCTTCCCTTTCCCCCTCCTGGCCTCCCTTACAGCATGCCTATTATACTTACCTCAGCAATAACCCCACTACTACACTCATTTGCCAAATTTCCCTCAGGTGTCTTATGGTTCGTTTATATGTGACCCCCCCTCTTATTTTACTCTAATCCTCTGACTCAGCTTTTCCCCATTCTTCTTTTTCCTTTTTTTATTTTTGCTATATGTTCTGTTTTTATATAATGTTTCTAAAAATAGAGAGTTGTAAAATGTCTGTTTACTGATATTATTGTACTCACCTGTACTTCTCTCTCTTTCTACATAAATAAAGAGTTTAAAAAAAAAGGCTGGCTGGAAGAAAGTGCTGGTGTAGTGGCGTTTTTAACCCTCAACGTGTTTCATCTCTTATGCATACCATAGTAATGCTGGACTTCGTCAGGAGGTAAATTAGACTACCATTTGTAGCTGTATTTATAGTGTGTAACTAAATTGCTATGTCCTTCTATGGGATTTCCATAATTGGCCACCATTTTGGCACCATCTGCGCATGTGCAAGATTTGCTATTGTGCAAGTGTGGGTTGCAAGTGCCGCTGTGCAGGTGTGGGTTGATCCTTCTGATTCCTATGTGTGCACACACAGGAATCGGAAGGAACAACTCACACCTGCACAGCGGCAGCCGAGAAGATCTCAGGGAGCCGTACGGAGGTTGAACCCAGCACCCCGACAGGGTAAGTAGGAGGTCGCGAGCGAGCAGTGAGGCAGGAGAGATCCCAGTGAGTACAAGTGAGACAGCGCCTACGGCTACACTGTCAGCCATGATGCCGGTCCACTGAACTGATTCCCTACTTCTGCTGGAATCACTCAGCGGCTGACGCACACTGTGTCCCCACACATGTGTGACACCACAGCGATATGGTATCAACCAGAAGTGGCACTGGTCCCCCTAAACTGAACCTATCGAACACCCCTCCGAAAACCAATAGAAGTAACATCAGGCTGCTAAAGGGGTACCTGAAGAATTCCACCCACATATCTGACCAGCGGGACGCCGCATTCAGATACAATTCCAAAGACTAGAAAGACTGAAAAAGTAACCATTTCCCAATTGGGATCCAATAGACATTTCTCGGTTTCCCTGTTTATAACAATAATAAGGAGACTATTAATGCTGTCTGGTGTGCGCACCTAAGGTCAAGCACACAGACGATCCAATCCATGCTATGCACCAATTGGCACTATTTGTGTATAATTGTGTATATTTTAATACAACTTTTTTTTAAGTCAATAAATTTGCAAGCCGATTCAATCCTCATTTCCTAGCCAATGGAAACAATCTAGACAGAGCGTGACACTAATCCATAAAATTTCTATATGTTCTAACTACTGGATCCTAGTCAAATTCATAAGTGTTTGCACCTAGTCAAAAACTCCAAACTCAGTGCGCAGGTACAATAACAAAACTTCTATGATTTACTGTTACTTTCATTTCAAATATTGACCTGGTAAGGGAAGGAAAAAAATGTTCACTATTGGAAGATAATTCGCTTTGTGTAGATAAGTCATCTGGGATGGGTGTAAGGAGCGGTATGGCCATAGATTTTCAATAAGAGTTTGTACCTCTAAAAAATGATGGGTTAAAAAACAATGTTTACACTCCTTTGGAGTGGTGGAGCCCCAGTTCATTTACCTATCTCACCCTACCTTCTGGAGGCTTTATGTTGCAGCTCTGCGGCTAAGTGTTAACGTTATCCGCGGCTTCTCTGTGCAATGGTGGATGGTGGGAGGTGGAATGCACCTTCTAGATGTTGCTGGTGCAACTAAGGTGTTCGTGTTAGCTGCAACTTCCTCCTTCAGTGGCAGGGGGTAGTGGGAGATGTAATGCGGAATCCTAAGCAGATCAAAGCGCAGCATATACTGTATATATACACACACATACACACATACATGCTCCAAAAGAAAGACCAAAATGTCTACATATAGGGGGTTATTCTAGTTCACTTGCAAAGGTACAATCACTCTCTAATGGACAAAACCGTACTGTATGCACTGCAGGTGGGGCTGATATAACATGTGCAAAGAGAGTTAGATTTGTGTGGGGTTTGTACTTCAAACTGATATCTATCTTGCAGTGTAAAAATAAGGCAGCCAGTATTTACCATGCACAGAAACAATAAAATCAAACTCTCTCTGCACATGTTACATCAGCCCCATCTGCAGTGCATATGGTTTTGTCCATTAGAGAGTGATTGTGCCTTTGCGAGTGTACCAGAATAACCCCCATAGTTTGATATATTGGAGATTTTCTCCATAGGTCAGTTATCTCAGTAAGGAACAGACACTGTATAATTTGCTCACATAGGTGCAGTTATTATTATTATTATTATTATTATATATATTTTTTTCTTTTTACACAATATGTTTTAGACATTCGAACTGTATACTGTATTGGTAATACTATTTTGGGATTAAAATGCTGTGTATATTGGTATTACAACATTGATTAAAGTATGAACATCCAACCAAGACAAAATTATAATCACAAACTTATTGTTTATTGTACACTTCACTTGATATGTTCTCTTCCAATGTGCATTTGGCTTTAAGATCATTTACAATGTCTACCATCCATCAACAGACATCTTTCATCTGTCTTACTTTAGCAGATTTATAAAGCCCAGTTTATGGTCTTTGCTCAATCGCAGTGATTGTGCTTTGGAAAAATTATGAGGTTGTTGTTGACTTATCCAATAATTCTTATATAGTGCTTTCAAAAATTGTAACATGTTTGGGATTTGAAATGCTAAGCTGCTTGTGCTGAAAATGTAATGAAAAAGTTTACTCTCTACCAGTATAAAAAATAACTCTTATACTAAATGTAGAACTAAAAAGTAAAAACTGAATAATGAAATAATGAATACAAGGCACTGAATAGTACAGTTGTATATTGGTAAATTGAGTGCATAAGGTGCAAGTGACATTATTCAAATAAATTAAATGTGTACCGAAATATACAAAATATCAGGTTCATTTGTATGTTATTCATTCTTAAGGCATCTATTTTATATTTTAAAACATCTTCTCATCTAACTGGAATTATATGCAACAAATTAAAATGGATAAAAGTGCAATTTACATTTAATTTATATTTTAAAAAATACAAGATGAAGGGGTACACAAATAAGAAATTAAACAACATATTTATTTAATTGAAATAATAAAGGATCATATGAGATTCAAAAAGTTAGAAGGGCCCCATGGCCATGAATGAGAGAGGTGTAGAAATCCTGAACTATTGTACTGATAATTTAAACCATTGATTTTTAATCCCTGTCCCTCATTGTCTGTACTCCTTTAATTACTCTCTTTTGTCATCTTCCATCACCATTCTTACCCACTTTCATTATTTGTCCACCTTTCATAGTTCCCAACTCTTTTAAAATGCTCTCCTCTAATCTGCTGCATATCTCAGCTGAATGTAGGGTGACCAACTCATCCCTTTAATCCGGGACACATATTAATTACACAGGTTCTGTGGCAGTTTAAAACCAGGTCAAATGGAGTCTTGAGTTGTGGCAGTTTAAAACCAGGTGAAAGCCAGCCACAGAACCTGTGTAATTAATATGTGTCCCGGATTAAAAGGGATGAGTTGGTCACCCTAGCTGAATGCATTGACTACAGAGTGTATCCATGCACTGCACTTGGAGAGGGCAGATTGCACATTATTTACCATTTGAATACGGAAATCGATCTAATCTAACAACACGTTTTACAACAGAATATCTGGGGCACCAAGGACATATTTTGGCCTAATTCAGATGCTGTTCCAAAGCTGCTATTGTATCAAAATCAGCCACTTTTTTTTACTGCGCATACATCCACATCACAGTGCAACAAGTAAAAAGTGACTGTGGCCACACTAGGGAATTAGACATAAAAAGAGTGACAGGAAGGCAGTGTTGGATGGTGTCTTGGCGTGTCATGGTCATTAAGATAGAGTTTTCAAGTCATGCATAAATGATCAGATTCAATCTGGAGAGCCCTCTGCAACCTAGGCGAGTAGCTCGGCCTGCATATCTACAGAGCCTCTCATATTCTAAAACATGACCAGATTTGCAAAAGACGGTAAATATGTAGCAACAATTATATGCTGTTGAATGGAAGTTAAGACACAGCATGGCATCCCTATGCTCAGTTTATCTTCTGCCTATTTGATTGCATTAATGTGTATTGCAAAATATCAAACAGCTGAAGCAAGAACAACCTCATCTGAATTAGGCCGATAATGTCAGTGAGTACAGTAGACAAATATGAATACGACAACATTTTTCATTGCATTTTTTTCACAAAGTACTTGAAGAAGACAGTGCAATTAGACAGTGTTCTAATTTACATGAACTGAAAAACTGACTATTACAGTATACGCACCATTTATTTGTTAGTCTCCACAATGTATTTGCAGTGCCATACAGGAAATAAAATGAAAAGTAATAGAGGGCACAACATAACTACAATTCAAAACATATGCTGAGGGACATAAGGAGACACAATACAGTGAGTACTGGTTGTAAGGACAGTGCAAGTTAAGGAACAGTACAATAGTAAAATAGAGCTTTTATTTTAAAGGATGATTATGTACAATATGAGGCGTGGTGGGTGGATGGATGGAGTGAAGAGTAGAAGAAAGTGGGACTTTGTAAGGGAGAGTGTTCTAGAGGAGATTGGGCACTGGAAAAATTTTGGAGATGGTCAGTACTTTTTATATGAAAAAAAAGGAGCTGGAACTCACGTAAATTTGATACACTCAGGATATGTGTGCAGATACTTATTTTGGTTTAACTAATGTTCTCTTTTTTTCTGGTACAAGCTACAATAAAATGAGGCTAAACAAATGGGCAAAGAAGGTACTACCTAGAGTACCAATATAAGAAATACACTGGTACTGCAGAAGGGAAGCGGGGTAAATGACCAGAGAAACCTAAAGGGCTACTTGAATCATTTGTGGAGATAATTAAATAATCACAGTTCCATACTTAACATGTTCAGTGTGTTTGGATTATTAGATAGACTGTGTCTAGATAGACAGTCAATTGGTCAACTCCAAAAGGGTCACATGCTATAGGTCTGCAGGGTCAAAAGGTCGACATGGGAAAGGACAACGTATAAAACGTCGACATTGTCAAAATGTCGACATGAAAAAGGTAGACACATAAAAAGGTTGACATGAGTTTTTCAAATTTTTGGGTGTTAATGTCGACAACTGTTGAAATAGCCCCCCAATTAGTGTTTTGCATACGTTTGCCATGCTTCTGGCCTCTATGCCGACATGGATGGTAAAGTAAGAACAAGCTGGTTTAAAAAAAAAATCGGCAATGAGTCTTGTGGTGTGTACACACGGGGGCGATATGGCTTCCGATGTTCCTAAAATAGGGAACATCGGAAGCCATATCGCATATTAATTGTTGGCTTTTTAGGGCTAACGAGCCCGATGTGCTGCCGATGCGCGATACCGAGTGAGCGCAAATCGGCAGCAATATAGAGAGGGCAGGCAACACTATATAGTGCAGATCTGTACTATATAGTCTAAATGGTCGCTCTGCAGCATGCCGTGCGATGCGAGTCCCGATGTGATCTGATCTCATCGGGACTCGCATAACACAGCATATCTGCCATATGTACACACCATTAGATTAGATTGCCAACAGCTGCTGAGGAATTGTAAACAGAGAGCAGCAGTCATTCAGTTTTATGCCACACAGATTGCTGCTTCACTGAATGGCAGCAATATTTGAATCATACTGAGAATATTGCCCAGGGCACACTGAATAAGTGCAGCTGAAATCAAGCCCTGTTGCCCTTCTTGCCTGACTATGGGGGTTATTCTAGTTTAATCGGTCCCCCATGTTTGCATGTGGGAATGATTTTTAGCTTCTGCTCATGCACATGAGGGTGGGGGGCATGGGGCAGCAGTGGGGGGCACAGCCCTTGGGAACACCCAGCATTTCATGGTAATGGCCCAGAGGGTGGGTGCGGGGGCGGGCAGCCGACGTCAGTGGATGTCAGCTTCCCACCTGCTTCCCACACAGGGCACTCAGAGATCTGATCTGCAAGCATTGAAGAAATCATTTGATGATCACCGATCATCGAATGATTTCTCCCCCACACCCAAGGCTGCGAATGGATGAGTATGGGTGTCTGAGGGACTCGCAAGGCTGTGAAATTCGCAGCCTTGTGAGTCAACAAAAAGAAGGTCCTATTTCCGCAAACCAGTGGGAGAATTGTCACACAAGTGGATCTTTTACATCATTATTTTTTTTCTTGTTTTCTTTTTATAAAATAATAATGTTTTCATCCAGTTTCTATACAGATGTAGCCATGCTCATAGTTGCTGCACCACGGCCCCTCCTACCAGTTTGGTGAACCAATGTCGCAATGTCGCACCTATAATATAGATTATATAAAGTTTTCTACATAGTAAATTATTATTACATGCTGAACCTTTTCATCTTCAGGGAAGATATTATATTCATTAATTAACTTGTGACACATATGTCCATATGTATTAAGCCTCATATCTTGGGGCTTCTTTCCATATTCAGCAATGAGAGGGATTTAAACTTATTCTTCCCAGCAACCTCCATGGCTGCTGCATCTCACTGTGCATGGGCAATGGTTTCCCGAGACCCAGAAGTCCAGTGTCCGGTGCTGATTGCAAAGAACAGCTCTTATCGGAAGAGGTGTCCTTTACAGTACTAATTGCATTTGTTAGTACAATTTGATGTCAATGCAATGTTTTGGGGGATGTGCCAGAGAAGATGAATACATTCTGTCCTTGTGCATGAAGTGCAGTGATTTAATGATGTGCTGTATAAATCTACCTAGTGAAATTAATTAATTTGAGCTAATGGTTATCCTAAATTAAATGCAATATGGGCATGCTACCAGCAGCAGACACCTTATCAAGGTTAAACACCTATAATCTAATACAAGTGACAATGAATAGATTAAATAGATGTGCTCAGACCTGCCCCATAAACCAGGAGGATAAAAAGAACAATACTTCCTTTCCCAGGATCAGTAATTCCTTATGATTATTCCACCAATTCCACATCAAACAATTTCAAAATGGTTGCAGAGATCATTATATTGAGAGAAAAAGAGATATATGGAACATAGGGCCTTATTCTAGTTCACTCTTTCTGACAAAATCCTTCTTAGATGGACAAAACCATGTGCAATGCAGGAGGGCAGGTGTAAAATTTGCAGATTGAATTAGATTTGGGTGAGTTATTTTGTTTCTGTGCAAGGAAAATACTGACTGCTTTATTATTACACTGCAATATAGATCTCACTTTGAAGTAAAACCCCACCCAAATCTAATTCTCTCTGCACAAGTAACATCTGCCCCACCTGCAGTGCACATGGTTTTGTCCATCTAAGAAGGATTTTGTCAGAAAGAGTGAACTAGAATAAGGCCCATAGTGTAATCATTTGCACAGTATTTATTACAGTATATCATAATGATCAATCAGAAAAAAAGTCTAAAAAACAGTTACAGTATAGGGTTACCGAGTGACCACAAGAAGCCTTACGATATTGTTACAAATAGAGGCTCTGGATTCTCTACCTTTGCCTCACACTGCCCTGACAAAGAAACAAAGGGTGAAAGGGTGAATTTTAACCCCTTCCCGCCGCAGCCAGTTTTTGCCTTCCTGACAGAGCCCTTTTTTTCAAATCTGACAGGTATCACTTAAGTGGGGATAACTTTTTTTTGCTTTTACTTATCCCAGTGATTTTGAGATTGTTTTCTCGTGACACATTGTACTTCAAGTTAGTGGTAAATTTTCGTCGATACAGTCTGTGTTTTTTTGTGAAAAATACCAAAATGTCATAAAAAAATGGAAAATTTTGCAATTTTCAAAATGTAAAATTTTCTGCTTGTGAGACAAATAATCATACCACTCAAAATAGTTAATAACTAACATAGACCATATGTCTACTTTATGTTGCCATCATTATTTCAACCTCCTTTTAATTTTTTTGGACACTAGGAGGCTTAAAATATGAATAGCAAATTCTCACTGATTTTTTTAGGGACCAGTTCAGTTCTGATGTGACTTTGAGGGACTTGTATGTGAGACACCCCCATAAATGATGCCATTTCAAAAACTGCACCCCTCACAGTATTCAAGACAGCATTTTGGAAGTTTGTTAACCCTTTAGGTGTTTCACAGGAATTAAAACAATGTGTAGGTGAAATTTCAAAATTTCATTTTTTTTTTGCAGATTTGCAATTTTAATACATTTTTCTAAGGAACACAGTAGATTTTACTAGAGAAATGTGACTAAAAATTGATTCCCCCAATTATTTTGTTTTCATAAATATCCTATATGTGGCCCTAGTGTGCACGTTGACCAAACCACAGGCTTTATAATAGAAGGAGCACCTACTTGATTTTGGAGCCTCCTTTTTATGAGATTATTTTTTAGGCACCATGTAGGTTTCTAGGCACCATAAGATGCTAAAAGTTAGGAACCCCCCCACAAGTGACCCCATTTTGCAAACTACACCCCTCAGGGAATTCATCTAGGGGTATAATGTACATTTCAAACCCCCAGGGGTTTCACCAATTGTAGTACAACTGGGCAGTGAAAATGAAAAATTAAATTTTTTACACAAAAATGCAGTTCTGGCTCAAAATTTTTCATTTTCACAAGGAATGAAGGAGACAAAGCACCCCAAAATCTGTGCCCCAATTTCTCCAGAGTACGGCAATGCCTCATATGTGACCAAAAAATACCATTTGGGTGCATGGCAGGACTCAGAAGGGAAGGAGTGATTTTTGTATTTTGCAGCTCAGATTCTGGTGGAATTTTGGTGGGTGCTATGTCGCATTAGCAAGACCCCCGAAGCACCAATACAGTGGAAGCCCCCCACAAGTGACCCCATTTTGCAAACTACACCCCTCAGGGAATTCATCTAGGGGTATAATGTACATTTCAAACCCCCCGGGGTTTCACCAATTGTGGTACAACTGGGCAGTGAAAATGAAAAATTAAATTTTTTACACAAAAATGCAGTTCTGGCTCAAAGTTTTTCATTTTCACAAGGAATGAAGGAGACAAAGCACCCCAAAATCTGTGCCCCAATTTCTCCCGAGTATGGCAATGCCTCACATGTGACCAAAAAATACCATTTGGGTGCATGGCAGGACTCAGAAGGGAAGGAGTGATTTTTGTATTTTGCAGCTCAGATTCTGGTGGAATTTTGGTGGGTGCTATGTCGCATTAGCAAGACCCCCAAAGCACCAATACAGTGGAAGCCCCCCACAAGTGACCCCATTTTGCAAACTACACTCCTCTGGGAATTCATCTAGGGGTATAATGTACATTTCAAACCCCCAGGGGTTTCACCAATTGTGGTACAACTGGGCAGTGAAAATGAAAAATTAAATTTTTTACACAAAAATGCAGTTCTGGCTCAAAATTTTTCATTTTCACAAGGAATGAAGGAGACAAAGCACCCCAAAATCTGTGCCCCAATTTCTCCCGAGTACGGCAATGCCTCACATGTGACCAAAAAATACCATTTGGGTGCATGGCAGGACTCAGAAGGGAAGGAGTGATTTTTGGATTTTGCAGCTCAGATTCTGGTGGAATTTTGGTGGGTGCTATGTCGCATTAGCAAGACCCCCAAAGCACCAATACAGTGGAAGCCCCCCACAAGTGACCCCATTTTGCAAACTACACCCCTCAGGGAATTCATCTAGGGGTATAGTGTACATTTCAAACCCCCAGGGGTTTCACCAATTTTGATACAACTGGGCTGTGCAAATGAAAAATTACATTTTTTTACACAAAAATGCAGTTCTGGCTCAAAATTTTTCATTTTCACAAGGAATGAAGGAGACAAAGCACCCCAAAATCTGTGCCCCAATTTCTCCCGAGTACGGCAATGCCTCACATGTGACCAAAAAATACCATTTGGGTGCATGGCAGGACTCAGAAGGGAAGGAGTGATTTTTGGATTTTGCAGCTCAGATTCTGGTGGAATTTTGGTGGGTGCTATGTCGCATTAGCAAGACCCCCAAAGCACCAATACAGTGGAAGCCCCCCACAAGTGACCCCATTTTGCAAACTACACCCCTCAGGGAATTCATCTAGGGGTATAGTGTACATTTCAAACCTCCAGGGGTTTCACCAATTTTGATACAACTGGGCTGTGCAAATGAAAAATTAAATTTTTTACACAAAAATGCAGTTCTGGCTCAAAATTTTTCATTTTCACAAGGAATGAAGGAGACAAAGCACCCCAAAATCTGTGCCCCAATTTCTCCCGAGTACGGCAATGCCTCACATGTGACCAAAAAATACCATTTGGGTGCATGGCAGGACTCAGAAGGGAAGGAGTGATTTTTGTATTTTGCAGCTCAGATTCTGGTGGAATTTTGGTGGGTGCTATGTCGCATTAGCAAGACCCCCAAAGCACCAATACAGTGGAAGCCCCCCACAAGTGACCCCATTTTGCAAACTACACCCCTCTGGGAATTCATCTAGGGGTATAATGTACATTTCAAACCCACAGGGGTTTCACCAATTGTGGTACAACTGGGCAGTGAAAATGAAAAATTAAATTTTTTACACAAAAATGCAGTTCTGGCTCAAAATTTTTCATTTTCACAAGGAATGAAGGAGACAAAGCACCCCAAAATCTGTGCCCCAATTTCTCCCGAGTACGGCAATGCTTCATGTGTGACCAAAAAATGGCAGGACTCAGAAGGGAAGGAGTGATATTTGGATTTTGCAGCACAGATTCTGGTGGAATGTTGGTGGGTGCTATGTCGCATTAGCAAGACCCCCAAAGCACCAATACAGTGGAACCCCCCCACAAGTGACCCCATTTTGCAAACTACACCCCTCAGGGAATTCATCTAGGGGTATAGTGTACATTTCAAACCCCCAGGGGTTTCACCAATTTTGATACAACTGGGCTGTGCAAATGAAAAATTACATTTTTTTACACAAAAATGCAGTTCTGGCTCAAAATTTTTCATTTTCATAAGGTATGAAGGAGAAAAAGCACCCCAAAATCTGTGCCCCAATTTCTCCCGAGTACGGCAATGCTTCATGTGTGACCAAAAAATGGCAGGACTCAGAAGGGAAGGAGTGATATTTGGATTTTGCAGCACAGATTCTGGTGGAATTTTGGTGGGTGCTATGTCGCATTAGCAAGACCCCCAAAGCACCAATACAGCGGAACCCCCCCACAAGTGACCCCATTTTGCAAACTACACCCCTCAGGGAATTCATCTAGGGGTATAGTGTACATTTCAAACCCCCAGGGGTTTCACCAATTTTGATACAACTGGGCTGTGCAAATGAAAAATTACATTTTTTTACACAAAAATGCAGTTCTGGCTCAAAATTTTTCATTTTCATAAGGTATGAAGGAGAAAAAGCACCCCAAAATCTGTGCCCCAATTTCTCCCGAGTACGGCAATGCCTCACATGTGACCAAAAAATACCAGTTGGCTGCATGGCAGGACTCAGAAGGGAAGGAGTGATTTTTGGATTTTGCGGCTCAGATTCTGGTGGAATGAATGGTGGGTGCTATGTGGCATTAAAAAGACCCCCGAAGCACGGTGAAATGATGAACCTAATAATCCATAGATGTGTGGTATATTTTAAAACACTCCTTTATACATAGGCCGGGTTTGTCGGGGCAAGTGTCACACTGGAAAATAGTTTGCTTTCTTATTCCCTTTTTATAACAAACTTTGCACCTTTTTTGTGTCCTGCCCTTTTTTCCAGTGGAGGGGATTTCATCAGGAAAATGCTGCCCTGGTACAATACGGGGGCCAGTACTAGAAGTACTGGGGCCCTCTGCCTGCTGGTTCCCAAATATTAGGCTCTTTATGACTTCCTCTTGAAAGTGCATAAATGTCCCCCTCTGGCTGGTAGAACGGAATAGCACGTAAGCGTTATACAGTGCCATCTGGATGATATACACGGCCAGCTTCTTGTACCAGATTTTTGTTTTCCGCAGGGCACTGTACGGCTTCAGTACCTGATCTGAAAGATCCACTCCGCCCATGTACTTATTGTAATCCAGGATACAATTAGGTTTTGAGGTGTGGGTACTGGTACCTCGTACAGGGACGGAGGTGATACTGTCTCCGTGAATTGTTGTCAGTATAAGGACATCCCTCTTGTCCTTATATTTGACCAACAACATATTTTCGGTGGATTGTGCCCTGCTTTCACCCCTTCTCTTTACTTGGGCAATGTGCGTTTTTGGGAGGCCTCTTTGGTTCTTGCGCACAGTACCGCAAGCTGCTGTACCTCTTGAACCAAGGGCCTTAAATAGGGGGATGCTGGTGTAAAAGTTATCCACATAGAGGTGATAACCTTTATCCAGGAAGGGGTGCACTAAATCCCAGACAATTTTTCCACTAACACCTACGAGGGAGGGGGGGCATTCTGGCAGTTCAATTCTTGAATCCTTCCCTTCATATACCCTAAACCTGTGAGTGTACCCTGAGGTGCTTTCACACAGCTTATACATTTTTATGCCATACCTTGCCCTCTTACTGGGAAGGTACTGGCGGAATTTAACCCTTCCTTTAAAATGTATAAGGGACTCGTCTATGCAAATGAATTTATCTGGGATGTACATCTCTGGAAATTTGGCACTGAAATGATCAATGACCGGCCTGACTTTGAATAGCCGGTCAAAGGTGGGATCATCTCTGGGTGGGCACTGTGCATTATCGTTGTAATGCAAAAATTTAAGGATTAACTCAAAACGAGTCCGGGTCATGGCCATACGGTAAAGTGGGGTGCTGTACAGAACATCTGTACTCCAATATTGCCTAATTTCTGGCTTTTTTACTATGCCCATATGAAACACCAGACCCCAAAACGTCATCATCTCTACTGCATCTACAGGGGTCCACCTAGCAAATGATGACGTGGGGTTTTGAGCAATAAACTGCTGGGCATATAAATTAGTTTGGTCCACCATTAAATTTATAAAATCATCAGAGAAAAATAATTTGAAAAAGTCAATTTCTCTGAGACCTGTGGAATCAAATTGGATTCCTGGGATGGCCAAAAACTCAGGAACCTGGGGTTCAAAATTGTCTGGTGGTGGGGTCCATACGAGATCAATTATTGGGGGGGGGTCTCAGCTGCTCTACGGGGGCGTCTTTGAGGGGGTCCCTCATCACTAGAGGAGGAAGAGGAGCTTAAGATGTATCCTTCAAATTCCCCGCTTGCCTCACTGGCTGTGTCAGAGTCAGAGGCAAGCATGGCATATGCCTCCTCCGCTGAATACATTCTTCTGGATGACTGGGATGACATTTGGGATGACATTTGGGATGACATTTTTATTTTTGTGTTTCTGGTAGTGAAATGTTTCAACACGTGTATAGTGTAGGGGGGGGTACAAACTTTATTTCAACACGGGGGGTATGTAGTGTGTAGTGTGTATGTAGTGCAGAAAAAAAAAATACTTTATACAGGAATTTGATCCCAATAAAAAAAAAAAATTGAAGGGGTTAAAAAAAAAAAAAAAAAAGGTCCTGCGCCAAAAATTGAGCACAGATGTTAGTCAGTAACGTCCGCCACTGAACAGCGCTCAAAGGCAACAGGAATTTGATCAAAAAAAAAAATAGATCAACCCTGTGCCGAAAAAGCTGATCAGTGATGTATGTCACTGATCAGCGCACAGTGGCCCCAGGACACCCACAAAATCACAGTGTGTGTAAAAAAAAAATTAAAAAAAGACCCCACAGCACCCTCAAAAAAAAAAAAAAAAAGGTGATCAGTGATGCGACACTGATTACCAGTGAGGGGCAGCAGGTGCACAACCTTTGGTGCAACTGACAGTGCAACTGGCAGCAACTGACAGGTATATATATAAAAAAAAACCTGCACCCCCAAAAAGTTGCTGATCAGCACAGATATACTGATCAGCACAAAAGGGGGGGTAGCAGACACAAAATATAGCACTCTCTATCACTCTCTGTCACTATCTCTCTCCATCTCTCTATCTCTCACTATCTATCACTATCTATCACTCTATGACACTGCAGCAGCAGCACTGACAGTTATATATATAAAAAAAAACCTGCACCCCCAAAAAGGGGGGGTAGCAGACACAAAATATATCACTCTCTATCACTCTCTGTCACTATCTCTCTCTATCTCTCTATCTCTCACTATCTATCACTCTATGACACTGCAGCAGCAGCACTGACAGTTATATATATAAAAAAAACCCTGCACCCCCAAAAAGGGGGGGTAGCAGACACAAAATATAGCACTCTCTATCACTATCTCTCTCTATCTCTCTATCTCTCACTATCTATCACTATCTATCACTCTATGACACTGCAGCAGCAGCACTGACAGTTATATATATAAAAAAAAAACCTGCACCCCCAAAAAGGGGGGGTAGCAGACACAAAATATAGCACACTCTGTCACTATCTCTCTCTATCTCTCTCTATCTCTCTCTATCTCTCTCTCTCTATCTATCTATAACTCTATCACACTGCAGCAGCAGCAGGAAGTCACAAGAAGTCAGATCCAGGAAGCATCCAGCACGCTACAAGCAGTGATCAGGTGATCAGGTGATCAGGTAAGTATTTTACAAGGATCAGGTCAGTATATCACGGCAGATAGGTACGGTGACCGCACTGCACGCAATTCCAGACCGGAATGGCGTCTGCAGTGCAGTCACCGTTAGTTTAAATCACCCTCCATGGCTGTGATTGGTCCCTCGGTCCGGCGAACCAATCACGGCCTTTGGGGGCGGGTTGGGTGAGGTGGGGTGACACCAGTGTCACCCTTACACCCCGTGGTGATTGGCGCTGTACTTTACAGCACCAATCACCACCGATCCCTGTGTCACCGGCGAACGTTATTCGCCGGTACACAGAAAACGCTGTAATTGGCTGTTCACATTTGAACAGCCAATCACAGCAATCGCCGACGGGGGGGGAGGCATCGCCACCCCCCCTGGGCATGCAGGGACATGTCTGCTGTCAGGGACAGCAGACATGTTTAAACTGTCACCGCGTCTATAGACGCGGTGACAGTTAAATGGCATGACGTACATTTATGCCATGTGTCGGGAAGTACATCCCGGCCATGACGTAAATGTACGTCAAATGTCGGGAAGGGGTTAATAGGATAAGAGATTCAGAAAGTGAGTGATTTGATATTGTTCTTTTTTACTCTTCTGGTTTTATGGTGGAATCTAAGCACATCTACTGTACCTGATCTATTCATTGTCACTTAACTTTGCAGATGTATGTAATATGTTTTTGAACTGCGCATGATTGGCAATCGAGAGATATGCACAAGTAAGTCACATCTTCACTTTTGTCCAATTTGTGTGGCAATGATGCTTTCCTATTTAAGTTCAGAGAGTGTATGTCAACAGAATTACAGGCAATGCAACTTTTTCTTATATGTAATAATGTGTGTTTTCAGATGGATAATTTTGACCAAAGAAGGCATGTACAAGTGTGCATTAATGATGATCATGGTTATGAAACCATGTTTTTTTTTTTTATATATATGAAACAAACAGTATGGCTAGGAATGATCCACTTGCATACCTCAATTGGGAGAATATACTGTACTCGTTTTACCATGCATGTAAAATGGGAGCATCTGCAGTGACTTATGTTCACCTTTGCATCATCTCCTAGTTTTTGATAGTTAATTAAGTCCTCTTCTGCTTATTTGGATATTATCAACAGAAGTTAAGTTTAAGTTATAAAAAACATTACATATATATTATGCATAGTTCCCTACTCTCTTTAAATGTCTCAATTTTGGGGGGAGTCATCAATATGTGGTGCATTGATTGGAGATGTGTAATGACCCCTGTATTTTGGTTTTGAAACTACTGTATATTAACTTGTTGTTTTGGTTTTACCTAAACTATGCTTAAGGTGCCCATACACGGTGCAATCATTGCATTTGTTTTGGTCTAGATCGCATTGCATGCAAATCACATGGGATTTGCATGTGATGCAATTGGGACCTAGTTTAAAAAGTATGTGCAGCACATGCTATTTGAACTGTGCAATGGGATGTGAACGGGAGTGCGCAGCGCATCGCACACGCAAAACGCACTGTGTATGGGCACCGTAACATGCTTTTCTTGTTTGTTTGTTCTTTAAATGCAAATAACAGCTAAAATCATGTAAAGTTGGTCTGTGTTGTTCCTACAGTATTACTAGCTTCAGAAGATTAATTTACATTCATTTCCAGTCAATGTTTGTCTCTCTGCCATCTCATCTTGGATGTCTTGTCGCCAACTCAAACTCAATATTTCCAAAACGGAATTACTTATATTCCCGCCAACTAAGAACAGTTACCATCCTGACATCTCCATCGCTGTTGACAACTCGATAATCTACCCTACCCCACAAGCTCGTTGCTTAGGGGTCATCCTCGACTCTGAACTGTCCTTTCTTCCCCACATTCAATCTGTCTCCAAATCATGTTACATGCATCTAAAAAACATATCCAAAATACAACCCTATCTCACACAAGACACTACCAAATCTCTTATCCATGCACTCATTATATTCCGCATTGATTATTGCAATAGTCTCCTAACTGGTCTTCACAAGAACAGACTCTCACCACTGCAATCAATTTTAAATGCTGCTGCTAGGCTGATCTTCCTTGCAAGACGCTCATCGTCTGCTGATCCGCTCTGCCAGTCCCTCCATTGGTTGCCTGTATATTACCGTATTCAATATAAAACACTTCTACTTGCTTATAAAGCTATTAACCATACTGCACCAGCATATATCTCTGCACTTATCACAAAATATCTCCCATCTCGACCACTCCGCTCTGCACAAGATCTGCGTCTCTCTTCTGCACGGATCACTAGCTCCCATTCATTATTACAGGACTTTTATCGGGCTGCTCCCATCCTATGGAATGCCCTTCCACGCACATTAAGACTCTCCACCAGTCTCCAAACTTTCAAGCGTTCCCTGAAAACTCACCTCTTCAGGCAAGCCTATCATATTTAAGTTCTACATGCTTAACCCTCCGAGGCACTTATGTATTATATAGCTTCCTTTCTGGACTTGTAACTGCTATGCTATTACTGGTGCCTGTCCTTATGTTTCCCCCCTATATCCCTATAGATTGTAAGCTTGCAGCAGGCCCCTCCTACCTCCAAGTCTGTCTGTTGTTACCCAGTTTGTCTTATCACTGTCTACTATTGTAAAGCGCAACGGAATCTGCTGCGCTATATAAGAAACTGTAAATAAATAAATAAATAAATAAATGTTTAACACATGATGAGGCATTACAAGCCAAATGATCTGCACTCTGCCAGTATCCTAAATAAATGTGTCAGGGTGGCTTTGCAGCAAACTTGTGTCTTAAGTTTCATTCGGTGGTGGGATCATGAATCTTCCCCTTAATGCCCCTGTGTGTTTGCCATGTCTTATTAACATACATCCTTCCTCAGCAGGCCACACTGAAAGGATGCTTATTTCATTCATCTGTGCAACATACAACCTGAAAAGTACTGTATCTGTATGTTATCTGTATCATATTTCCTGTATTGTAAATCTGTTGCTGAGTGTCCACTGCTGCGTGCCACAGCCTATTGAATCATAGAAGATAAAGATCCTGCTGCTCAATATCTGTATAGGCTTTATACCAAAGCTAATCTTTTTTGTCAGTTGGAGCTTTCCAGTAAAATGTTTTCACCAAAGCACAACAAGCATTTGATGTAGCATTTTAAAGTTTAATAACATGTTCAGAGGAGAGGAAAGACGAAAATTTACCGGCAGATGTATCTTATTAAAAGTCTTGAGAAAGAAGGACTTTATGCAAAATTTTAATTTCAATTTATATTTTGAGATTTAAAAAAAACACGTAGCACCTGATAATTGGTGCAAACATTCTAGAGGAAAATTTTAATTCTATTAATGACAAGTGAAATCTTTTTTTGTTTACCAAGCACAGAAAGGGGTTGTCATTTTCAAATATGATTGATTTAAATTTTATAATATTCTGATGGCGAGTTACTCTAGGTAGCATTTCCCAAAAATGCATAAATCAGTATTTTCACTGCAGCATTTATAACCCTGTATAAATGGTAATCAGCCGCCGCTTCTACCTTAGCATTAGATGGGGTCTGCCGCTGGCTGTGTTGCTGGATCTCACCATCATTTCCACCCACCGTCCATTGGCCCAGTGTTTGTACAATGCAATTGACAGATGATGGTACTGCACATGTCCAAAAGCCTGGATTCTCTGGGCTGCATTGGCTACAGCCTATAGAAGGAAGCATGGGCTGCATAGTAAGGAACAGAGTGACTTCCTACAGGAAGCCAGCTCTCTGTCTTTTACAGCCAGTACTGGCAGTTCTAGAAGGAAGAAACAACTCCCAAAGGACTGTCTTACTGTGGGCAACTGGCAGATAGAATTTCTAACTGGAAATCACTGCCATTCACAGCAAAGGCAGTGCAGTCTCAGGGACAGCATCTGGCTTCATTGACACTGCGCTTGGGAGGGGGGCCGCAGTTCTGCAACCCATAGGTAAAATCTGCCACTGATGGTAATCATGCAGACCTGGATGTGCAATCCAAATTCACACTGGCCCCGAGAAGCTTAGTGTACATGAGAAACATTATATGGTACTTGTTTCCTAGCACGGCCACACCGATTTACATCAGGGTGGTCGCGTCGATCGCATCGCATGCGATTTGGTCGCATGCGATGCGATCGACGCGACCGACCCGATTTTTTGATTGAAACAAACGTAAATCAGGTCCCTGGGACCCGATTTTACATTGGATTCGATGTAAAATATTCCCTAGACCACCGAGCCCGAAGCGTGGCGAGGGGACGCGTATAACTTCACAGGTATACGCGTCCCCTCGCGGAGCTCGCTACGCTCGCCACGCTTCGGGCTCGGTGGCTCGCTGCGCTCGCCACACTATATATTCTCAACTCCACGCCGACGTGGATAGTAGGGGAATGAAAAGGTCGGAGGACGCGCGCCGCCGCCCCTTGCGGGCTCACTGCGCTCGCCACGCTTCGGGTTGGCGTCTATCGTGGGGTGACGACGGGGACATCTATAATGTGAAATGGGTCATATTGGCCCTTTTTTACATTTTTCACATTTTTTTCAATGTGAGATGGACTTAATCAAGTCCATCTCATCTTGTGCCATTATAATGGCACAAGACCGACGCGATCCTCAAGATTTCAATGTTAAAAAATATTTTAACATTGAAGCCTATGGCAAAATCGGTGGCATCGCGTCGATCGCGTCGGGACCAATGTTAATGGTCCCGACAGACGCGATGCCACCGATTTTATACCTTTGCCGGCAAAATGGACCTGATTTCAAAGGAAATCGGGTCCATCGTGGGGATCGTGTACCTTAACTTAAACGTACACGATCCCCACGATTGTGGCCGTGCTAGGAAACAAGTACCCATTATATTGACACTTTAAGTCCATTTTTTAGTAGTTTCTTCTTGTAGAGGTGTTGCATTTAAATTCATTTTGATACATTTGATTGAAAAGACACTTATTAATGTCATGATTACATGTGAAATAAAGTGATATTTTCTGAATGAAAACTTGATTAATACAATCTAAAAGGTTAGGCCACACATTTTGATTCCACATAATGCATGCACCTTTGCAAATTTTATGTACTCTAACACTTGAAATGTAAAACATTTAAATGGATGCAGAGGTGTATTGGGCCAATGTGCAGAGCCCCCTCTCCCCTTCTCCATGGGGCCATCTTTCCAGTGATATCTCATTCTATGATGGAGATTCCTGAACTATTACCTCCCCTTAAAAAGCCATAGCATCCCTCCTCTTTCAGAAACTAAGTCCATTGACGTGCCCCTCCGCCCCCCCAGATGGATTTCAAATGCTACTCTTCATCCTTTGTCACAGGACGAATTCTGTGAGTGCACGAACAAGTCCTTTAACATAGGATAAAGAAAATTAGTACTTTGCAATTATAGGTGCAAAATCAAACAGACCTGAATTAGCCCTGATACTGTATGAGCATCAGAGGAACAAATACACACACAAAATAATTTGTCATTTTATATCACCTTACAGTAAGACTAATTTTTGTATATTTTGCTATTTGGAAGGTGCATTTGCATTTTCAGGGTGGGAATCAGGGTTGTAACTGAGACATTGGGCCTGACCCAGATACACCAGCAACTGTCAAAACTTTTTTATAAGGGAAGGGGGGACACCAAATTTCAACTTGCCTCTAGGCAACTGGAATGAAACTACTAAATAAATGGTACTTATGTAGTATCTGGGCGTCCGATTTAGAAATCGGATCGGATCGCATCGCATCGTATCGCATCGCATGCGACCAAATCGTATGCGATGCGATGGTCAAGATTTTTCCATAGGATTCAATGTTAAAATGGTCTGAGTCCATTTTAACATAGAATTCAATGGGAAAAAGGGGTCCTTTTCCTTTCCCCACTATCCAAGTGGGCATGGAGTTGGATATAAACCTGTGGCGAGCGTAGCGAGCCACCGAGCCCGAAGCGTGGCGAGCGTAGCGAGCCCCGCGAGGGGACACAGAATACTTTTTAAGAAATATGCGTCCCCTCGCGGGGCTCGCTTCGCTCGCCACGCTTCGGGCTCGGTGGCTCGCTGCGCTCGCCACGCTATATAAAATCAACTCTATGCCCACTTGGATAGTGGGGAAATGAACAGGACCTTCTTAACATTGAATCCTATGCAAAATCGCATCGAATCGCATCGCATCGCATCGCATCTGATTGTATGCCTTAAGGTAAGGCATACAATCACAAAATCGGCAGCCCAGATACTACATAAGTACCAAATAAATAAATAAACATGTCTTGTACATAAACAAGTAATGTAATTTATATGTTAAACACTGGTTCATTTGTATTTAGTAGAGATTTACCTGTATTTTTGGAATTAATTATTTTTATTCTATGTATTTTCATATTATATTTATCTATTATAATTGGATGCACTAATTGATTTAGTTAATTATTGTTAATCACATAACTGGATGATTTTTATTATTAATCTACGTACAACTAAAACCCATAGAAGAGAAAAATGCCCTCAAATTTTTTTTCAAAACGCTAAATTTTGGTGAGCAGTAATTGCTGTTCACATTGAGAACTGCTGATATGATGTTTTGCATCTGCGCATGTTCAGTTGCATTTCTATGCATGTGCAGGTGCAGGGTGTGAGCAGGCATGGCAAACTACATGTTTGTCGTACCACTCACACCTAGCAGTGCGCAAGGGAGGCATAGGGCGGCAGCATAGCCCATGGAAACACCAAAGGTTTCATGGGTGTTTCCATGGTAATCACCTGGTGATGCAGTAGCGGGGGGGGGGGGCAGACAGCTGACATCAGGGGATGTCAGCTACCCGTCTGCTTCTCACACAAGGCGCTCGCAGATCAGAGACACCATAGAGGTGTCTTTGATCTGCGAGGGCTTGAGAAATCATTTGAAGGTCGCCGACCATCGAATGATTTCTCCCCCGCATTCAAGGCTCCAAATAGATGTTTATGCAAAGCATCCATTTGCAGCCGTGTGGGGGATCGCATCGTGTGAGGGAGGTGGCAGCCGGCACTGCGGACCAGAATACGGTCCAGAGTTCTACAGCTCTGAGAACACGTTGGCCTTGTTTTTTTTATCATTGTGGACAGAATTTTGCAATGTATCTAAATGGTTTTGAACTGCTCAGGAGTCCTTGAGGATATGCATATCCACACCTGTGGCTCTTATATCATCAGCTGGGTAGGATCCACCATTTACATTGACGGTCCTTTGACTGTCTACTATCTGCCATTCATATTATATGTGCTTATTTTATTTGTTTTTATATACTGCATGACTTCACTTAATAAATGTATATATTTTTTTGATGATTATACCCTTGCTGTGATCTAGAAATTACCTCCTGACTTTCAATAATGGACAGCACCCTTCTCTGACACTACTGATTTATTCCTGTACTATAGTTTATTATGTTTATTACAAAATTGTTCAACCCTTTGTGCCAACATCTCTGTGAGAAATGGTCAAAGTATCTGCTAAAATGCCAGCGTTGCTCACATTTGTTATATAAATTCAAATAAAAAATGATGTGTAAAAAAAGAATATATTTGCTATACAAGGTAATCATTACAGGTCATTATGATGAAAAAAAATTTTTGTTCGCAAGAATTTTGACAGATTCACTTGGCACTGAAATGATTAAAAAATATGTATTATGCTACATTTTGAGCTTACCAATTTTATTATTTCAATAATTTAATACAAACACTGTAGTAAAACATCCTGTACACTTTCAATTCTATAACGTAATGTGCAGATAAATAAACGTGCTTTTGAAAAGACTACGTTTTTGTAAGTCATGGGATTAGTACTTGTTTCCTAGAACGGCGCCCACTAAGCAATTTGTTTAGTGGGCTATTCTGCGTAAGAAAATCGCATCGCATGGGCCATTTTAGGGTCATGCGATGTGCGATGCGATGCAATGCGATTTTCCTATGCAATTTAGTCACTGCTCTCTCTGCCCCGGGCCATCGCATTGCATTTGCCGCAAAATCGCTTGCAATTACTTGAGATTTTATTGGGTGTGCGATGCCATGACATTAGGTATACAATAATATGATTGTATTTCCCCAAAATAGGTTTACCATACCCCCCCACTATCCACGCCACCCCGAAGTGTGGTGAGCGGCGGCAGAATGCGTCCTCCGACTTTTTCATTACCCCACTATCCACGTCAACATGGAGTTCATTTTATATAGTGTGGTGAGCGCAGCGAGCCACCGAGCCCGAAGCGTGGCGAGCGCTGCGCGCCCCACGAGGGGATGCGGAATAAATTTGAAGTAATCCACGTCCCCACGTGGGGCTCGTTGTGCTTGTTACACTATATAAGATCAACTGCACGCCGACATAGATAGTGGGGGAATGAAAAGGTCAGAGGACGCGTTCCGCTGCGCTCGCCACACTTTGGGATGGCGTGGATAGTGGGGAGGGTGTGTTAAACCTATTTTTGGGACATACAATCATATTATTGTATACCTAATGTCATGCCAACGCACACCCTATAAAATCGCATGCGATTTTGCAGGACATGCGATGCAATGCAATGCGATATAGTGGGGTACAATGAGCATAGAAAAAATTACATTAAAAAATCAGATTGCATCGCATGCTGTTATAATGGCACATGCGATGCGATTTCCCTACAGTGCCATACGTAGAAAATCTGGGTGCCGTGCTAGGAAACAAGTACCATGGGATTTTCAAGTAACAGTGCTTCAAATGAATCTATACAGTTTCTGAAGTAAGACAGTATGTTTGAAATGCATATAATTTAAAAGCTTCACAGACACTTGAAAATGGCAACACATGCTGTAGATTTCCTGCTGTTCAATGTCTACCAAATTAAAATGTTTTCCTGTCTTGAGCTTTCTGTGCAATTTGTCTGTCAATGAACAAATGGCTTCTCGCTGAAAAATAATTATTGCTGAATCTTTCTCATCAGCAAGCAATGATTAAAGGAATAAGTCTTATGGTGCCACCTTCTGGAATATGTTAATATAAAGAAATATAAATATCTGATATAAGCTAATGCTTATCTTTAAAACTTAATAAAAACATTGCAGATCATACAGCTATATTGAAATTTTGTATTTGCTGTTTAAAAAAGTAAAGTATGTGTGTGCACAGTGTATGTGTGTGCACGTGCGTATGCGCAGTGTGTGTGTATGTGCTATTGTGCACTATATGTATTTCTGTGCTTTTATATAAAAATATTTTTTTTTTTAAAAGCAAAACACTACAAAAACTCATCAGATAAATATGATATTGTGGTAACTTGCCTGTAAGGTTGTCTGTATAATTCATTGCTGGTATATATCACAAGAAGATCTCAATAGTTGACTTTTTGGTACTTATGTAGTATCTGGATTTTTGGATTGTATGCCTTAACTTAAGGCATACAATCAGATGCAATGCGATGCGATCGACCCAATTTTCCATAGGATTCATTGTAAAAATGGTCTTGTTCATTTCCCTACTATCCAAGTGGGCATGGAATTGGATATAAACCTGTGGCGAGCGAAGCGAGCCACCGAGCCCGAAGCGTGGCGAGCGCAGCGAGCCCCGCGAGGGGACGCAGATTATTTAAAATGTATTCCATGTCACCAAAATAATCAGAGTCCGCTCGCCACGCTTTGGGCTCGGTGGCTCGCTTCGCTCGCCACAGGTTTATATCCAACTCCATGCCCACTTGGATAGTAGGGAAATGAACAAGACCATTTTTACAATGAATCCTATGGAAAATCGGGTCGATCGCATCGCATCTGATTGTATGCCTTAAGTTAAGGCATACAATCAAAAAATCGGGCGTCCAGATACTACATAAGTACCGACTTTTTTTATTTCAAACTACAGTATACTGTATTTCAAATTGTTTTTTCTTTTTTTATGTATTAGGGAGCCAAGTTTAAGCTCTATTTTTGGATGGATTGCATTATTTCAGTTAAACGTGAAGTAGGTGCCCCATCATATTCCAAGAACCTGGACTCTGAAAGTTCCAGGACTTTTCACATCTACCAAAATGAGTATAGATAAGTATTGTTATTTTGTAATAAAATATCTCCCTATTACAAAGTACAATGAACTGCTTCAATAAATTGCATATTTTATACTTAATACAGATAAAGTAAAGATGGAGGTTTCCACTGGGACAGCAGGGGATGCCATCAGAGTGGCAATGGGGTGCTGGTGTGGTGCTCTACAATTATTCAGGCCTGTCAAATAAGGCTGCAGCAATTTGATGTTTGCACCAGCCACACGCTAAACAAGGATTGCAGGCCATCAGTCATTCAGGAGAAGCTGTGTCATAGTTCTGCCTGCTCACATCTTTAATTTGTATATTAAAGCATGCAGAATGAATCAGTCAGTCCATTGACATCGGTGGAACGTTAAAGAGCTCTTGCAGAGAAGAAAAGTTTTGTTAACATTTGATATGTACTCTCATGATTCATGGGTGTGTGATCATGCTCTGGTCCTTAGATTCTGGCTTACCTCTCACCAAAAGCCATCACCATCAATGTTCTGCCACCACCAGGTCTGCAATTGCTGTCTTCAACAGCACGTTTTCTGGATTGGTCCTGCTTTATTCTGGCCATAAAAAAGCAGGATCCAAGGTATGCAACAGGGTAGATAGTACAGGAAAGGTAAAACAAATAATTTATGATCTACAGTAGGTAGACTACAGGAATAGTCCAGATCAAGGCACTTACTGTTTAATGCCAAAAAAATTAAGAATCATGCACTGGGTCTCAAAAATCCAGTGGAAAAATATAGTATTTATGGCACTATATTAGAAACTACTTAGGAGGCAAGGAATCTAGGAGTCATTATTTCAGGTAACTAAAAGGAAGATAAGCAATGAAGAAGGCAATTCAGATGCTTGTCTCAATAATAATGCTAATATATAGGCATTTGGTATGACCTCATCTAGAATACTGTGTCCAGTTCTGGAGGTCATTTTTCCAGAAGGATATAAATACATTATAGATGGTCTCAAGAAGGGCATCAAAATTATACATGGCCTATATCACAAAATATACTCAAAAATACTATAAAATCTCAATATGTACAGTTTGGAGCAGAGAAGGAAAAGGAGAGACATGATAGAAAATCAAATATATCAAGGGTTTAATAAGGTCCAGGAGGGAAATATTCCTCAAAACAAAGACATGCACTAAAACTGGAGGTAGGAAGGTTCAGGGAAAATCTAAGGAAAAATGACGAAGGAAAGGGTTTTGGACAAGTGTAATAGCCTCCGTTTAGAGGTGGTAGAGCTACTTAGACAGTAGAACAATTGAAACATGTACGGAATAGATATAAGGATATCCTTATAAAAACAAATCAGAATCAAATAGGCTTTGGGGTAACAATATAGTTAAAAATGGGCAGACTAGATGGGCCAAATGGTTCTTATCTGCTGTCAATTTCTATGTTTCCAAACAAAATTAATTTTAGACTATACTATTACTCTCATTTTGAATGACTATAAACTATTCAAACACATAGCAATATAATGTATACACTTTATACTAGCTCTTTCATTTGTAATCCTAGCTTGCTCTATCTATCTGTCTATCCACAGATAAATACTTTATATAAATAGATACTGAAGATATACCTGTAGTGATGTAGAGAGATATACAAACTGCATTATTAAATATTTACCGTTGTATTATGAATACAAAGAGTTTTAACTTAAAAGTAAGAATTATATATTTTTAATAAATAAAACTTTGCAAAAAACTTCAAATTCTTAAACCATTTATTGATTTAAAATAATAATGAGCTGCTGTACTGAATCTTGGAACTATGCTAGGCCACTTGAAATAAAGTTTAGCTCAGTTAGCACAGCATGGCTCATGTGTGCCCTGTCCACAGCATAAACCTAGTAAAATTATAAATTGGATCTGATGCCTCAGATAGATGCAGATAAAGATGCAACCAAATGCGTGTCCATCGCCTAGCAAATTCAGATGCACTGATGTACACCAGTTAAAGGCTTATACTGTACTAGTATTAGCATAAAGTCACAGACACCACTCTGACAAAATAATGCAAATATGGATGACATTCGTTGGTCTTACAATCAGAGTTGAAACACCCACCATTTAAAAACATTATAAAAAAGTAGTATTTAACTAAGGCAGAGAAAAGCAATATAGAAGCTGAGCTCAATCATATACAATGGAAGCAAAATTTGGTATCAATTTGCAAATTTCATATTAGGAAAAAGTACAGTTATTCAACTATATTATAAAGGACTCTACATAGTATACCATATTACCATAATTGGTTTAAATAGAAATAATTACTGCTGATGTTCTAATACAGGTACAATGCAACCACATTTACTATGGAAATATGTAAGAAGAAGAAACACATTTACCATATGGTGCTAACATTCCTCAGTGCTCCAGGTGATCATTTCAATGTCTTAATGACAAAGTTGCAAAGCTCTTTCTGTTCTGTATTGGTGATTTACTATTCATCCTAGACTGCTGTTAGTGAAAACTGAACCAGAACACATTTTTTTCTGTAGCGATAGATTCATTTTTTAGAGATAAAATAAGAACAAATCTGTAATTTGTAAATGTGTAATTTCTGATATAGCTTACAGATGACATTATGATAGCGATGCAAAAACTGAATGCATTAATATTTGCAGTCTATCATTTGGCTGCTAATTACTGATTGTGTGAAATGGATGATGATGACACAGGGACAGCTGGTGAGTCCTTCCAATCACTCTATCATTATGAACATTAAAAGGAAAAAAAACTATAATAAAAAAGGAGACAAAATAATATTGCTATCATTCTGGTTTAAAACTACAACATAACAAAAAAAAAACATTAAAAAAGTTGTCTAGTAAAGATTCAGGTAAATTCAATGAATTGTGGAAGTTTTTTTCTAATTACCAGGACACTTCAGAAGGGGAGACTATGGAATTTATATATACACAATAGAGGGCTGCACCCTATAGGATGTAATCAAAATGTAGACAGTTGCTGTATAATTTGAAATGTTCTTTATCATAATGGAAGCAGATTATTAAACTGATACCAGCCTCACAGGGAAATATCCCTAAATCCTGGATTTTACCCATCATTTGAGTGTCGGGATGCTTTGCCGGTCCCAGTCTGACCACCCTTGCACACAGAAAAGCAAATTACTGCGTCAAGCATTTCTACCTGTAAATTTGCTGATCAACAGGGTTATTTCTTGTGTGTGAAGGTTTCAATCCAGGTCAAAGTTCCCCGGTCTTCAACCCTAGTAAAAACCAGGAATGTTGAACCAGGTTGAACTTCACACAAGAAATAGACCCATGTTGAAAGGCATATTACCTGGTACAAATACTTGATATGGGCATTTGCTTTTCTGTGTGCAAGGGGTATGGGCAAATGGATCTCAAACATTGACTCAGACATAAGGTAGATATGTATAGTATGTTGTTAAAAGATAACATGTTAGTTCATTTAAATAAATTGTGCTAAAAATTAGAATTAGAAGAATAACTCTACTAGCATATTGTAATACCTCACCTATTAAACATAAAAAATACAATACTACATAAAAAAAAAACATTTCTAATTGTTATTACAGTAAATGATAAATCATATTCCCAGATACGGGTAAATATACAGTACAGTAGCCAAGTTCCATTTGTAAAGTAAAATAGTTTTGCTGATATGTACAGTTCTGTTTTGCTTTCCTAGAACTTGTAAAAGAAATTTAGATGAAGAAAAACAAACAGACAGATGTTGCAATGGCTTAAGCTAATTGCTAAAGCTGACACCTATAACTGTATAACTGGTTGATTGCAGAGTTGTCCTTTTAGATTTGCTATGCAACATTTATATGCTGATGAGAAATGTCTTGAATTCTCTGCATTGATGTTTAGATTTCCTAAAAAATAAAAATGAACCTTCTAAATAAGATAAAATGTGCTTTTAGCTAACCTGATAGCTTTCACAAACAATTTTATTCCACGGTTCTCACATTCAAGAGTTTACAAATACAGTGCACACATTCTAACAGTAATATTACAACATGTTGCCAGTTAAATTCATAATTTATCCATTGTGGATCATTATTTTTACTTTTTATCTCGTCTTACCTTAACTTTTCTAAATTCTTATGTAACAATAAAGCTATTAAATATCTTACTAGAACAAGACAAAATGGAGTATGGAGAGGCGGAAAAAAAACAAGATGACAGCTTTATGCTTCAAGCAAGATGAGATGTACGAGCACCAAAAACACTAACCATTTTGAATCAATTATCAAACAAAGGGGGTAATCCAGAGAGGGTGGGGGCAGACACTGGGCTGGAGACCAGCATTTTATGGGCATCTCTATGAAAATTCTGGACTTTTCCCTGGGAACGCAGGCAGGCTGATGCCAAACAGTGGTGGAAATAAAAGTCAGTTTTCACTGACTTTTATTTCCGGAGGGGAGAGAAATGACCATCAAATGAGTTTTCTTCCCTTCAGCCAAATGTGAGGGGATGTGTTCTCGGACACGTCCTCTTACATGTTACCAAGGGGATGTGGGTGGCACTTGCAGCGGGGGGGGGGGGGGGGGGCATTCAGCAGGGCAGTGGGCGGCACTTACCCATTCATTAAGCAGTGAATCCAGGCCTAAATAAATTTGGACACTCAGAACTTGTCAGGGACTCCTAAAGGTAACTTGAACTAGGTCAGAGCCAAAACTGTAACAGATCTTCTCAAGAGATTGCATCTATTCTGCATTTGCATAGATCCCCAAGTCATTATATAGCAAGGGCATAGCCGAATATAATACAAATAGAATGTTAGGACTCTGCTTGCTAAACCATACACCTGCCTTGCTTGCCACCACCCGTGAAAATAAATAGGGCGAATAATCCCCTAATACTGAATTACAATTGAACATTTTCTCTGACATAAAGTAGAATGCAGTTAGTTGGTCTACCCCTGTTCTAGTAATAATAATAATAATAATAATAATAATAATAATAATAATAATAATAATAATAATAGTTATAATTATAGCATAGCCTTAATAAACTAAAATCTTCAAATGGTTCTGGAACATATATGAAAATAGGAGCACATTATTTACAAATAGATTTAGTAATTGCTTAGTAATAATACTGAAATAATAAAAAAAAAAATACAGAATACACAGATGTCTCTAAATAAAAAAGGAAACATTTTAAAAAAATCACACTGCTTATTCTGTACCTGGATAAATGTCAGGAAATGTAGTTCCAGAATTCAATTTAGAATTGCTACCCCCAAACTGTGAAACAGCATAATGCTCCCATACTTTTTTAACAATGCGAATTACACATTATGCCATACACCAGGGGTGGCCAACCGGTCAGAGGTAAAGAGCCAAAAAATATCGGTAGTCAAGCTAAAGAGCTGACATCATGCGTGCGCCGAAGGCGCATGCGCCAAAAAAAGGGGCATAGTTTATTTTGACTCCTTGGGTGGGTGTGATACAAATATGCCTCCAATAGTGCAGTGCCATATATACATATGCCTCCAATAGTGCCAGATATACATATGCCCCCCACGGTGACAGGTATGCACCACACGGTGCCGGGTATGCCCCTATGGTGCCAGAAAGCTGGTATGCCCCTACAGTGCCACAAACTGGTATGCCCGGACAGTGTCACAAACTTCTATGCCCCCACAGTGCAAATTTCCCAGCAGCAGCACTCACCGTTGTTGCTGCTACTGCCGGGCGGGGAGAGGACAGTCTGGTGTCCCCCTGCAGTCCTCCTGTCATTTCACTGATGGGAGAAGAGCACAACACATCGTGCATCTCCTTCCCCCTTACTTCCCTGTGACTGGGCTATCCACCAATCAAAGCTCGCTGGCCGGCTCCTGATTGGCTGCTGGCCCGCGAGCTCTGATTGGCGGACGGCCCACTCACAAGGATGCACAGTAAAGGGTAGGAGAGATGCGCGATGCATGCTCTCCTCCCCTCAGAAGGAGAAGGGATTCATGGAACCGGCAGCAGGGGGTACTGGGACGGACGGTGGGCGGCAGGCAGCAGTGGGAGCAGGAGCCTCACTTTACAAGGGGGAGAGCCGCATGAGGCTCAAGAGCCACGGGTTGGCCACCACTGCCATACACAGTGATTACCATTACATAATATACCACACACCATGATTCCTATTACATATAATGCCACATAAGTGCTGCTTACCTTCATGCTCATTGCTAAGGGTTTCTTGCTCAATGCCAGGGGTTACATGCTCAATGACGGGGCTTCATGCTCAATGTCAAAGGGGTTTCATGCTCATTGCCAAGGGGGTTTCATGCTTGTTGTCAAGGGAGTTCGATGCTCATTGCCGAGGGGGATTTATGCTCATTGCTAAAGGTGCTCTTTGCCACTAGGGAGTTAAATGCTCATTGCCAAGGAGGAGTGAAATGCTTATTGCCAAGGGGGAGTGAAATGCTCATTGCGAAGTGGGAGTGAGATGCTACTGCTTGCTGTAACAGGGACAGCTGCCAGTGGGGCAGAGGTAGAGAGCAGTGGCTGCCCAGCTGTGTTCATAGCAGGTAAACGGCTATTTGAAATCCCATACCAGTTTACAAGCTAATCAGTAGCTGCAGTGGTGGCTCCTTATTGGCTCCTGGACCACAAGTTCCAATTGGATTGTGAGCCGGCAGGAGACTTCAAATAGTTACGGACCCGAATACAGCTGGGAAGTCCACTGCTCTCTACCCAGCTTTCACTGCTTTCAATTCTAACCAGCTGGTGGCTGTCCCAGTTACCACAAGCAGCAGCACAAAGTTAGGTGCTATAGTAATCAGGGTGCTGACAGCAATGTAGAAGACACTGCCAGTGCCTTGAGTACTTTGGCAGCTTACTCAGCTGCCTACTCCGAGTACTGGGCAGGCAAGCCCTGCCTGTCTTTACAATAAATAACCCATGGTTTATGCTGGACTGCTCACATAACTCTCAACCTAACTTTAAATAACTGTACATAATTTCCCCTGTGTAGTAGCCACATGAAATATGGTATTATTACATTTATCTCTTATTTAAGATATAATATTATTGGAAAGAAGACTACTCTGGTATGTGGAGTACAAGCAGATGTAACATACAGTAAGTAAAAAATAATAAAAATTTTAAAAGAACAGTAAGTAATTAGGCGGCTGCAAAAATTAAAGATTTAAAAGCATTTTATTGTATATGTTAAATATAACCAAAATATAATTAATATTTGAGTATTTTGTCTACAATGTGTATCAGTACCTCTAATAAAGTATAAAACCTTCACACTGCCCAAGCCATTGGCTCCATAGTGGGAGGGAAAGAGGCGGGCAAGGGGCTGAAACAGGAGAATGCCCACTGTTAGCTTGTGAGTACGGCCCTCATACCTTTGACTGTCTGTAAATACCCAGTTTGTTGTATCACTGTCTCCTATTGTAAAGCACAACAGAATATGCTGCGCTATCTGTATAAGAAACTGTTCATAAATAATAAATAAAATAAATGGGCATCCACATAAAAACATGGGGCATTCCCCCTGCAGATGCAGGCATGGCAATTGGCAGGCGGTGATTGACATCACCGAGAAATGCCTCAGTCTCGGGGAACAGCTGCAAGCGTAAACAAACTTGCAGCTCCTCGTGTTTGTATGGTGTCGAGCTACTCAGTTTTTTTTGGCCTACTTGTAATAAGAGGATGTGATCTAACCTGGAGGGGCTGGTGAGTATAATTTATTTTCACAGGTACCCCTATGGTTTTCTGCAGGAGAAATGACAAGATAGGTATGTATATGTGACTGTTGTGTGTATTAAAGTTGTATTTACATTATTTTTCTTTTTGGGACAATTGTTTAGTTGTAGAACCACAAGACTCAGAGGGTACATTTTTGCCCCCCATGCTGGGACTTCATGGATCTGACTGAATCGTGCAGGCATCAGGCAAATACACTTGGAAAATGAGAAGTGCTTTCCAGGTGTATTTTATGCTGAATTACTGCCCATATTCAGCATCCGACCTGATAGTAAATTTGGATTCACCATTTAAGTGAATGGTGAAATACAAAAGTGTTCTTTCGTATTCATTCGTAAAATAAAATATACCATTCATAAAACTGATAACACAGATGTAATTTCTTGTTTTTGCTCATTTATGTATTCTGCAGTGGAACCCTTGTGACACCATATTAATAAATGATTATAGTAATAATACTAATAACAACAACAGCAGTGGTTCGTACCTCTGTGGAGGAGGGGGGCTGATATGATGCGCCCACCCCTCCCCCCCCCCACTGCTGCCGCTGCTGTGCTCGTGTTTCCTCACTGCTGCTGCTTCTGCCACAAATTCAGTAGCCAGCCGCTGGTTCCTGGCACAGGGCCAGTGCATGCGCAAAGGCTTCTTACATACTGCACATGCGCTGGCCCCAGTCTCTATGGGCTATTTTTGCAGCAGATCCTGGAGGCATAATCAAGGTAGAACCCATTTTTAAGGCTGCCCCACAGCTGTGCATAGAGAGGCATCCCGGAGGGAGGGAACACTGAGTCCCAATGACTGCCTTGAGTGACTGGCAGTTCGGACTTCTAATAGGAAGTCACTGCCAGTCACAGTGAAGCCAAAGCAGTCTCACAAACTGCATCTGGCTTCACATAGGCATAGAACAAATTTGACCTGGGGTGGCTGCTGCAGCACATAGGTAAAAACGGTACTCTTTACCTAGCACGGCGCCCACGATTTTGATCGTGGGCATCGCAGGTAAAAAAATCGCGGGCATCGCGGCCATTGAAGGCACTAAAAATCGGGTGCGACGCGACCGACGCGATGCCCGCGATTTCCCATAGGGATCAATGTTAAATTTCTTAATTGACCCAATTTTACTGTTCAATGCCTCAATGGACCCGATTTTTTCCATAGGAAACAATGTTAAATGGCCCACAAAGGCCAAATAGCCACCCTGAAGTGTGAAATGGCCCCCACAATTGTTAACGCCACCCAAAGATCAACGTCAACCCGAAGCATGGCGAGCGCAGGCGAACTACACGCGAACTACACGCAGACGTGGATAGTGGGGGTATGAAAAAGTCGTAGAATGCGTACCGCCGCCCCTGAGAATAGAATAGTGTGGCGAGCGCAGCGAGCCACCGAGCCCGAAGTGTGGCGAGCGCAGCGAGCCCCGCGAGGGGACGCGGATACCTTCACAGGTAAACGCGTCCCTTCGCGGGCTTCACAGGTATCCGCGGCCGCTCGCCACGCTTCGGGCTCGGTGGCTCGCTGAGCTCGCCACACTATTCTATTCTCAACTCCACGCCGACGTGGATAGTGGGGGTATGAAAAGGTCGTAGGACGCGTACTGCCGCCCCTCGCGGGCTCGCTGCGCTCGCCACGCTTCGGGTTCACGTTGATCGTGGGGTGGCGTTAACAATTGTGGGGGCCATTTCACACTTTAGGGTGCCTATTTGGCCTCTGTGGACCATTTAACATTGTTTCCTATGGAAAAACCGGGTCAATTGAGGCATTGAACAGAAAAATCGGGTCAATTGAGAAATTTAACATTGTTCCCTATGGGAAATCGCGGGCATCGCGTCGGTCGCGTCGCACCAGATTTTTAAGTGCATTCAATGCCCGCGATGACCGCGATGGGCGCCGTGCTAGGTAAAGAGTACCGTAAAAACTGCCACTGAACAACAAACAATAATAATAATAATAATACTGCAGGCATTCCTTAATTATTGGCTCAGGAGAGTGTCACTGTCGTTTTCATGCTAAAGAGGTACCTATTATAAATACATGTGTGCGCATGCATTTAACTCAAGCTTCACTATACTGATTACCTGTAAAATTGTTTAAATATTTTGAATGGGTCCTACAAAGGGTACAGTGATAATGAAAATTCAGTTTTTGGCTTGAATCTCTGACCAAATTATAACCACAAATAAAAAGTTAATGTAACTCAAAAGGCTGAAAAGAATTACTGAAATGATTGAAAGTTTTCATTTCTGATTTAACATATTGTATTTAAGCTCTTAATACTTTATGCTTAGAAAATATTAGGTACGCGTTCTAGTTTGCAAAATGTGTAGAAATTAATTACAACATCTATTAAAAGTCAAGTTCTAAAAATATAGGATGTATTTAAATTTCTTGAAACATTGTCACCACGCCATAATTCGTCTTTATACACCGTAAATGTCAATGCAATTGTGGATTCAAGAATTAGACAGTAAAATATGCTTGCTAGTATAATGTCTCCTTGAAACAATTAAATTGTGTTTCCAGTCACAGCAATATGGTGCCAAATGATCTTTGCAAGTTACACTTTTAATTAGTGAGAAAGTCATTACTTTCCTTGGAATTTAAAAGTGAATTGGTTTAAACAGCAGCATGCATATATTGTCTATAGCAGATGGCTTAGAAGGCTGACACATGTTAACTTGTTTTTGTTTGCTATTGGATAAAGTAAAGAAACCTTGAAAGGTGCATTGTATATTTATTAACTAAGGCACATATCTGTATGGTGTGCCAGGTTATTTGGTACTATTGTGAAAAGCACATCTTAAATATTCTCTAGTGCAGTAGAACAAGCTTTACAAAGTCTATTAAACAACAGCAATTTATATTCAGTACTGTCAAATGTACAGTATTTTATGAATTTCATCTGGTATTCTACTGCAACAGTGTCAGACTGGGTATGAAGGGCCTCCCGGGAGAATTCAATGAAAGGCAACCATGATTAGAGCTTTAGCCATCCTTTAGAGGGAGTATAGCCAGCTACCACAGATGCCTAATTAATCATAAGAGTGCATGGTCTGGCCCTTGATAAGAATAGTAAATACTACTAGTGCATGTACTATATGATAATGTATAGTAATGTACTGTAGAAAATCAACCACACTCCATTGCAGTATATTGTACCATAAGTATAATTCAAATGTATTGTCTGGAACGTGATCGCTAGACGAGAGTGTGGTGTCCACAAAGGGTTCCCCCATATTTCTATGTTGGCAGAACTGACCTAGCACAGCAGACATGTCAAAGCTTTATTTCCAAAGGCAGGAGTATAGATATAAATGCTGTGAATCTGTTGCAGAGGTAGAAGATCAGCCATTGTTTGGCAGCTCCAAGGCTAGAAGTACTGATATTCAATTTAACTGTGATCCTATTCAGTTGACGCATGGGAGCTCTACATAGGGCTGCCATCAGAAATTGTAAAACTGACAAAATAGGCAGGACCCCTACCCCTTCTCAAACAGCCAGCATGCCTTGTGAGGCATTCTTGTCTGCAGAACTGGCTCTGTGTCCGTGATTTTTTATTTACAACAAATTATACTTAGTTGACTACAGTCATGGGCTCCCTTCATGTACAAAGCTAGGACTGGGGGCCTAATGGGTTTCCCTGATGGCAGCCCCTGCTGTACATATAAAATGCCCGTTGGTATATCTCAAGGACCAGTTTTTGCAGCCCTGACATATACAGTTAATGCCTTATACTTGGGGATGGTATCCAAAAATATTTAGATCTTCATAGTTTAATTAGTATTAACCAACATGGGTTTGTGAAAAATCGCTCATGCCAAACAAATTTATTAGACCTCTATGAGGATGTCAGCAACTACCTTGATAATGGAAATGCTGTAGACGTGGTATTTCTAAATTTTGCTAAGGCTTTTGATACAGTGCCACACAAGAGGTTGACAAATAAAATGAATTGACTAGTGGGTAAGAATTTGTAGATGGGTAGGGAACTGACTGTGTAATAGAGAACAGAGAGTGGTTGTGAACGGCGCAGTATTACATATGCTACCAGTGCTAAGTGGAGTGCCACAGGGGTCAGTACTAGGGCCCATTTTATTTAACTTATTTATTAACGATATTGGGGTGGGAATACTCAGCAATGTTTCCATCCTTGCTGATGACACAAAACTGAGCAGAGTAATTAGATCAACCGAGGATGTCTCCGCGATTCAGAATGATCTTAATAAACTACTGTAGATGATGGGCAAAAAAGTGGAAAATTAGGTTCAATGTGGATAAATGCAAGGTTATGCACCTTGGGAGACATAACCAATGTGATAGTTATAACCTAAGCAGGGAGGCATTGGATAATTCAGAACTTGAAAAGGACCTAGGAGTCCAAATAGATAACAAACTGGGGTTTAGTGCCCAATGTCACATAGAAACAAATAAGGCCAACAGGATACTAGCATATATAAAAAGTGGTATGGAAACTAGGGACTCAAAAGTAATCATGGCACTGTACAAAGCATTGGTTAGACCACATCTAGAATATGGAGTACAATTCTGGGCCCCATACCATAAAAAAGACATTATAGAACTGAAAAAAAATCCAAAGAAGAGCAACAAAGCTAATAAAGGGAATGGAGAATTAAGCTACAGTATGAGGACAAATTGAACAAATTGGGATTGTTTACAATAGAGAAGAGAAGTTTAAAGGGGGACATGCTTAACATGTACAAATATGTCAGGGGCCAATATAAGGAACTGTCAAGCGCTCTTTTTACTGCAAGGAAGCACTCTAGGATGCGTGGGCATGAGTTTAGATTAGAGGAAATAAGATTTTGTTCCCTTAGAAGGAAAGAAATAAGATTGGACAAACATCTATTAATAAAAACATTGAAGGGTACAAATAAGAATCAAAATCTGTCTTTAAAGATATCAGGATACACTACATATAACAAGGGATAAGCTAATAGATCATACTCGCTAAAACCAAGGTTGAACTCGATGGACGCAAGTCTTGATTCAGCCTTAACTACTATGTAACTATGCAACTATGTAACTTGTACTATAGCTGCATTTCAAACAACAAATACAGGACCATTTTTAATTTACCTCCATGGACTTTTTGCATTGACTAAATTTCTACACAGTGAATTATCTTAAGTCATTAAGTTTGTTATGTACATTTGCTTACATTAGATAATCACCACATTCCAGAGAATGATGAACAGGACATATCACATTGTTATTAAGCAATGGAATACAGTAACTGATTCATGTGGTCATTTCTTTATGCAGGACAGGCAAGAAAAAAATGTTACACTTTTACATTTATGGCATACTGTAAGTACAATGAAAATGAATGGGGCCTTCATTCAAGTGTTATAGCAGTACTTAATTCAATTCAATTTTCCTGTTGATATGTTAACCCTTTAAATATTTCAGCTTCTTAATCAGGTATTAGTTAAATCATGAAAAGCAAATTAATAAGTCAGGGGGTGGGGTGGGGGGTTGCTATGGATCTTGTTCCATAACCACTCTGCCTCATTTCACTGTTTTGAACATCAGAGGTCTCATACAGTATCTCTGGCAGTGACCTAACTTTGGAACCCAAAAATTCTGTATGTTACCAGAAGAACATGACTTCCTTGAAATTGGTGCTAAATAGTGTGCAGTCTCTCTATGCTTTATGTATACAGATGGAGCCAGTCTCATCTAGCTGTCTTTGGACAGCCATGGTGTGCCATGCTGAGCCAAGGCCTATTGTACTCAGATGCAATACAATACATAGAACAATACAGTAGGGGATCATCAGAGTAATCCCATTACTCACTTAATCCTATTAAATGGCTAGATGAGGATTGCTCCATCTGTATTTGCCCGATCTTGCCCTTCCTACTTTCTACCATTTTGACAGAGAATGCTGGTGCTTCCTCACTGTCATTGCATTGCATACTTGGCCATACACTTATACGATTTGGGCTCTTTTCATCAGATTCTAGTGGATTAGGCCAAGAAAAGTGTGCCAAAACATATGTGCCTAAATTCCAATTTCAAAGAATCTACCTCCAACCATGTTCCTAATATCTCTGAATTTGTATACTGTAGCAGCTGCAGATTTTTTAATACAAATTTTGTTGTTGCCTGAATACAGACTTTAGGCTGTCATAAATTATTCTGAAGTATTGCATGCAGCCTTACATGTGATTTCATACCTAAGTGCTATTTAGATTTTAATCATAATATTGGAATTATGCTGTCATTTTTAGTAATATCATCAGCTGCTATCAATTGTGAACTTACTTCTCATCAATCCGTTTCATCAACAAGTAAATTGAAGAGTCACTACTGCCAATGGATGCAAGTTATCTATGATTCTATTGCATACCCTTGTTTATATTGCATATGTTATTTGAACAATCACTATTTTTTAGTTCAGTGGACGTTATATATGATTCAACTGCATAGCAGTGTTTAAATTGCATAGGTAAATTGAATAGATATTTGTTGTTTGTTAAGCTCCAGTTATCTGCCATATGGTATGCTATGTTTTTTTAATTCATTTATTGCTAAGCTTTTTAATGAGAAGCTTATTAGGAGGAGTTTGTAATCATTGCCTCCACAAGGCAAATTTAACTTTTAACCCCTTCCTGACAGAGCCAGTTTTTGCGTTCCTGACAGAGTCCTTTTTTTTCAAATCTGACATGTCTCACTTAAGTGGGGATAACTTTTTTTTGCTTTTACTTATCCCAGTGATTTTGAGATTGTTTTTTCGTGACACATTGTACTTCAAATTAGTGGTAAATTTGGGTCGATACAGTCTGTGTTTTTTTGTGAAAAATACCAAAATGTCGTAAAAAAATGGAAAATTTAGCAATTTGCAAAATGTTAAATTTTCTGCTTGTGAGACAATCATACCACTCAAAATAGTTAATAACTAACATAGACCATATGTCTACTTTATGTTTCCATCATTATTTCAACTTCCTTTTAATTTTTTTGGACACTAGGAGGCTTACAATATGAATAGCAAATTCTCAAATTTTCAAGAAAATTTCAAACACTGATTTTTTTAGGGACCAGTTCAGTTCTGATGTGACTTTGAGGGACTTGTATGTGAGACACCCCCATAAATGATACCATTTCAAAAACTGCACCCCTCACAGTATTCAAAACAGCATTTTAGAAGTTTGTTAACCCTTTAGGTGTTTCACAGGAATTAAAACAAAGTGTAGGTGAAATTTCAAAATTTCATTTTTTTTGCAGATTTGCAATTTTAATACATTTTTCTAAGGAACACAGTACATTTTACTAGAGAAATGTGACTAAAAATTGATTTCACCAATTCTTTTGTTTTCATAAATATCCTATATGTGGCCCTAGTGTGCACGTTGACCAAACCACAGGCTTCATAATAGAAGGAGCACCTACTTGATTTTGGAGCCTCCTTTTTATGAGATTATTTTTTAGGCACCATGTAGGTTTCTAGGCACCATAAGATGCTAAAAGTTAGGAACCCCCCCACAAGTGACCCCATTTTGCAAACTACACCCCTCAGGGAATTTTTTACACAAAAATGCAGTTCTGGCTCCAAATTTGTCATTTTCAGAAGGTATGAAGGAGACAAAGCACCCCAAAATCTGTGCCCCAATTTCTCCCGAGTACGGCAATGCCTCACATGTGACCAAAAAATACCATTTGGGTGCATGGCAGGACTCAGAAGGGAAGGAGTGATTTTTGGATTTTGCAGCTCAGATTCTGGTGGAATTTTGGTGGGTGCTATGTCGCATTAGCAAGACCCCCCAAGCACCAATACAGTGGAACCCCCCCACAAGTGACCCCATTTTGCAAACTACACCCCTCAGGGAATTCATCTAGGGGTATAGTGTACATTTCAAACCCCCAGGGGTTTCACCAATTTTGATACAAGTGGGCAGTGAAAATGAAAAATTACATTTTTTTACACAAAAATGCAGTTCTGGCTCAAAATTTTTCATTTTCACAAGGAATGAAGGAGAAAAAGCACCCCAAAATCTGTGCCCCAATTTCTCCCGAGTACGGCAATGCCTCACATGTGACCAAAAAATACCAGTTGGGTGCATGGCAGGACTCAGGAGGGGAGGAGTGATTTTTGGATTTTGCAGCACAGATTTTGGTGGAATGAATGGTGGGTGCTATGTTGCACCAATACAGTGGAACCCCCCCACAAGTCACCCCATTTTGCAAAGTACACCCCTCAGGGAATTCATCTAGGGGTATAGTGTACATTTCAAACCCCCAGGGGTTTCACCAATTTTGATACAAGTGGGCAGTGAAAATGAAAAATTACATTTTTTTACACAAAAATGCAGTTCTGGCTCAAAATTTTTCATTTTCAGAAGGTATGAAGGAGAAAAAGCACCCCAAAATATGTGCCCCAATTTCTCCCGAGTACGGCAATGCCTCACATGTGACCAAAAAATACCAGTTGGGTGCATGGCAGGACTCAGAAGGGAAGGAGTGATTTTTGGATTTTGCAGCTCAGATTCTGGTGGAATTTTGGTGGGTGCTATGTCGCATTAGCAAGACCCCCCAAGCACCAATACAGTGGAACCCCCCCACAAGTGACCCCATTTTGCAAACTACACCCCTCAGGGAATTCATCTAGGGGTATAGTGTACATTTCAAACCCCCAGGGGTTTCACCAATTTTGATACAAGTGGGCAGTGAAAATGAAAAATTACATTTTTTACACAAAAATGCAGTTCTGGCTCAAAATTTTTCATTTTCAGAAGGTATGAAGGAGAAAAAGCACCCCAAAATCTGTGCCCCAATTTCTCCCGAGTACGGCAATGCCTCACATGTGACCAAAAAATACCATTTGGGTGCATGGCAGGACTCAGAAGGGAAGGAGTGATTTTTGGATTTTGCAGCTCAGATTCTGGTGGAATTTTGGTGGGTGCTATGTCGCATTAGCAAGACCCCCCAAGCACCAATACAGTGGAACCCCCCCACAAGTGACCCCATTTTGCAAACTACACCCCTCAGGGAATTCATCTAGGGGTATAGTGTACATTTCAAACCCCCAGGGGTTTCACCAATTTTGATACAAGTGGGCAGTGAAAATGAAAAATTACATTTTTTTACACAAAAATGCAGTTCTGGCTCAAAATTTTTCATTTTCAGAAGGCATGAAGGAGAAAAAGCACCCCAAAATATGTGCCCCAATTTCTCCCGAGTACGGCAATGCCTCACATGTGACCAAAAAATACCAGTTGGGTGCATGGCAGGACTCAGAAGGGAAGGAGTGATTTTTGGATTTTGCAGCTCAGATTCTGGTGGAATTTTGGTGGGTGCTATGTCGCATTAGCAAGACCCCCCCAAGCACCAATACAGTGGAACCCCCCCACAAGTGACCCCATTTTGCAAACTACACCCCTCAGGGAATTCATCTAGGGGTATAGTGTACATTTCAAACCCCCAGGGGTTTCACCAATTTTGATACAAGTGGGCAGTGAAAATGAAAAATTACATTTTTTACACAAAAATGCAGTTCTGGCTCAAAATTTTTCATTTTCAGAAGGTATGAAGGAGAAAAAGCACCCCAAAATCTGTGCCCCAATTTCTCCCGAGTACGGCAATGCCTCACATGTGACCAAAAAATACCAGTTGGGTGCATGGCAGGACTCAGAAGGGAAGGAGTGATTTTTGGATTTTGCAGCTCAGATTCTGGTGGAATTTTGGTGGGTGCTATGTCGCATTAGCAAGACCCCCCAAGCACCAATACAGTGGAACCCCCCCACAAGTGACCCCATTTTGCAAACTACACCCCTCAGGGAATTCATCTAGGGGTATAGTGTACATTTCAAACCCCCAGGGGTTTCACCAATTTTGATACAACTGGGCAGTGAAAATGAAAAATTACATTTTTTTACAGAAAAATGCAGTTCTGGCTCAAAATTTTTCATTTTCAGAAGGTATGAAGGAGAAAAAGCACCCCAAAATCTGTGCCCCAATTTCTCCCGAGTACGGCAATGCCTCACATGTGACCAAAAAATACCAGTTGGGTGCATGGCAGGACTCAGAAGGGAAGGAGTGATTTTTGGATTTTGCAGCACAGATTTTGGTGGAATGAATGGTGGGTGCTATGTTGCTCCTATACAGTGGAACCCCCCTACAAGTCACCCCATTTTGCAAAGTACACCCCTCAGGGAATTCATCTAGGGGTATAGTGTACATTTCAAACCCCCAGGGGTTTCACCAATTTTGATACAAGTGGGCAGTGAAAATGAAAAATTACATTTTTTTACACAAAAATGCAGTTCTGGCTCAAAATTTTTCATTTTCAGAAGGAATGAAGGAGACAAAGCACCCCAAAATCTGTGCCCCAATTTCTCCCGAGTACGGCAATGCCTCATGTGTGACCAAAAAGTGGCAGGACTCAGAAGGGAAGGAGTGATATTTGGATTTTGCAGCACAAATTCTGGTGGAATGATGGTGGGTGCTATGTCGCATTAGCAAGACCCCCAAAGCACCAATACAGTGGAACCCCCCCACAAGTGACCCCATTTTGCAAACTACACCCCTCAGGGAATTCATCTAGGGGTATAGTGTACATTTCAAACCCCCAGGGGTTTCACCAATTTTGATACAAGTGGGCAGTGAAAATGAAAAATTACATTTTTTTACACAAAAATGCAGTTCTGGCTCAAAATTTTTCATTTTCAGAAGGAATGAAGGAGACAAAGCACCCCAAAATCTGTGCCCCAATTTCTCCCGAGTACGGCAATGCCTCACATGTGACCAAAAAATACCAGTTGGGTGCATGGCAGGACTCAGAAGGGAAGGAGTGATTTTTGGATTTTGCGGCTCAGATTCTGGTGGAATGAATGGTGGGTGCTATGTGGCATTAGCAAGACCCCCGAAGCACGGTGAAATGATGAACCTAAAAATCCATAGATGTGTGGTATATTTTAAAACACTCCTTTATACATAGGCCGGGTTTGTCGGGGCAAGTGTCACACTGGAAAATAGTTTGCTTTCTTATTCCCTTTTTATAGCAAACTTTGCACCTTTTTTGTGTCCTGCCCTTTTTTCCAGTGGAGGGGATTTCATCAGGAAAATGCTGCCCTGGTACAATACGGGGGCCAGTACTAGAAGTACTGGGGCCCTCTGCCTGCTGGTTCCCAAATACTAGGCCCTTTATGACTTCCTCTTGAAAGTGCATAAATGTCCCCCTCTGGCCGGTAGAACGGAATAGCACGTAAGCGTTATACAGTGCCATCTGGATGATATACACGGCCAGCTTCTTGTACCAGATTTTTGTTTTCCGCAGGGCACTGTACGGCTTCAGTACCTGATCTGAAAGATCCACTCCGCCCATGTACCTATTGTAATCCAGGATACAATTAGGTTTGGAGGTGTGGGTACTGGTACCTCGTACAGGGACGGAGGTGGTACTGTCTCCATGAATTGTTGTCAGTATAAGGACATCCCTCTTGTCCTTATATTTGACCAACAACATATTTTCGGTGCATATTCCCCTGCTTTCACCCCTTATCATTACTTGGGCAATGTGCGTTTTTGGGAGGCCTCTTTGGTTCTTGCGCACAGTACCGCAAGCTGCTGTACCTCTTGAACCAAGGGCCTTAAACAGGGGGATGCTGGTGTAAAAGTTATCCACATAGAGGTGATAACCTTTATCCAGGAAGGGGTGCACTAAATCCCAGACAATTTTTCCACTAACACCTACGAGGGAGGGGGGGCATTCTGGCGGTTCAATTCTTGAATCCTTCCCTTCATATACCCTAAACCTGTGAGTGTACCCTGAGGTGCTTTCACACAGCTTATACATTTTTATGCCATACCTTGCCCTCTTACTGGGAAGGTACTGGCGGAATTTAACCCTTCCTTTAAAATGTATAAGGGACTCGTCTATGCAAATGAATTTATCTGGGATGTACATGTCTTCAAATTTGGCACTGAAATGATCAATGACCGGCCTGACTTTGAATAGCCGGTCAAAGGTGGGATCATCTCTGGGTGGGCACTGTGCATTATCGTTGTAATGCAAAAATTTAAGGATCGTCTCAAATCGAGCCCGGGGCATGGCCATACGGTAAAATGGGGTGCTGTACAGAACATCTGTACTCCAATATTGCCTAATTTCTGGCTTTTTTACTATGCCCATATGAAACACCAGACCCCAAAACGTCATCATCTCTACTGCATCTACAGGGGTCCACCTAGCAAATGATGATGTGGGGTTTTGAGCAATAAACTGCTGGGCATATAAATTAGTTTGGTCCACCATTAAATTTATAAAATCATCAGAGAAAAATAATTTGAAAAAGTCAATTTCTCTGAGACCTGTGGAATCAAATTGGATTCCTGGCATGGCCAAAAACTCAGGAACCTGGGGCTCAAAATTGTCTGGTGGTGGGGTCCATACGAGATCAATTATTGGGGGGGGGGGTCTCAGCTGCTCTACGGGGGCGTCTTTGAGGGGGTCCCTCATCACCAGAGGAGGAAGAGGAGCTTAAGGCGAATCCTTCAAATTCCCCGCTTGCATCACTGGCTGTGTCAGAGTCAGAAGCAAGCATGGCATATGCCTCCTCCACTGAATACATTCTTCTGGATGACTGGGATGACATTTGGGATGACATTTGGGATGACATTTGGGATGCCATTTTTATTTTTGTGTTACTGGTAGTGAAATGTTTCAACACGTGTATAGTGTAGGGGGGGTACAAACTTTATTTCAACCAGGGGGGTATGTAGTGTGTAGTGTGTATGTAGTGCAGAAAAAAAAAATACTTTATACAAAAAAAAAAAAATGAAGGGGTTAAAAAAAAAAAAATTGAAGGGGTTAAAAAAAAAAAAAAAAGGTCCTGCGCCAAAAATTGAGCACAGATGTTGGTCAGTAACGTCCGTCACTGAACAGCGCTCAAAGGCAACAGGAATTTGATCAAAAAAAAAAAAATAGATCAACCCTGTGCCGAAAAAGATGATCAGTGATGTACGTCACTGATCAGCGCACAGCGGCCACAGGACACCCACAAAATCACAGTGTGTGTAAAAAAAAAATTAAAAAAAGACCCCACAGCACACACAAAAAAAAAAAAGGTGATCAGTGATGCGACACTGATTACCAGTGAGGGGCAGCAGGTGCACAACCTTTGGTGCAACTGACAGTGCAACTGGCAGGTATATATAAAAAAAAAAAAACCTCTGCACCCCCAAAAAGTTGCTGATCACCTCAGATATAGTGATCAGCACAAAAGGCGGGGGCAGCAGACACAAAATTTAGCACTCTCTATCACTCTCTGTCACTATCTCTCTCTATCTCTCTATCTCTCACTATCTAACACTCTATGACACTGCAGCAGCAGCAGTGACAGGTATATATATATATATATAAAAAAAACCTGCGCCCCCAAAAAGTTGCTGATCAGTTAATTTATACTGATCAGCACAAAAGGGGGGGGCAGCAGTCAGTTATATAAAAAATATATAGAACAATCTGTCACTATCTCTATCTCTCTCTCTCTATCTCTCTCTATCTCTCTCTATCTCTCTATCTATAACTATCACACTGCAGCAGCACAAAATATAGCACTCTCTGTCACTAGGCCTCTCTATCTCTCTCTCTCTATCTCTCTCTATCTCTCTCTATCTCTCTCTATCTCTCTCTATCTCTCTCTATCTCTCTCTATCTCTCTATCACACTGCAGCAGCACAAAATATAGCACTCTCTGACACTATCTCTCTCTATCTCTCTCTATCTAACTAACGCTATTACACTGCAGCAGCACAAGTTCACAACACAGGAAGTCACAAGTAACAGGATCCAGGAAGCATCCAGCACACTACAAGCAGTGATGAAGCAGGCAAGATATTTGCAAGGATCAGGTAAGTATTTTGCAAGGTTCTGGTCAGTATATCGCGGCAGCTAGGCACGGTGACCGCACTGCACGCAATTCCAGACCGGAATGGCGTCTGCAGTGCAGTCACCGTTAGTTTAAACCCCCCTCCATGGCTGTGATTGGTCCGTCGGTCCGACGGACCAATCACGGCCTTTGGGGGCGGGCGGGGTGAGGTGGGGTGACACCAGTGTCACCCTTACACCCCGCGGTGATTGGTGCTGTACTTTACAGCACCAATCACCTCCGATCGCGTGTCACCGGCGAACGTTATTCGCCGGTGACACAGAAAACGCTGTAATTGGCTGTTCACACTGAACAGCCAATCACAGCGATCGCCGACGGGGGGGCGGCATCGCAGCCCCCCCTGGGCATGCAGGGACATGTCTGCTGCCATGACGTACATTTACGCCATGTGTCGGGAAGTACTTCCCGACCATGACGTAAATGTACGTCAATTGTCGGGAAGGGGTTAAAAGGTCATTGGCTGAAGGAACTGTACTTACAGATGTGTCGACTTCATACCTCCCAACATGACCCTCTCCAGGAGGGACAAAACTCTCTGCTTCTGGACTTTCCTCTTAATGTATGATTGCCATCACCTGTGTTGAAAGAAGTTTCTTAGCAAGTAACCTGTTCAACACAGGTGGTTGTAATCATACATTGAAAGGGAAGTCCAGGAACAGAGCATTGTGTTCCTCCTAGAAAGGGTCATGTTGGGAGGTTTGCGACTTACAATTTTTTTGACCAATTTGGTTGAAAGACATTTCCATTGAACCCAGTGTCCTGGACGAAAGATGTTGACAAAAGATATTGTCAACAAACAAACGATGAATGATGATGCACATACCCGCCAGTTGTTCATCGAGATTGTTCGTCAACTGTGCATGCAGCTCAATTTGAATATCTTTCAAAAAGAGCCTATAAACTGTAGCTAGATCTTTCTTCTTTCGTCTGTCGTCAATATCTTTCATCAACATCTTTAGTCCAGGACACTGGGTTCAATGGAAATGTCTTTCAACCAAATTGGTCATAAAAATTGCACCCTTACACCTTTTTATTTATTTTTTTACTTTATTTGGTATGACAAATATAGCACAGCTTACTAAGCTGCTTCTTCACGAGTAATATTTGGATGGATTCTAAAAAACATTGTTGTGGCTAAGTCATGGAGTTCATGGCGTGCCTAATTGAGCCATGTGGCTAGATATTAGGAAATGTATTTATGGACACATCTGTACATAACAGTGATTACAAAAAAGTACATTGCATAGGTAAAATAAACAGTCACTATTCCTATTGGATGCATTGATGTTTGATTCTATTGCATAGCAGTGCATATATAAATTAAATAGTAATTTTTTTTAAGCTCCAGTTGTCTGCCGGTACGTCATGCTTGTTTTTTTAAGTTTTTTTATGGCTTTTATTGGGAATGTATTGAAAGACATTTGTAATCATTTCATTTACATGGTACAGTTCAGTATTTCAAGATCATTGTAAAGATGAAGTCTTAGCTGCAGGTGCTTACATAAAATTTATATTTCAATTAAAATCATAATATCAGCATTATACTGGTGTTAAACCGAAAGGTAAACAGAATGGAAATATACAACAAATCAACAATACTACAGATGCACTGAGATGCAGTCACGTTGAAAAGGACAAATTAGGATTTCTGAACAGTAAAACATTGAACAAAATGACCAAACAGGAAATGTGAACTTTAAACTTAACATTTTGTTATGTACTGTCTGAACATGGCTAGGAATGACTAGGAATGTGTGCAAATGATAGGAGCTTAGGAGACAAAATTCCAGAACTGAAAATTAAAAATTGAAAATTGTGGCTATTACAAAGTTGTGCTCATAAGTTTATATACCCTAGCAGAATTGGTGATTTTCTGGCCATTTGTCAGAGAATATAAATGATATTTCACAAACTTTTCTCTCACTCATGGTTAGTGGTTGGTTGAAGCCATTTATTGTCAAACAACTGTGTTAACTCTTTTTAAATCATAATGACTACAGAAACTATCAAAATGACCATGATCAAAAGTTTACATACCCTGGAGATTTTGAGCTGATAACATGCAGACAAGTTGACAGAAACGGGTTTGAATGGCTACTAAAGGTAACCATCCTCACCTGTGATCTGTTTGATTGTAATCAGTGTGTGTATAAAAGGTCAGTAAATTTCTGGTCTCCTGAAAGACCCTTGCATCTTTCATCCAGTGCTGCACTGACGTGTCTGGATTCTGAGCCATGGGGAAAGCAAAAGAATTGTCAAACGATCTGCAGGAAAATGTAATTAAACTGGATAAAACAGGAAAGGGATAGAAAAGATATCCAATCAATTGAGAATGCCAATCAGCAAACTCTAATTAAGAAGTGGAAAATGAGGGATTCTGTGGAAACCAAATCACGTTCAGGTAGACCGACAGAGAAAATTCCACAAATCGCTTGAAATGCAGGACCCTCTGAAAAAAAGTGATGTGGTTGTTTCAAGATGCACAATAAGGAGGCATTTGAAGAAAAATGGGCTGCATGGTCGAGTCACCAGAAGAAGGCCACTACTATGCAAATGCCACAAAACATCCCGCTTACAATACTCCAAACAGCACAGAGACAAGCCTCAAAACTTCTGGAACAAAGTCATTTGGAGTGATGAGACCAAAGTTGAGCTTTTTGGCCACAACCATAAAAGTTACATTTGGAGAGGAGTCAACAAGGCCTATGATGAAAGGAACACCATTCCTACTGTGAAACATGGAGGTAGATCGCTGATGTTTTGGGGATGTGTGAGCTACAGTACAAAGGCACTGGAAACTTGGTCAAAATTGATGGCAAGATGAATGAAGCATGTTATCAGAAAATACTTGAGGACTCATCAGCCCGGAAGCAGCACATGGGATGTACTTTGACGTTCCAACATGACAATAATCCAAAACACAAGGACAAGTCGACCTGTCATTGTGTACAGCAGAATAAAGTGAAGGTTCTGGAATGGCCATCTCAGTCTCCTGACCTCAATATCATTGAGTCACTCTGGGGAGATCTAAAACGTGCAGTTCATTCATGACTGCTTAAGAATTTACAGGAACTGGAGGCTTTTTGCCAAGAAGAATGGGCAGCTTTACAATCTGAGAAAATAAAGAGCCTCCTCCACAACTACCAAAAAAGTCTTCAAGCTGTCATTGATGTTAAAGGGGGCAATAAAGCTATATATATTGTGGATATATAGTCCTCAAAGATAGAGGATATATAGCACCCTTATGGAGGATAATGATAATCAGGTTAGGAAAAAGGATATTAATACATAAATACACGTAGAAACAGTCATATGGATTATTTTGGATATTCACAGACACACATTCAGCTCAACTTGGTCAAGTTAAATTATCGAACTTATCATTAAATATCCCCTTCAACTTTTTCTTTAAGCTCCTCTTATTATCCATTTTGCATATCATTCATTCGCCCCTCCCTGGGTAATTGGGAGCCGCAAACACACTCCTTCCTACTTGCACTCCAACAGCTAGAAGCCGGAAACCCCGGACTTCAGGCTGCATTCCACAGAGTTTTAGAGATGGCGTGTATCTCCCGACACAAGCCGGAGTTTTACATGCCACTACATATCCCGTCTCTGTCTTCTGTCTCCCTATCAAGCCCTATTAAGGGTTGATATTCACAATTATGTATGTGTCTCTCCACAGCACCCGCCTTTTCGCGGGCTACCATTAATACTAATATGCGTTCCACGGGACCGGAAGTTGGACGCTGTGTGCGTTCCAATGACCGGAAGTGCAACACAATTAGGTATATTGCTGGTATTTTTAAGTATTCTTTATGTAATCATTTATTAAATGTATGTATAAATGACTCATATATCCTCATAACTGAAGGGGATTACTCATATATCCTCATAACTGAAGGGGGTGATTATTAAGGTGTTTTTTTCTTTAAATTGATCAGTTGGGTAATTGAATTATTGGCATATGATGCACTTCCTGTCTCATGGTGTATAAACCCTGATCTGATTCAGAGTGACAAACCTTTGAAAAAGTTGTCAGAGAACAATGAAACGCGCTAGATTGCACCTGCATAGTGGACATTGGACTCTAAACTGTTCATCCCACTTGAACCAGCTCCCTTTTATCATCTACAGCTTGGATCCCTAAATTTGATATCTATTTATTTATTTATTTATTTACAGTTTATTATATAGTGCAGCAGATTATGTTGTGCTTTACAATAGTAGACAGTGATAAAGTAAACTGGGTAACAACAGACAGATTTGGAATAAGGAGAGCCCTGCTGCAAGCTTACAATCTCCTTTCCACTGGACACCACCACCTGCTCAATCATTGGAGACCGCTTCTCCCAGCTTGAATTCAGGGAGACCTGACCCTCTCACCATCAGGAACAAGCCAAAGGGTCCTCCAGTCAGGTTTATGGATACCCACAATAACCAGTATCATATGGATTACATAATAGGAGACCAAGCATAACCATCTGAAGGGAGCACCAATAGGAACAAGTGGGACTGATACTAAATATATCCTCCACTGTCCTTCTGATACTAATTTCTTAGTGTCATATTTTAATCTGTATGTTATTTCATTAATGAAAGTTTTCTTATTCTATATTAATTTGTCAACTATATGTTAGTTGATATTATTTTTAAATAAATATACTTCTTTTACATGTAATAACCAATTGATCATTATATTTTATTGTGTAATTTTAATTAAGTCAGTGCTCCACCACTTTGTATTTTCTGTATACCTTTCTTTAATTGGGCCTAAATAGTTCCCTTAGGTGAACGATTCTTCTACATTTATGGAGAGGCAAAAGTTGAAGAGAAAATGGCTCAGTACATAAAGAAAGCAAAACTTCTTAAAGTATATACCGTAAGTGAAAGGACAAAATCAAATGGAGGAATAGAAAGTCTAAATACAGGGAAGTGACATCTTGGTTTAGATATACAAGTTAATAGAAGAATATTTTAATAATTATTTTTGCTCAATAAATCACTACATAAGATGAAGGGAGGTGCTACAGTTAAGTTGCAAGGACATTCATAAAAATAAGATAGATGAAAGTTCATTTAGAAAGTAGCAGGTCCTAAACATCCTCTCACAAATGAAAGTGGATAAATCAATTAGGCCAGATTGGATACATCTAAGGATACTAAAATAACTTGTAAAAAAAGATGTGCTGGTAGCATCATTAACAGAATTATTCAACCAGTCACTAGTCACAGAAGAGATTCCAGGGACTGTAGAAGAGTGGCCACTGCACAATAGTATCTACGAAGACCAGTACGTAGTAGGAAATCAAATGTATACATTGAAAGAAAGAGTGGTGGATTATCTTAAATCCTACCACAGGATCTCAAAGAGTCTGGATTCACTGCGGGGAGATCGTGCCAAATAAATCTTATAGACTTCTTTGTGTGGCTAAAATAATAGATCAGGGGGTTAGGGGCATAGGTGTACAGTAGCATATATATATAGACTTTAGTAAGGCATTTGATGCAGTCATACACCACAGGCTAAATAATTTAGAAAGCATGGGCATGGGTTATAAAGCAGTTGAACGTATAAGAACTTGTTTGCAGGATAAAAAAACAGTTGTAGTAAAAGCAGTGCATTCTATGGAGGGAAATATTACCAGTGGACAAATGTATGCATAGGAGGTGGCAGAGAATAGGAAAGAAGAGCAATATAACCATGCATGCTTACACATAGCTAATGATCAAATATGGTTGAGGTTAAACAAAGGCTTAAAAAAAGTGAAGTTTATATAGGCAACGCTTATCCCTTCCGTCTGAACACCTAAGGGACGACTTAACCTGGGTGAGTGCGTCTTCACGACTAACAGCTATAACAACCTTCCGGCAATCACCATCTTTCCAGCCTTCCACCTTAGCTGGCTGCTCACTGCTATCAGCGGGTCGTCAACAGGCAACGACCGCTGGTGGGGTAGCTAGAGCTATCTGCGGCTAATACAGCTCTATATACTGGCCACTACTCCAGCTTCTTATACTGGCTACTATTTCAACCAGCAACCTACACCTTCATTAAATCTATATTGCCTGATACGACATAGGGGACTTTTAAATACAGGTTGAGTATCCCGTATCCAAAATGCTCGGGGCCAGGAGAATTTTGGATAGCGGATTATTCCGTATTTTGGAATATTTTAATATTTAAATGATGTATTTTGAAGTATATTGCATTTATGCTGTATAAACACATAAAATACACACATATATATTTTATTACCACATGAAATGCACACAAATATATTTTATTTGTTCAAAAAATAAGGTTTCAAAACATGAAACAAAATTTGTGCACTATCTCAGATATTGAATTTGAAGGCCAAGCAATCATTTTCTTGTACATATATAGTGGCAGTTACATATCATGTACTCAGTAGGGCTGTTACAAATGTCCCCAGTGAGTTTTTAGCAAAAAACATTTTTTTTTTTCCATTTCTGGAATGTATGGTTTTCGGAATAATTCGGATAACGGATATTCGGATACGGGATACTCAACCTGTACAAATTCTAGCATTTATTGTATAAGGAGAGCTCTCCAAAGACTACATCCATTGGATATCTGGACAAGCGCTCCAAAACACTCTCAAGGTGAGCGCAGTACACCCCACCCGCAACCTAGACTTACCATCCCAACTTGGTACTGCAGCACACCAACTATCACACACCCACATATGGGCTTACTAAATTTACGAGACAGCAGGATAGATAGGGCCAATTCAACCTTCACCACATTCGATCACACATCTGCTGCACTAGGGAAGGGACAAGCATTTTTTACCCAACTAACCAACTTAGAAAAACTCCTAAAACAAGAATCCAGGGTATGGTGGGACGCATTTGCACTGCAATGGTACATTGACAAGGACATCACACCCAAAGGACTTACAATTAAGAAACTCCCCACACACAACCTCAACAACAAAGAATTTATGCAAAAATGGAACCAGACTCTTAAAGACTGTTCCAAAAAATTGGTACAGATAATAATAGAGCAACATGAGAAAGATCTAGTAACACTCGACACAGAGATAAACGACCTACACCACAAATTAGAACCATACAAGGACGAACAGGGGTACAAAGACATAGAACAACTGACCAAACAAAGATTAGAAAAGAGGGAGGATCACATTATAGAAACCAAAAAACGTAAATTTCTCAGGGATAAATGGGGGATTAAACCCAAAACCAACACAACGAAAGCACATAAATCCAAACACAACAACACACAAAACAACAAGAGCACATCATCTGGACAACCCAGAACCCTACTCCCACAACCCAAGACAAATAACATTCAAGCATACCCACCAAAAACATACATACACCCCAAGAACAAACAACCGCTGACATATCAGCAGTTCATGACATACAAACATAGCCAAACTAACATAATAGACTCAGACTTAGACATAAGCACCAGCGACTTAGACCAATCATGCTCAGACTCAGAACATTCGTCATTTTCGACATACGAGATAGAAGACCAGGAGTACATCAACACAGCAAGACAATCATTGGAAGCAGGACACATAACTTTCAGAGACAAACATGTAACATCAAACACAGATCCAGACAAAATAGACGAGGAAACAAACGAACACTGGAACATAGATTTTTTAGATCTGGAGGAAGGCCTAAAAACCTGCCCAACACAAACCACAGCACCCACCCCCACACAAAACAAAAAGAAGGCAAGAGAAGACAGAGAGGATGCAGGGGAGGCCAAAAAACCAGAAACCCAACCCATAAAGTAATAACTGATCTGGACCAAGGCATATTCAACATAAGCAACACATCACTGACAGACGCACACAAACAAGTACTGCAAAAAGGACTGAAATTCGCCCCTAGTAAAAAACTGAACAAATTCGAAACGTACATGGACATACGCGCATTTACCAGAAAACTCACTTTAAAAAAGTTTTTTGCACACAACCCAATCAAAGAAACACAAACACACACAGACCAATTCAAACACACCACACTAAGACCTAAATCCACATTTAACCCAATACACGCAAAAGGACACATTATAAAGACATTTGAGGACATGGTAGTACAAGACCTAGAAAAGATGGACACCAAAACATACAAACGGGACAACCTCAACAGAATTGAGAAACTTGCACTGCAGGAATTAAAAGACAACAAAAACCTGGTAATCAAACCAGCGGACAAGGGGGGAGGGATCGTACTGATTGACAAAGACACCTACATAACAGAATCAGAAAGGATCCTTGGAGATCAAAACACATATCACAAACTAAAATCTGACACAACACAACAATTTAAACAAGAGCTACAGACATTACTACAAGAAGGACTTTCCCTGGGAATAATCAACAAACATGAATTTGACTACCTCAACACACAACACCCAGTTATTCCGGTCTTCTACTATTTACCAAAAATACACAAAAATCAAACACAACCACCAGGTAGACCAATAATTTCCGGAATCAACTCACTCACCTCAAATTTATCCCAATACATCGATCAGTTTCTGCAACCATTAGTGACCTTACAACCATCACATCTGAAAGACACGACACACACTTTACAGACTCTCCAAGACATACACTGGACAGACGACATGTGGCTGGTCACATGTGACGTGACTTCACTGTATACAATCATTGAACATCAACACGGGACAGACAGCACAGACCACTTTCTCAGAACAGACGACACAATACCAACAATACAGAGACAATTCATTATACAAGCAATCAATTTCATTCTGACACACAATTACACATGGTTTGATCACAACTACTACTTACAACACACAGGGACCGCTATGGGGACCAGATTCGCACCGAGCTACGCAAACCTCTTCATGAGCAAGTGGGAAGAGGAATGCGTGTGGCAAGGACACAGGTTCGGGGCGAATCTGGTCCTCTGGCGAAGATATATTGATGACATCATTTTTATTTGGCGGGGCATAGAAGAAGATTTGACAGAATTCATAACACATCTCAACAGTAACAACAAACACATAGTCCTATCCACAACATACAGTAAAACCAAAGTAGAATTCTTAGACCTTGAGATACACATAGAAGGACAACAGATTCAAACCAAGACATTTCACAAACAAGTAGACGTAAATAGTTTCATACTCTCAGACAGTGGGCACCACGACAACTGGCTCAGGAGCATCCCATTGGGACAATTCACTAGGCTCAGGCGAAATTGCTCAAACATACAAACATTCAGGACACAAAGCGAGAAACTCAAACTGCAATTCAAAGAAAAAAGATACAGGGAAGAGGTGATAGAAGAGGCATACAAAAAGGCGGAAGACAGAGACAGGAATGAATTACTACAACCCAAACACACAAAACAACACACAGACAGAACAGACATACATGACGACATATACTTCATTACTCAATTCAGCACATCAGCCAACAAAGTAAAGACGCTGATAAAGAAACACTGGAACATTTTACTCAAGGACGAAACATTAGGAACCATACTACCAGAACACCCCAAAATCGTTTACAGGAAAGCACCAGACATGAAACAAGATTTAGTAAAAAACCACATACCTCCCAAAGAACTCAAACAAAGCAAAATTACCAACAACACAGACACCCACGGTTTCCATAGATGTGGGACATGCATTGGATGCAGAACATGCACCACCAAAAACAACAAAAACACTAACAGTTTCACCTCCACACGCACCAACCAGACTTTCAAAATCAAAACCGAAGTGACTTGCAACACAAAAGGGGTCATATACCTTCTGACATGTCCGTGCGGCCTACAGTATGTAGGCCGCACAATAAGACCTTTTAAAGTAAGACTTGCTGAACATATCAGGAACATCCGAAAAGGATACGAACGGCATAGCTTATCATCACACTATAAAACAACACACGGACAAGACCCACAAACCCTAAATTTCACAATCATCACACAAATAAAACCCAATTGGAGAGGGGGGGACCACGGCAAGAAACTGGACAGGGAGGAACTAAAATGGATCTTCACCCTAAAGACACTAGAACCTACAGGACTAAACATTGACTTCAATATAGCAGCTGTAACATGATTTTGTATAAACCATAACCCATCTGAAACACATAGTTGACCATAACAAAACTGTACCTTTCTCCTCTAAAAATTCTACATATCACATATCCATCAAGGCACACTCTGAACATAACTCCACAGCAGCACGGACCAATGAGATAATCATAATAACCATCAGAACAGAACAACACATACTTTATCTCTCTCCCCATTCACACAATACGTAGTGTCATCCCCATGTTATACTACCCCCAACCCCCTTTCCCCCCTGCCCCCCACCATCATGCTCAATATTTCCCACATTTAATACACACATTAAGCCATCATCGACACACAGGTCGACACAAACTTAGTGGACTGTGTCCTAAGTCACGCATCCCAATCAACAGGATTAACAACACCAGCAGCCCATTAGAATTGAGGGAGGGTGAATAGGATAGTCACCGCCCACTACCACACACCAATCAGGACGCTCTGACACCAACCAATACATGAACAGTACTGGACATTTAAACCCCCGACCATCACCAGCAACCCATACCTTGAAAAAGGCAGCATTTGCCGAAACGCGTTGGTACACGCACACACTTCCATCAGAAGACCCACCTAAACATCGCAATCCACCCACCGAAGGAACATTGAGCATCCAGTCTCCTCCGGCAGGAGTCGAGCGTTAAACAGCTTGCAGACGCGACCACGGGTAACAGCACTGTTCTCGCGAGAACAGAAACCCGGAAGTCGCGTCACACAGCCTGACGGGGAAGCCGCACACAGAGGACGCTGCGGCTGCAGCAGTCCCAAGACAAAGGCGCCGATTACGCCTCCACACACCCCCACTGCCTCCGGGTCCGAGGACCATCACCCCCGCTACCGGTCAGGACTGACCAGGGGTCAGCGGGACCTGTAATCAGAGGCACCAGCAACACAGGGTAAGGAGCAGTGCAGCGGGACGCCGCACACTGCTCTCACCTAACTTTGACTGTCATACACAGTAATCCACCTCACTGTGTGGAGGAGACCATCAGGGGCACTTAGGACACGGAGAGACATAAGCCACCAGGTTTATGGTAGAAAGGGGTCTGTTGATCCCCCAATCCCCTGAGGGGCTCTCACGTGTCCCAGTGTGCACCCAGACTTTGCCCAACTACCCCCACACAGTCACCCCATTCACCTTTATTCTTATTTTGCATACTGTGATTTATATTTTTAATAAACAGAATTTACATTTATATTGGGACATCAACTTTATTTACAGCAGACAGACACACATAGGAGCAGCGCTGAAGCCCACCCATTGTTTTCTCAACCACTTAACTGAATCAGATCCAATTTTGAGTAATGTATATACACATGTATGTTTTTATTTTTACTGTATTTTATAAAATAGTTCTATACTGTTGTTTATGTATTCATATAAGAATTTATTAAAAAATTAAATATTTTAATCTAATTTTGTCCGATTGTGTGGTGCTCTCTAGGTATCTATGATTTATTGTTTATTGCCTTTCCTTCTAGTGTTCTGTCAACAAAAGTACCAATTTGTTGTTTGGGAGCAGCCATTAGTCTTAAAGTAATAATTCTTAAAATCTCCAAAGGTCATCTTAGAATATTTGCGCCTGATTGGCTTGTTTTCTTTAGCCTTAGTCTGTCTATTTTGCACTCTAAGCCTATATAATTATTTATTCAAATACACCAGGTACTGTACTACAAATTATTTATCTGCTCCGCTCTCCATGGCATTCTCACAAAATCAGTCTCAACCCTCACTCCCCCTGAATCTAACCCCTCCATACACAATTATCCACTACCCTCTTATTATCAATCATGAGATTTTTATTTATATCTCTACATTGACAATAACATCCACAACCTGTCACCATAAACAACATTCACAAACCACCTGCACCTACACCTGTCTCTACAGCTTCTAATAGCTGGTGACATTTCACATAATCCAAGCCCCAATTGCTTGCCCCACTTGCAGATGCCTAACTCTCAGGAACATAATAATCCAGCTATCCTCATAAACATCAAATGTCTCCCTTCACCCCCCAGATCACAGACCATGTGCGTTATGGAATGCAACAAATTAACATCCATCCATGACCTCTTCATTTCCAACAACTTCAACCTGCTGGCTTTAACAAAAAAAGGCTCACACAATCAGGCACTGCTTCCCCTGCAGCCCTGTCACATGGTGGTCTCCACTTCACACACACACCTCCAGGCCTGGTAACAGTAAAGGAGGTGAGGTTGGAATATTATTATCCCAATCCTTCACATACACAGTTCTTCCACATGTTCTATCACTCACATTCACATAATTTGATGTACATTCTATCAGAAGTGCTTGCAGTGCTCCATCTGAATCAGATGGAGCATTGCGGGGTTGCGGGCACCAACATGTGAGCAGCGTGGAGGCAGTGGGCTCCGTCTGAAGAAGAAGCGCGAGCATCTTGTGCATGTGTTTCTCCTTCCAGGGGCTAGTGGGGGCTTGTGGTTGGCAATCCGACCACCAGCACCCGGCTAGACGAGGCCGGCTACATCTGTACACTTCTTTCATGCTGCATGTTGCAGCTATCTATCGCCCACCTGGGCAACCCACACAATTTCTGGAAGATTTTTCTACCTGGCTCCCTCTCTTCCTTTACTCTACATCTCAACCATCATTATGGGTAACTTCAACATTGCTATTGATAGCCCAAAATCTGCTGCTCATGCCTCCAAACATCTCTCTCTCTAACCTACTCTTGCGCCATCTCCCAATGGACTGACTCCTTTACTCATCGGGAGGGCCATTGCTTTGATCTTGTATTCACTAAACTATGCTCAGTCTCTGAATTCACCTATACTCCTTTCTCTCTCTCAGATCACAACCTTATCACCTGCATGCTCTCCTCTATTACTGCAAACTCAAAGACACTGAAATCAATCAAGCCACCTCAACAAATATTAATGATATTCATATTCAAAAACTTTCTTCCTAATTGCAACAACAGCTTGCACCTATTTATGCATTCACTACTCCTGAGATGGGGGTATCACACTTGAACCTAACTCTTAAAACAGCCCTTGATGAAGTGGCTCCAGTTACCCACCCAGTTACCCACCACACTCCACGTAGACCTAGATGCCAACTATGGCAATCTAAATTAACAAAACACCTACAAAATCTATCCAATCTGCTCAGTTACCTACCTGAGCCCTCTGACACATTTACTTCATTTGATACCACAAATGAAGATTAAGTATATGCACTTTTTCCCCTCCCATTCTACTACCTCTCCTCTTGACCATATACCCTCACAAACCCTCACAAATAAGTAAATCTCTGTCCCCTGTGCTCATCCCAACATTAACTAAAATTTGTAACCTCTCTTTCTCTTCTGGTATTTTTCCTTCATTGTTCAAACATGCAGTTAATACTCTGATTCTGAAAAAAAACACAATTCTGACCCAAGCTCTTTCTCTCAAACTACCATCCCATCTCTCAGCTCCCATACACCTCCAAATTACTTGAGAGTTTTGCCTACACTCACCTCACACACTTTCTTAACTTCCACAACTTATTGGACCCGCTTCTGTCAGGCTTTCAATCCCAACACTCCACAGAGACAGCACTGACTAAAGTTGTAAATGATCTGGTCAGTGCTAACTCTAAAGGCCACTACTCACTAATTATTCTCTTAGATCTCTCTACTGCTTTTGACACTGTTAACCATACACTTCTCATACAGAGCTTCAATCCCTAGGTCTTAAAGACACAGCCCTTTCTTGGTTCTACTCCTACCTATCTAGCCATTCCTTCAGTGTTTGTTTCTCTGATTCCACCTCCTCTTCGCTGCCTCTGTCAGTTGAAGTACCACAGGCTCAGTCTTAGGTCCTCTGCTTTTCTCAATCTATAACTCCTCTCTTGGCAAACTAATCTTTTGGATTTCAGTATCGTCTGTATGCAGATGATACTCAGCTCTACCTATCTTCCCCCAACCTGTCTCCATCTGTATTGGGCCGTGTCTCTGAATGCCTTTCTGATGTTTCATATTGGATGTCATCATGCCACCTCAAACCGAATATTTCAAAAACATAATTAATTAAATTTCCACCAATAAATAGTAGTTACCAACCAGATATCTCTATCGCTATTGAGAATATGACAATCACTCCAACCTCTCAAGCTCGCTGCCTATGTGTTGTCCTTGACTCTGAACTTTCCTTTGTTCCACACATTCAATCTGTCTTGAAATCATGTTACATGCTTCTAAAAAACATATTCAAAATTAGCCCTTACCTTACACAAGACATTACTAAAACTCTCATCATCATTGATTATTGCAATAGTCTCTTTTTTGGCCTTCCCCAATACAGTCCATCATGAATGCAGCTGCAAGGCTAATATTCATAGCAAGACGTTTATCGTCTGCAAAGCTACACAGTCACTTCATTGGTTACCTGTATTCTACCGTATTCAATACAAAATATTAAATACATTTGCTTATACACAAGGCTATTAGCAAAACCACACCAACATACTTCTCTTATCTCAAAATATCTTCCAACCTCTGCGCTCCTCACAAGATCTGCATCTCTCATCCACACTCATTACTTTCTCCCATTTCCGATTAGAATAGAATACTTTATTTGTTATTAACAATACACTGCGATGAATGCACTGTCAACAAAATTTTTATACACCTACACAAAAGAACATTAAAAGAACAATTCCCATTTCATTTCTTGTCATTTAGCATGCGAACAGCAGTTGGAAAAAAGCTGTTTAGCATGCGCTAAAGCATAGCATGATTACAGTACTTTCTTCGGGCTGCACACACTCTGTGGTATGCTCTCCAATGCACAATAAGACTCTCCTCCAGTCTCCAAACCTACAAGCATTCCCTGAAAACACATCTCTTCAGGAAGGTTTATCAAATTCCAGAACCAGACACTTAACCTTTATATACCGTTCCTATCCAATCACATCCCTACTGTACAGGCCACACACATCCTCTCTTTCCTTTTCACATTTTCCATCCTCCTGACTCCTTGCCAAACTGCTGGGTCACCATATAATACAGCACACCAGGAACCTTTGCATTCTGAAATAAAGAAAATGTATAATTTTGTATCAATGCATATTTCCTTATACTGTAGATTGTAAACTTGTGAGCAGGGCCCTCATACCTCTGACTGTCTGTAAATACAGTTTTATCATTGTCTCTTATTGTAAAGTGCAATGGAATATGTTGCGCTATATAATAAACTGTTAATAAATAAATAAAATAAATAGAGTGGAATTCACTTTTGCCTGTAATTTACTGTTCATACTGAACAATTGTGTGATAACGAGAATAAAGAGATTGTTTTTCATTATTACTGTATTTCTGCAATACAAGCCAATACCACATTGGTCACATTGATGGCACTGTAAAAGTTTATTTGGCAAGTCAATTGTTATGACAAATTTTCAGACATTTGTATACTGTAAACTAATGTTAGATTGAACATCAGACGTATGTAAAGATTTTATGAAAAATGATTCAAAAATGAGCATTGCAACACATTGCAAAAAAGCTACTTTTAGAAAATGAAAATAAACCTTTGATTGGTTGTTAGGTGTTATAAAGGTTGAGTATCCCTATTCCAAATATCCATTATCCAAACTCCATAAACAAAAAAGAAAGTTTATTGAATGTATTTTTTTTTGCTTAAAGCATTACTGGGGACATCTGTAACCTGTGCTATTCGGGACATGATATGTAACTGGCACTAAATATGTGCAAGAAAATGATGCTGGGCATTTACAGTAAATCCATTACATGAGATTGTACAAAAACTTTGTTCTACAGGTTTTGAAACCTTGTTTAAAGCTCAAATAAACTATATTTGTGTGTATTTTGTGTTTGATGTGTTTATATTATATTAAGCAAGATACTTAATAGAAATATAAAAACATTATAACATACTGAATAATCCATTATCCAAAATGCTTCTGGTCCCAAGCCTGTTGGATGAGGGATACACAACCTGTAGAACTATTTTACTGTGTATCAGCTATAAACCATGATTTTTCTTTGTATTATTTAGCTTTTATTATCGATGTATACATTTTTAGCCAGACACAATGTAACATACATACTTGGCCTACCTTAGCCATGTCAAAAAACTAATTTGCATAATTCACAGCCAATCTTTTTATACCAACACCTATTCAATCATTGTGATACTTACCCCAACATTTTTCAAGTATCCAAGCATTATGCTGGATACACATTATAAGATTACTGTATTTGTCCAAACGTTCTGGATCGAACAAAAATCTGGTAATGTATGGAAGTATAATAATGACATTTGTTCCCAAGCACTGAAAACTATGCAAAAATGGCTGTTTAGACAAATTGGTTGAATGAATTTGATTTAACCAATTTATCCAAACAACCATTTTTGCCCAATTTCTGGCTTTTGGAAGCATAAAGATGATTGTCATTGGCTCACATTTGTACATTACCAGATTTCCGCTACATTCAGAATGATTAAACAGATAATCTAATAAAATGTATCCAACATTACTGTTTCATACTATTCAAGGGAATAACAATAAACATATTACACAGGTCAGAAACGTTTTTAATGTATTCTTACTGTATTAAAAATGTCAGTGTTTTTTAATATGTAAAAATATGAACTGAGCACAAAGAAGATTTTACAAAATAAAAAATTGTGTTTCATTTGATATATTTATTTTCCTTACAATTGCTCCAGATTGCAAAGCTTGGTCCAATGTACAAAAATTGTTGCCTCCTACCTCTACAAACAATATAATTTTTTTTTGGGTGGGGGTAGCAGAATTGCATCTACCAACTGACAATGTGATTATGCAGATCAAAGAAATGATATCATTAACAGAGCCAATCAATTTTGTTTCTACAGGGAACTATCTGAAACATGGCTTCAACGGGAATCTGCTGTCATATGCAAGACTGCACAAAAATATGTCCTAACATGTTACATTTTTAAAACTATTAATTGTAGTGTGTATGCAGTAGTTTAGAAGGAAGAGACACAAAAGTACTTACAGTATGAATGATATTTGGGTGTATGACATGTTTGAACACATAGCTACTCATTCCGCATTATAATTAGGCTTGGGACTAGCTTATTTGAAGTACAAATAGAGCCCCTCTCTTCTTTGCAGGGGCTGGCGATTCTAGTCATTGCCAGTCATTTAAAAGGGGGTGCGCGTGCACGATGCTCGCATGCCCTGTTGCTACGGAGCTCGCCCTGGGTCCTCATCGCTGATGCCTGCCCGCACCTCCCCACAACCCCCCTAACCCTGTCCATCTCCCTGAGAGACAGGGACAAGTGTGAGACGCGCGCGTGTCCCAGTCTGATGGAGTCCTTCTCTGCCAGCACTCGCCAGCCGGGACGTTCTGGCGAGCGCTGGACAAGGAAGAGAGGGGCTCCACCTGTACTGATAGTAATTGAGTTGTCTTGTGGAAGTCCTATACATGTACAGTAATTAAACTAATGGGGGTACAGTGTGAATAATATGAAATCATGTTCATAACAAGGAAAATCAGTCATGTATTGCAATGTTTCAGTTAACATAGCCTTGGGATTTGTATTACATCTATATCAAAATAAATATTTCTTATTCAATATACTTTACAAATGTTTATTATTGTTCTATTTACTTTTTTAAACTCCCAATTATGTTTTTTTTAAGTATCAATATATGAATTATTCACTCATGCATAGCAAACACTGCATGCAACATCTAACTGATTATTGTACATACAATGTGAGCAAACTCAGCACAAGAAAAGAAAAAATTCAATCATTCATAATAAGCAGTTCCTCCAATTTCCTCCCTAAATGTCAAGTATAAAGTATACATTTTACATGCAAATAACACTGGAGGGTAGCAACTAATACACTTCCAAAATGACATTTTCTTAGTATGACCTTTCTTTCAAACAATAGCTTGCAATTTAATTAAATTTATGACTATTTCACTTTATGCAAAACATCTTAACACAATAAATTCTGGGATTTCCTGTTTTGAGCTAGAAATAAAGGTCATAAACCAATATGATTATTGTATCTAATTGTATTACCATACCAGTTAAGATGCAGTTGTCGTGTGGTTTTCTTCTAAGGAAGGCAATAAAAACTACAATATTTCATGATAAATACAGTAATCCTATTTAATATTTAATCAGTAAACATATTTATAATATAGAATCTTGTGCAAACATATGCTTTAAATATTGTAGAAAATAAAAATACATTTAACTTATATTTCCAAACATGTGTACATTTTTATCTGTACAGTATGTGTCTGAGTGTATATTCCAAAAGGACAACTGCTTCTTATAACAAGGAACTGTTCAAAATTAGACACCTTTAAGGTATAGGCATGAGCTATGATGGAATTTATTTCCTCATATGGTTACCCCAAATATATTGTCAATAAAGCTTTGTCTAGTAACAGGGATAATTTTCTAGAACAGAAATAAAGGTACTTGTTTTCTATCTGGGCGCCCATCGCGGGCATCGCGGGTACATCGCATGTCATTATAATGACATGCGATGCGACCGACGCGATGCCCGCGATTTTCCCATAGAGAACAATGTTAAATGGCTCAATTTACCCGCGATGACCGCGATTTACCATAGGAAACAATGTTAAATGGATCAATTTCCCCAAATTATCATAGGGAACAATGGGAAATGGGGCAAAAACACCCCTGAACATAAAAATGTCCCCCCAAAAGTAGTTGACGCCACCCCGCCATCAACGTGAACCCGAAGCGTGGCGAGCGCAGCGAGCCCGCGAGGGGCGGCGGTACGCGTCCTCCGACCTTTTCATGCCCTACTATCCACTAGGGCGTGGAGTGAGAATAGAATAGTGTGGCGAGCGCAGCGAGCCACCGAGCCCGAAGCGTGGCGAGCGGACGCGGATACCTTCACAGTTATACGCATCCCCTCGCGGGCTTCCCAGGTGTCCATGGCGACGTGGACACCTGGGAAGCCCGCGAAGGGACGCGTTTACCTGTGAAGGTATCCGCGTCCCCTCGCGGGGCTCGCTGCGCTCGCCACGCTTCGGGCTCGGTGGCTCGCTGCGCTCGCCACACTATTTTTTTCTTAACCAGATTTACCCCTCCCTGTTGGCACCTGAATGACAGACCTCTGATTGAGCAGCTTACCAATAAAAAAGTGTTGTGCAGTTGAGAGGCATAGATGGGTCAGCAATAGGAGGGATTGCTGACACCTGAGTGCCATTGGAGAAGCCAGGGGTATCTCCAGGTAAGCTGGCTCTCAGATGTTGTAAGCCATTATCATGTGGCCTTACACTGGGCTATTAGGCCCATAAATTTGTTATTGTGCATGGGATGGGTTTGGGAGTGTGATTCCCCCTTTGTTGGTATGGCTGGTCTGCTCCAGGGTAGCACACCCTAACACTTTATTAACATTTATGTTTTTTCCCTATTGTATGTATTATTTTAATCACACCTTCACCTCCCTACATAGCACTTATGTGCATCTTATTTAACACCTACTAACTTTCATTTGTGTGCTGCCCTGGAGTAGTCAGCCTGTGTCGGCATGTTGGGGGCCCACACCCCAGACCCATACCCAGTGTTAGGGACCCCCAGTGACAGAGACGCCTTGACGTACGGCCTGGGGGCTTAACCCTATATCTGCAGATATATGCAACCAAGATCTCTGTATTATCTGATTATTATATGTATATTTCTCATTCAGTGTGCAATAGGGATACAAGCTGTTTTTTTTCTTATAATAGTTCTAGTTTGCTTACATCTCTGTTAGCGGGGTGTCTGTGTATGCATGGGGTCTGTTCTGTGCATTTGCAGCATGGGTCCTGTGTTGTCAAAGAGTACCCACAACGAACGGCATGTATGGGTGCCTATTTATTACAGATGTATGAAAATCCTCTAGTGTTTTTTGATTAGTCCCAGTGGCCTTAAGGAGTCAGTAGGTTTAAATATGGTCAATTGTTTGAATACATATTCTCAAAAGTTATACAGTACTTCAATATAAATGGGTTTTATTATTTATGACTATTTAAATTAAATTAAATGAATTAGTATGTATTCCTGTATTTGATGCATACATTTTTTTCTGTAAACAATAAGTTATTCATCTGCTCTAAGAACACAATGAACATTTCTTCTATATGGACTGAAGAAATGGTCAATAGAATTTGTGGTTATTTGAAAATGATTCTATTAATTTTCTGAATATCCTTCAATTCTTTCCTTTATTGGCCATATGGTCATGGATATTATAGCATGGGTAACAAATAGGCGGCACTCCGAGGTTTTTCTTATAAAAGTATATTATGACCTAATATACTTTTATAAGAAAAACCTCGGAGTGCCGCCTGTTTGTTACCCACACTATTATACATGCTTGGAAGGCACCAGGGGAAGGCCCTGGAAGGGAGAGTGCCGGACCGCACACCCATACCTTATATATATATATATATATATATATATATATAGTCTAGGATGGAGGTTGGCGGCACTCTCGGATTTTCAGTGAAGCAAAAAACTTTTATTGTGACTCTAACATGTTTCGGGCATAGCCCGTCCTCAGGGAAGAATTCACACAGTGTAATGTGGTCAAATAAATACCAAACGCTATACAGGAAAACCCGCGTTCCACAGTGTGAGGCGAAGGCAGATGACATCAGAGGGAGAAACCGGAAGCCTAAGAGGCAACGGAGCTCTAACTATGGTGTCTGAGCTAGCAAAGTGTGGTGATGGCGGACGGGTGAGACAGCCAGCAGGGGAGCCCACAGTTGAGTGATGTAAGGGGCTAATGAGGCGGGGGCGGGTTTTCCTGTATAGCGTTTGGTATTTATTTGACCACATTACACTGTGTGAATTGTTCCCTGAGGATGGGCTATGCCCAAAACATGTTGGAGTCACAATAAAAGTTTTTTGCTTCACTGAAAATCCGAGAGGGCCACCTACCTCCATCCTAGACTCTACAAGGACCTACCAAGTCCACTAGGAGGGCACCGGGTCATAAGAAGTGACATCTGCAGGAGTGCCGGGCATTTGAGACCACTATATATATATATATATATATATATATATATATATATATATATAAAAACAATATTAGTAAATCTGATTTTAAATAATGGGGATACATATTTTCTGAGGAAGTCCTGCCTAGGGGCCACGGACGAAACGCGTTGAGGGGACTCTGTGCTTTTCGGAGGTGTGTGATGACTGATGACAACGGGTTTACACCAGATAAGCAAAAACTTTTTTATACATTGTACGGGCAAAATTTACTTGTCATGTTTGTAAGAAAATAAATGTTTTAGCAATACTTCACTAGTATACTCCCTATTTTTTTGTATGTGCGGGGACTTGTTTTTGAGGAATATCCTTGGATGAACCAGAGAGGAGAATAAAAACTCCCTGACGTTGGAAATCTGTTATATAACGCCTGTCAGAGTGGTTTGGAGACCACTGTTAACGGTACACCTGAATTTTATTGGGGTGTATATCTCACAAACGGTGAAGGGTATCACTGTGACGTAAAAAACGTATTGCACAAGGGGGCGCCCATCTCATCTTTTTTTCAGATATATATATATATATACACAATACAACAGAGTCCGGCACAATCCTCCAACAAACGATAGTACTTGGGTGCCTCCAAAGGGGTATAGACAGTCCAGCAGAAATAATGTGGCACTCCAAAGTTTTGATGCTAGTGAATTTAATAATAGCGAAATAGCAACATTTCAATGCCTACTTGGGCATTTTCTTCAAGGCTTACAATACAAACAAAAAGTGTCCTACCTTATAACATACACCAAGACTCCGCAGTGCCGCGAACGGGACCACGCACCCGGGTGACGGCGCAGGAGGAGTGACGTCATCACGCTGGCGCTTCTCACAGCTTGAGCGGCATACGTCGCATAGCAACCCTGCGGGGGGAGAGACAATAAACAGGCCATAGTGAGATACATACAACATAGAAGGATATAATACACATATATAAAAAAGGGGTATAAAAACAGGACACGGCACAATGGAAAAAACTACATGTACAATAGCAATCATAGAAATGGCTAAGCGCAAGAAATATTAAGTCAATAGCACACATGATGCAAAATGAAAGAGTCTATCACATCTACACAGGTAGGGATGCGTGCAATTGGATACACACCACTCTCGGCGGTGCAATAGTAGGGCATACAGTAGCTAACACCATCACGTTAGTGGTTTAAAACAAATAATAAACCTATGAGTGACCAAGGGCGGAAATATATAAATAAATAGCAGGATAATGCAAATAAACAGGCTAATAGAGCCAGAGTTACCACTGCAGATTAGGAGGACAATGAATGAGCGGGGAACACACAGGGTATAATAAAAAAAGGGGTAAGAATGCTTCACGAGGACAATACACTTATCCCCGAGTATTCATTCAACCCGTTAGGGGTTACAGTCCCCAGTCTCATAATCCACCTTGCTTCGATTTTTAGTAGACTCAGACCTCTATTGCCCCCCCTAAGGGACCCTGGCACATGGTCTATCATGCGATATTTCAATTGAGACATCGCATGAGAGGCAGTGACCCAATGGCGGGCCACTGGTTGTTCACTATGGCCAGTCTGGAGGGCATTCTGGGTTGCCATTGTGAACAAATGTTCCTTCGATCTAATGCTTTTGATTATTGAGTACTCTACACAAGAAGTGAAATTAGCCAAGGAGAAAATAACTGATTTTGAATTAAATCATAAAACCAGTTTGAGTGAGGACCCTTCCACGGACTGGTATGCCAAATTGAACGAACAGCTACAGGTCTACAAAAGGAACCTTATCAAATTTAAGAGGGATAAAAAAGTGAAGGTTGAAACTGATTACGACCTCAACCTTGTTTATCAGTGGACCAACCCGCAGCAAACAGGGGGACCAAAAAAGCAGTTTTTTCGAAGACAACACCGAGGTACCAGTAGGACACAGGGGTCTTCAACAGAATTTAATTCTTCAAACAGTGAAGGAGAATGTGTAGGAGCGGGCCTCCCATCTTCCAGTCTGCCCCACCCTTTAGGGGTTCGCAACAAACGCACCCCACAGGGCGGAGGCGACCATACACCTGCAGAGGGGGCCAGGCCGAGAGGCAAAAACGCTGGGAGAAAACCGCCAGGAGGGAGGGGCAAGAATTGATAGTAAATCTGTCCTCATATCCCCTTACCCCCGTGGAAACCAGTCTCCTCTCAAAAGGCCTGTCATATATTCCCACATCGCATTTTGACAAAAATAACTGGCATATCGAACATCATAGACTACCCAGACAACTCAGGCTTAAAGATTATTTTTCAAAGCCTAGAGAACCCTCAACTATTCTTAAAGATCAAGCGATTGGATGGGACACTATACCACCTCAACTGAAGAAAATACTACCAAAATCCCAGTTTGACCCCCAATCCTTTAACCCGACCATCAAGACGTTTATGCGTCTTCTTAACAACGAGGTATCCTCTGAAGTCCCTAAAAAAACGTCTACCAGGAATAACCTCCCTAACGCAGAACGTTTGGCACTACAAGAACTATCCAAAAATGATAAACTCATCTTTCGACCTGCTGACAAGGGGGGAGCCCTGGTCCTCCAAGACCGTGACAAGTATCATGAACAAGTGATGGTACATCTTAACGACGTGTCAACATATAGAAAATTGTCTAAAGACCCTTCTATTGTTTATAAAGATGAACTGGAACGGGTACTTCAACAAGCAGTTGACAGCAAATCCATCACGTGTCAGGTGAAAGAGGCTCTACTTCCAGCTTTTCCCTTGGTCCCCCTTATGTACACTATACCCAAAATACACAAGACCTTAATAGACCCACCCGGCCGCCCGATTATCGCGGCCCGGGATTCACTGTTCCAACCATCTTCCATTCTGATCGACAGTGTGCTACAGCCTTGTATCCGGGCTCATCCGAGATACCTCTTGGACACTACGTCACTACTGTGCAAATTACAGTCTTTTGATTGTCTTGATGATGATGTGTGTATGTTTACCATGGATGTGTGTAGCCTCTACACGGTCATTCCCCATGATTTGGGGATGGCCGCGGTGAGGGACTACATCACAGACCACCCTGCATATGATGGACCCGATATTGAGCTGGTACTTCAGTTGCTTGAGCTCATTTTGACCAAGAATTTCTTTCTGTACAATGGGGGTTTTTACCTCCAGCTGACAGGGTGTGCTATGGGGGCGGCGGTAGCTCCCTCATATGCAAACATTTTTATGTTTCGCATGGAGGAGGAAATCTTTTTCAGCAATCATCTTATAGCGGGGCGTATAGTTTTTTCACCCGCTATATAGATGATTTGCTGATATTTTGGAAAGGTCCAGCAGAGGACCTGATCAGACATATTGAACTACACAATCTCACATCCAGCCCGGTAAAATTTACTTTTAACCAGAGTCAAGAAGTGATCACCTTCTTGGATGTGGAGATTAGGTGTGAGTCTGGAAAATTATCAACTAGCCTTTTTTCCAAACCAACAGACCGCAATAATCTGCTCCACTACTCCAGCTGCCACCCTAGGTCATCTATCCAGGGATTGCCATACTCCCAATTACTGCGCACTAAACGCATCAATTCTGATCCCATCAAAGCTGAACACCAGATGAAGGGCATGATCCAAAAATTTGAGGATAGGGGTTATCCCTCCTCAGTTTTGGAGATTGCCAAAAATCGTGTAGATGTCCTGCAGAGAAAGGATTTATTAAAGCCCAAGACAAAAAACAATTCTTTGGGTGATCGCATGCCCTGGGTCACCACCTTTAATACTAGCAGTGCAGTAATTAACACCACCTCCAGAAAACTCTGGCCCATGATCAAATCAGATCCAGAACTTGGGTTAAATAACACAGATTTACTGGCCTGCTACAAAAGACCCAAAAATCTAAAGGACTGCCTTGTGAAAACTGAGGTCACTATAGGCCCCAGTACTAGGAATTCCAAAAAAGGCAACATCCGTTGTACTTGCACCACCTGTCGATTTCTTATGGTTGGTAATACCTTCCCTCACCCTCAAACTGGAAGGGATATGTACATTAACCATACACTCACATGTAACACCAAATATGTGGTGTATCAAATAGTCTGTCCCTGTGGGTTGTCATATATCGGTAAAACTGAACGTACCTTTAAGGAACGTATGGCAGCCTACAGGTCAGCTATCAAGAATGCCCTCCAGACTGGCCATAGTGAACAACCAGTGGCCCGCCATTGGGTCACTGCCTCTCATGCGATGTCTCAATTGAAATATCGCATGATAGACCATGTGCCAGGGTCCCTTAGGGGGGGCAATAGAGATCTGAGTCTACTAAAAATCGAAGCAAGGTGGATTATGAGACTGGGGACTGTAACCCCTAACGGGTTGAATGAATACTCGGGGATAAGTGTATTGTCCTCGTGAAGCATTCTTACGCCTTTTTTTGATTATACCCTGTGTGTTCCCCGCTCATTCATTGTCCTCCTAATCTGCAGTGGTAACTCTGGCTCTATTAGCCTGTTTATTTGCATTATCCTGCTATTTATTTATATATTTCCGCCCTTGGTCACTCATAGGTTTATTATTTGTTTTAAACCACTAACGTGATGGTGTTAGCTACTGTATGCCCTACTATTGCACCGCCGAGAGTGGTGTGCATCCAATTGCACGCATCCCTACCTGTGTAGATGTGATAGACTCTTTCATTTTGCATCATGTGTGCTATTGACTTAATATTTCTTGCGCTTAGCCATTTCTATGATTGCTATTGTACATGTAGTTTTTTCCATTGTGCCGTGTCCTGTTTTTATACCCCTTTTTTATATATGTGTATTATATCCTTCTATGTTGTATGTATCTCACTATGGCCTGTTTGTTGTCTCTCCCCCCGCAGGGTTGCTATGTGACGTACGCCGCTGACGCTGTGAGAAGCGCCAGCGTGATGACGTCACTCCTCCTGCGCCGTCGCCCGGGTGCGTGGTCCCGTTCGCGGCACTGCGGAGTCTTGGTGTATGTTATAAGGTAGGACACTTTTTGTTTGTATTGTAAGCCTTGAAGAAAATGCCCAAGTAGGCATTGAAACGTTGCTATTTCGCTATTATTAAATTCACTAGCATCAAAACTTTGGAGTGCCACATTATTTCTGCTGGACTATATATATATATATATATATATATATATATATATATATATATATATATATATACTCTCACTCACTATTTATCTCTCTGTTGAAGGTACCTCTGAATTTTAAAAACTAGGACCTTGGATGTAAACATATGTGTAAGCATAACAATCTTGTGAAGTTTTGTTTTTTCTAGTTCATGCTTATTTTCTTCATTAATTACTCCAATCATCAGCACTAGTGCTTTTGCTGTGTTTTCTTGTTGTCCAGCAGAGCACAAGTTAACAAACACTGCTCCTAATTCTCAGCAGGTTTTTTCATTTGTTTTTTACCTAGGCCTTATGCAATATGTTTGCTTCTATCTAAAAATTATACAGGTCATTGTGTCTACTGGACTATCCCTGCTGCTTCTTCTTCCTAGTGACATTTGCTAATTGATTTTATTTGTGTCCATTTGCCTGTAACCTGGATTTCTTTGTTTTCAGCCAGTCCTGAAGTCAGTTAGTGGCCTGCATCCCATGGCATTCCTTCAGTAAAGCTGCAGCTAACTTCTAAAAGGTTTACTAGTGCAATCAACACTTAATCAATGCTTAAGGCTTTTTTTGTCAAATCAGGCTGAATTGGTGATGTTTTAATTAATTTTTATATGTTTATATATGTTTATTCATTTCCCTTATTATTTTTAATTTATATTATATATTTTTGTAAATTTTAAAAGCATGTCCTGTTGCCTTGTGATCAGCATGAGATACTGTATAACTATACATCCATCCATTCATCCATCCATCCATCCATCCATCCATCCATCCATCAGCGCAGTGTACTTCCTCTTTTTTTTCAACTCTCACTGTTCTGATAGAGCCTAAGCTCTCTGCACCTGCAGCAGATGGGTGAATGCATGACATTTTAGCAATTATACCATCAAATTATATTTTAACAGCGCCAGGGTCCCCAAGAGAGTGGTTACACCTATTGGGTTCTATCAACCTCTATTCCCCACAAAGGCCCGCCCAGCCAGCCTGCACTCTGTGGATGTTTAAAAGGTAAGGATGATGGTATATGTATGTATATATGTAAGGGTTAGGCCACAGGGTGTGAGAGTTAAGCACTAGCTGAGAGGGTCAGAACTAGGGGTCGGGACGGAGAGTTAGGAAAAGCATCAGCATTATAGGTGAGGGTTGCACATCAGTGTGATAAAGTGCAGGCTGAGGAAGCATGTCAGTGTAATAGAGCACAGGCCACAAGGCGAGGGAGTGCATCAGTGAGATATAGCTGAGGCCACAGGGTGAGTGAATGCAGGGTGAGGGAACATGTCAGTGGGATAGAGCGCAGGGTGTAGTTTGAGGGAGTGCTTCGGTGTAATATAGGGCAGGCGGCAGGGTGAGGGAGCTCATCGGTGTGATAGAGCTCAGACCACAGGGTGAGTTAGCACATGGTGAGGGTGCATGTTAGTGCAATGGAGGCAGGCCGCAGAGTGAAGGAGCACATCAGTGTTGTAGAACACAGGCAACAGGGTGACGGAGTGTGTCATTGTAATAGAGCACAGGTTGCAGGATGAGGGAGCGCATCAGGGTGATGGGAGTGCATCAGTGTGATAGAGCACAGGCCGCGGGTGAGGAAATGCATCCAGTTTATGTTCCAGCATGGGAGGGGGTTGATAGCGTTTGATGGGGTGGGGAGCCCTGGAGATAAAAGTGTATAGGGCTCCAAGATTTCTGTTGCAGACCCTGATAACAGCAAATTACCAGGTGAAACGGTTCTACCCAGTAATTTTTACCAGGGCCGTCGAACTGGGATTTGTGAACCGGGTTGACCCTTTCACACTACACAAATGACCCATGTAATCCAGCAAATTACCAGGTTGAAAGTTTTTAACTTGCCTGTTTGCGGCTATGGGGGGTATTCTCAGTGGCGTAGCTACGTTTTGGGCGCCCACCCGCCATTAGGGGGGGTGCCCCCCCCGCCGCCGCCCCGCCAAGCACCCCTACCCCCCACCCCACCGCCCATGCAAACCCCCCCTCAATCCCCCACAGCCTTTCCTATCGCGCTGGTCCCGGCGGCTCCGTTCTTCTGCTGAGGACCACCAGAAAATGGCCGCCCCCATACAGCAGCCAGTTTTAGAGAACTGTGTGGTATATGGGGGCGGCCATTTTGTGGTGGTCCTCAGCAGAAGAACGGAGCCAGCGGGACCAGCGAGATAGGTAAGTCTGTGGGGGATTGGGGGGGGTTTAACTATAGCACCGCAGCCCCCGGTGCCCCCACATGCATGGCGCCCCCCGCGGTGGCGGGGGCTGCGGTGCTATAGTTACGCCACTGGGTATTCTGATTCAATCAGTCCCTTGCGCGTTTGCACGGGGGACTAATTGTTTGTGACCACACATGCGCATAGGTGTTTAAGTGCAAGTGCAGCCACTGTGTGCAATCTCCCACAGCACTCGCACACAGAAGTCCAGGCGTGGAGGGGCATGGGGCGGTGGGCCGGACAATTGGCATATGGGAATGCCACTCAGGTGCAGGGGGCAGCAGCTGATGTCAGTGGATATCAGCTGCTGCCCTGTCTTTGCACAGAGACACCCTACAGGTGTCAGAGATCTGCATGTGCAGAAGAAATCATTTGATGGTCGCCAACCATCTAATGATTTCTCCCCCTCACCCAAGGCTGCGAATGGTTGATTATGCAAATCATCCATTCGCATGCCTGCAGGGGTTCGGGGGGGTGCGATCAGGATCAGGATCAAATTGGATAATCTAAAAAGCCTATTTCTCCTTGATGGTTTAAAACAAGGTATGGGATATACCGACATCAAACTATGTAGTATAGCATTTTGTCATACAGAAAGATGCAGCTTCATTAGCAACCAGAAATCAGAGGCCCCTGCACTTTGACTGATGATATGATTTGCCTCTAAGTACTGTAACTGAATGTACCATTAAGTATTAGTGCTGTGAAGAAACATCAGTTGGTCAGCTGTTTAATCATTATCTAAAGCCTGTTGATTTCTGGTTGCTAATGAAGCTGCATCTTTCTGTATAACAAAATGCTATACTCCATAGTTTGATGTCGGTATATCCCATACCTTGTTTTTAACCATCAATGATAATTAGTCCTTTTACATTATCCAATTTGATCCTGATCACCCCTGAAGAAGACCTCATTGGATGAAACGCTTAGGGTCATTTCTGCTGATTTAAGTCAGGCGTTGGATCAAATATTGAAATCTCATGAGAATCACCAATCTGAAGGAAAAAAATTGTTGTTGTTGTTCAGAATAAACACATTTGATTTTACTATTGGTGAAAGTATTAGAGCGCACTTCTATATCTCCTTTTTTTCATTTTTATTCCCTCTGCCTCTTTCAACAGGGAGGTTCCATAGAAGTGGTGCTACCCCAACAGTGTGGAAAAAGGCCACAAACCCACCTTTTTTGATACACATACACATATATATAAATAGGCGTCACTTGGGCGTCTTGGAGAAAGAAAAGACCACACACAGGTTCAAGATCTTTCGAGATTTAATCTCGTCATCAGTATTAAATCTCGAAATATCTTGAACCTGTGTGTGGTCTTTTCTTTCTCCAAGACGCCCAAGTGCCGCCTATTTCCTTCAATACATATGCCAGCCTGGAAACAGCCTGCAGCAGAGGAAGGCACGGGGTGCGCATTGTGCTACTAAGCAGTAGAGTGTCGGCTTCATCTTCTGAATATATATATATATATATATATATATATATATATATATATATATATATATATATATATATATATACAGGGAATTTGATATTTAGAGAGCATTTTGATCATGATAAACCCCAGATATAGAGTCATTTTTAGCAATCATAAATGTTACTTCAAAGCTTAATGGTTCCCATGGAAAACTTTTCGACTGGCACACATCTCAACTATTTTTCACTGCTTCATATTTCTCCAACATATTTCCTTAAAAGGAAAAAATATAAAAAATAAAAGCACGTAAAAAAGTACATGGAAGACTCAGTTTAAGGTCCAACTTATAATAATAATAATCAAATCAATAATGATTGCAATCATAAAAAAACAATTCAATGAAATTCAATGTTCTGTTGAGTGTGGGAAAGTCTGTGGATTGGTGAAAATGGCTGTGGATTGTCGAAAAACGGCCGTGAATTTTGGACAAAACAGATCCGACTACTTTCAATGCTGTTGGTAATGGCAGTATTGAATAGGCAAGTGGCACTATTTACGTCGGAGAAATAGCGGCACAGATTGAATAGCCCCAATGACTCTTATTTCTACATTTTTTAAGCCAGCTTTCCATAAACACTGAAATGTACATTATGCAGTGCTGAATTTCTCAGGACATACATGAGGCATGTGGCCTAGGTGTTCCACTGACTTGGAGCTGTACAGCAGTTTCTCTGCATTAGAATTTTCCAGTGCTCTGCTTGAGCCTAAGCTATTTGGATACAGAATAAAAACTACAGTATATCCCAGGGTACATCTTGAGAAGTCTGAGAAGGGAGTTCATGTGTAGTCCAGAAGCCCAAAAGATTAGATTTGTATTAGCAACCATCTCAGAAGTATTCCAATGTTCAATCTGGAGTCCTGCAAGTGGATTTTCTAATTTCACAATAAAAAACCATAAGAGGCCTGAGCCTTAAATCTGTTCCTGCCTTTTGTGTATGTTTTGACATGAGAAACCATTGATTTATTGTACTCACTGGGGACGGTTCCAGTTCAAGTCAGTTACTTGAATTAAGACATTAGTGAAACATTAGTGAAACCATTACTTTTATGTTTCCCTTAGCTATTTCTAAAATCGTGGTGATTGGTAATAGGGGTCTATTATTCCACATATACTGTTTGTATCTAAAATAATATTATTTAAGATTGTTCATAATTGTACTTACCACAAAACAGGTTACCTGTGCAGCATATTCTAGTTCACTCTTAGAGGCAAATTCCTTCTTAGCTGGACAAAACCATGTGCACTGCAGGGGGCAGATGTAAAATGTGCAGATAGAATTAGATTTGGTGAGTTATTTTGTTTCTGTGCAGGGAAAATACTGACTGCTTTATTTTTACACTGCAATATAGATCTCACTTTGAATAAAAAACCCCATCCAAATCGAATTCTCTCTGCACATGTTACATCTGCCCCACCTGCAGGGCACATGTTTTTTTTCCAGCTAAGAAGAAATTTGCCTCTAAGAGTGAACTAGAATAAGGCCCATAGTCTCACCTGTTTTGTTCACACTCCATATCAACTATCAAGATATATATGTTCACCTTTAATTACCCACTTTGCATTTAATTGAATTATACTGTAGATGGATAGATAGATAGATAGATAGATAGATAGATAGATAGATAGATAGATAGATAGATAGATAGATAGATAGATAGATAGGTAGATAGATAGATAGATAGATATTTAGATTTTTTAAGTAACCTGACAAAAACATTCAGAATACTTCCCAGGGCATTTCAGACTCTGCATATTTTGTTTTACTGGCATAGTATGTTGCTGAATACTTTATGAGAAAGATAATATTAATATGCTGCAATGTGAACTGCTAAGGGATTTTTCTAAAATACAATTGCATAGTTTTGTTTTAGTAAGAAAACAGTAGATTTTTTTGCACACTTCCAACTATTAATGCTACTAACAATGGAAAGATGTTCAGCGAGCCTTCACCTTGCCAAGGGCTAGAATAGATCATTTTTTAAGATATGGGAAAATAAAAATAGCTTGCTATACTGAAAAGATATGCAGTTTTAACAGGCTTTGGGTGCAATGTAAAACTTAGCAGAGAGGAATTTAACACAATATTTCATTGGTTTCAACAATCTTTCCTAAATTTGTGATCAGGGAATTCTAACATTAATTAAAATGTACTGACGATATGTTAATAATATTTGCACATAATATAGTATTCATTGTACTAAAGGTAAAAGTTCATGAAAATAATTTGCAAAAGAGATGAGTTATACCTGCAAGTTCATCAGCGATAATCATTTATTACTATATCACTTGATGTTCTGCAAACAGAGCCGGAAATTTGGCCTCATATTGTACATCTTTTTGCAGTAACTGTACCATTGGGAGGCATGCACAGTATGACTTCAATACATTTGTATACTAAAAACATTCACCACTTGCATCCAATGCCACCACAGTATACCCCACAGAATAAATCCCTATGTATATATTTGATAGTCTTGGCCCATAGCTGTCCTTTTCAGCTTGCTCTAAATTCACATTTGCTTTTATCATAGATAAATGCTAGGCTAGACTCAGATACACAATTCATCAGGGCCTGAACTCATGGGTGGGGTGAGGGGAAGCAGAGATCTGGGTGAGTAGCAAAAGTTCCTGTAACCTACAATCATACCTCCCCCAGCTGGGAAGGGGGGGTCGGATGCGACTGCAGAGGTGAGGAGGCCTCCAGTGGCTGATACTGAGTAGAAACCAGCCACAGCATCAGATCACAGCATATTAGTTCATGTGCACCAGGGAGAGATATATTTTTTTAAGATTGATGCTAATCAGGCTTTGGTGCCTGACAGGGGCCAATCGGCTGCTGATACTGTGGGTCTATTTTCATGGGGGCCTGAAGCTGCCGATCCATGTGTCCCATTATTAATTCAGTCCTGGGAGGCCCCCCAGACCTGTTGGGCCCTAGGCTGCTGCTTTTGTTGCATAGTGGTGAATTCTCTACTGTCTGAAACTCATTGCATACTTTTGAAAAGAACAAATTTAATATGGTCAAGGCAATTTTATGTATAGGGGATAAAATAATGTATAATGCATATAAAAAACCACACCTTTCTTATATACAATATTACCTTGCAAAACAACAAATAAATGACATTTTCAACATAAGGAAATAAATAATTCTTTATTTAGCTGAAAGTTTTTCCTGTTTTCATGTGAAAAAAATATAGAATCCAGGATACGTTCCTAGATCTATGTGTTTCAGCAAATGCAGCTGAGATAATAAATGCTACTTATTATGGATTTTGTTTCTCATGACTGAATTTAATGGAAAAAACTAACTTCAGTATTGTAAACAAAAGAGTCAACTTGTAAATGTTTCTTGAAAATAAGTGTGAAATTACATGGTTAGATGTAGCGATTCTAGCAGAGAAATCTCCAAATCCTAATTACCAATTTGTGGAAAAATGTTTAAGTTTTTTTTTACTTATCACCCCAGAGTCTCCATAAAATCCACAAGCACAATATCACGTTATTGAAATTATTACTAGATACTGTAGCACACGCACCCCACTGGTTTAGATAAGCGTCAGTGCCTACTTTGCAGATTTTTTTTTTTAAATATCAGAAATATTTATATGTTTAAACAACATGCAGTCCGAATTGCAACGTAAATATACTAAAGGAGAGGAAATTAGCATTAAAGTATTATTTTTGGTTATATTATATTTACTTTATACTTAATACTATGCAAAATCACATTTAATTTGCATAAACAAAATTAAATGTAAATATCTCTCGGGTATGTTTAAATTAAGTCTAAGGATTAGACCCATGCTGAGCAGCATCTTGCAATTTTAATAAAACAACATTATACAGTATTTCTCTGGTATGAATGTTTATTAAGTATTATCATTTATTAATATTACATTGAAAAATGTTAACTAAGACTTGCTTACTCATTGAATGATTTACAGTTGTCCAGATCAAAATATTAATGCACAACTATTTCAGCAAATAGTACAGTATGAATCCTAATGTACATCTTGGTTCATCATGAAATCAACTTTGAAGTGCATTTACAATTGTTTGGGAGTTGTGGAAGACTATATTCCAACTTAAAAAAAGTAATCAAAATGAAAGACAGTGTTCTGAGTGTAGAAACAGTCATATAGTTTATAAGAGCCAGGACACAGGGTTTGTTTTTTTATAAGCAATACTAATATAGAGAAAAAAAAAATATTCTAGTGACCATTTTAGAACACATAGAGCACACTAGTTATTGATATAAAATACATAAGTGATTCCTGGTGACTGATATACAATATAGAGAACATCTTATGCCCCTTTCAGACCGCACTTTGGAAACGGTATATTGCCGTTTTTTTACCGTTTTAAAACGGTAATCTGTGCGGTCTGAAAGGTGCAGATCCAATTAACTGGTTTGAAAATACCATTTTTTCAAGCCTGTTAAAATGCAGGGTCCTACCCGTTTCAGACCCGGTATTTTGGGATCAATATCGGGTCTGAAACGGTATTTAGGACCCAGCCAATGAGCTGGGTCCTAAATTCAGCGCAGTGAATATTTAATGAGCGCTCATTAAATTTTCATAGCACTGGACACCCCCGCCGCCCCCGCGCGCGCAGGTTAACTTCCCCGACCCCCCGCAATGTGTTTAAGAAACACACACTCCCCCCCACCCCCCTCCGTGCAGCCGGTACCTTCCGTTGCAGATCCCGGCATTACTGTATGGACGGATTCACTTATGAAAAAAAGTGTCTTTCTTAAAATGGCTGCCGCATAGGAAAACCAGTTTTAAAAAACTGTCTTTCGTCTGGGGGCAGCCATTTTCCGAAAGTCACTTTTCTTATAAGAAAAGTGACTTTCGGAAAATGGCTGCCCCCAGACGAAAGACAGTTTTTTAAAACTGGTTTTCCTATGCGGCAGCCATTTTAAGAAAGACACTTTTTTTCATAAGTACCTCCGTCCATACAGTAATGCCGGGATCTGCAACGGAAGGTACCGGCTCCACGGAGTGGGGGGAGGGGGGGTTCATAAACACATTGGGGGGGTGGGTGATGTTAACCCTAGGGTGGGATGTTAACACACGGGGGGAGGCGAGGTGATGTTAACTTTAGGGGGGGGGCGATGTTAGCCCTGGGGGTGGGGGGTGGGGGTGGTGGTGGTGGTGATGTTAACCCCTGAGGGGGGGGGTCGCGCTGAACACTGCACTGGCTTTGACCCTGTATTTGGAAAGTTTCCAAAAACGGGTCTGCCAGTGTCAAAAAAACGGCACTTAAACGGTAATATACCGCTTAAGAGTTGCGATGTGAAAGGGGTTTTACCTGGCAGACCCGTTTTTGGAAACGTTTTCAAATACAGGGTCAAAGCCAGTTATGCGGTCTGAAAGCAGCATTAGTGATCAATGTAAAAAAAAAAACTGTACAGTGAGCTTCCTCATTTTCAATATGCAATACAGAGAGTATCCAAGTATCTGATTTAAAATCCACATGGGATCGTAGGGACTGAAATGCAGTTCAGACAGTATATTAACTATATACATACAATACAGAGAGCATCACAGTGAGCAGTATACAGATGGCATTTAATACAGAGAGAGTTCATATACCTTAATTACCATCACAAAATACAGAAAACAACCAAGGTACATCCATTAAGCATTTTGTGACTACCAGACAAGATAATTGTCTTATTATTTAATAATCCCTCCTCAGAAGTCATTAGCTTGTTTAGTATCATTGTAACAACTCCATAATCGCCATTATTAATTAACAACAACTTAATTTAAATTCTTTAACTGCTAATAGTCTCTCTAGTTGTCATTACAAGAGTTCCTTCACCCTACATAAATCCAATATATTACCTCATAATCAAACAAATTCACCCTGACTAACCCCATTTTTTATACTGACAATCCTAATTTAAACTCAGTGCTCCCTTTAGGTTCTAGTAACATGAATATTTTTAGAATGTTATCAACTAACAAGAATGTCAACATGTTCTGAATGCTGACATGTTTACATTAGTTTTTTTTACAATTGTTTATACAGTATATGCATATACAACCTTGTCTCATTCCTGCATCTAACATTTCTCCCTGTTACTCACCTCCTAAACTACAGTACCTGCCTCAATTGTCCATCTCACCCAGGTTTACAATACCCTTTTCTAGACCACTCCTGACCTATTTCCCAATGTAATTCAATGAATGCTGCTAAATTTGTGTCATTTGTGTAGTAGCAATTGTAGTAATAATAATAATAATAATAATAATAATAAGTCAATGAACAGCTCTTCAATGAGCTTAACTTCTTTTTACAACATATGTCATTGCATCTAGTAACTGATCAATGGCTAAAGAGAATGCTGTGTGCTTGTGTCCAGCAAGGAAGGAAGCAGAGGGTGAGAATTATATGAGGAAAATTGTTAATAAATGTATTTACGTTTTACTTTTAAGTCTTTAACTTATTTATTACCTGCATTTCATTTACACCAAAATCAGTTAATTGTTGATTAATTTCTCTGATAACATTATTATAATTAGTTATTATTATTATTATTATTACTAGGTGATTCATCGTGCCCTTTGGGTGCTCTTCACACCTTTGTAAGGGGCTCCGCCCCCTTAGTATGTAAATGCCATATGGTCAGGGTATACGCTGAGGGAGGGAGGGTGAGGGTTGACACTGAGGGAGGGAGGGTCATGGGTGATGCTGACGAAGGGTCAGGGTTGATGCTGAGGGCGGAAGGGTTAGGGTTTACACGGAGGGAGGATCAGGGTTGATGCTGAGGGAGGAAGGGTCAGGGGTGACGCTGAGGGAGGGTCGGGGTTGACGCTGAGGGAGGGAGGGTCATGGGTGATGCTGAGGGAGGGTCAGGGTTGAAGCTAAAGGAGGGACGGTCAGGGTTGATGCTGAGGGAGGGCGGTTCAGGGTTTATGCTGAGGGAGGTAGGGTTAGGGTTGATGCTGAGGGAGGTAGGGGCAGGGTTTGCACTGAGGGAGGGACAGGAATTAGACTCTGGGAGAGAAGTATTAAGGTTTAGGCTGTGGGAGGGGAGGTAGGTTCGATTTAGGCTGAAGAGGAGAAAAGGGAGAGGTATAGGTTAGATATAGTAGCAAAGCCTCTTCTTGACATATTGTCAATCGATAATGAATTCTAGCCTTATGCTCCCACTTCTACTACACCTTAGAGCAAAAATGATTTACTGTTGCCCTCAAGTATATTTTCATTCACCTAATAATGAATTTATAAATGCACTGCATATCTGATTTAATAGGATTGGTATAGCTAAAATAAAATACCAAAGAGTGATTTGCTTATTTTTTTTGTATTGTCCTTCAGTTGGCTTAACAAGTACAAGATATTTTCTTGTCTACAGTGCCAAAAACTAAAACTTGTCTTCATTCCTTATAACATTTTTTTCCATTAAAATTTGAAGGTTTTTCTATAAACATCTTCTAAAAATAAATCTTTGTATTGATTCTGCTCTGAAGCTAAAGTTGTATAATTCAAATAATTCACTCTGTAAATCTTTCATTCTGCAATATTGTCTGCTTTTGTTTTATGTGCATTTTATTAAATCCAGCTGGTATTCCAGATTTTTTTTACATTTTATGGGCTTGCATATTGAACTAAAAAATATGGATTTCCTTTTTTAACTTTATTTTTTAGATATTTATTTCACTTATTTTTGATAGGAAAAGATCATTAAAAAAATTATGGGGTAAATTTACCAAGATGGGAGTTCTATTTCAGATGAGAAATTGCTATGGGCAACTAATTCGAGACTCGCTGTTATCTTCTAGAATGTACTAAATAAATAGAGAAAGAAATATATACTGATTTGTTGAACATAACAACATCCCATGTTATATATAACTCCCATCTTAGTGAATTTCACCCTTTATATTTAATGTTAATATACAATGTAGCCGTCAATACCTATTTAGAAAGCCTAGTCATATCCTCAACTTAGCCTGCTGGGCTGCTCTAGGCTGCCACCTAATAGATATTAATTCATCCAGAAGGCTGTTTAAAGCATAGAATTACTTCTATCAGAATAGCAGACTCTAATAACAAGCAGCACCATGGCTGATATTGACCCCTACCTTATCTGCTGTAGTGAAATGGATCAGTCTGAATACAGTGCTGTCAACAGATGTCCCATGTTTCACTGAGTGATGGCTCTACATATTCCAAGACTCCTAATTAATAGGTAGACCTAGTTGGGCGGTACCTGCCTTAGTGTTAGGTGCAAACCTACCATTTCTGAAGTTTTGAAACCATCTACCCGGGTTCACAAATCTGGTCTCTCCACAATTCGTTTATCTCAAGGAGGCCTGGCTTATTCCAAAACATGCTGTCTGAGATCCAAGGTTATCTACCTCAGCTGTATTGTGTACTTTTTATCTCTAATATTAAGCTTGGTTACATACAGTGTGCCCCTCTTAAATCTAAATATCTCTGTACATTTGAAAACGGATCTACCTATATTTGCAACATGGATGTCTTTCAGTAAAGACATCCAGACATCCATTTAAAATAAATGACCCAAAACTTGACCATGGCACAATTAATGTTCCTGTTACCTTACATCTGAGCACCACTGTAAGAAATCTTACTTCTGTGCAGACCTCTGTCACTATAAATTCATACTTTCATCTTACTGTCCAACACTGTACTATCCACCCAACTTGCTAAAAGCTGTGAAATCATCTCATTTCACCTTAAAAATCTGCTGCTCAATCTTATTCTATATTTCGCCACCATAGTTGTCCCTTCTGCATGCTATTGATTATCAAAACACATTATAGTAGTCAATTTTTAAACAACAATGTTATGTGTGCATATCTTATGCTGCCTATACACGTTTCGACATGCAACATACATTTAAAGTAGATTGTATCGCATCTAGTTTAAAACGCAAGCGATGGACTAAAGTGCCATACATTTTTAACTAGATGCGATGCAATCTAGTTAAAAAGTTTGGGCTGCGCATACTTTATGTGCTGGGCGATGGGATGTGCGCGGGAGCATGCATTTCAACACACATGTGCATCGGACCGTGTATGGGCGGCATTAAGCATACTGTATATTCACTATTTCGTTTTAAGGCTTAAACCGGAGTAATGTATTATGCAATAAAAATATAAGGTATAACAATCTGTGTACCCCCTGCAGTTGTCATGTATTATAAGTGACTGTCCAAAGAACTGGAACCTAGACTGTGTTTATGTGTACTGTAGATATTGTTTGTAAATTATTTTCATCTGCAATTTGTATTAGCTTATATTTATTTATATTTTAATAATTGTTGTGGTTTAATCAATTAGTTTGCAATTCCCACTGTTCAGGAACAAAGAAATGTTTGCATAAAGGAAGAAGCCAAAGCATTCATTGCTAAATTTAATTTGTGTACCAGAACAAGCATGGAAGTCATAAGAGAGATGAAGGTAGGCTGAAAGATAATGATGAATTGTTTAATTAACTTTAAACAAAGAAGTAATAACAATTAGTTCTATCTTAACAAGTCAGCAATTGTAAACTTAATTATACCATGTAATAACGATATGTGTCATATTGCTATCAAGTTACTTGAGAATTTATTTTCAAGTTTTAATTTTTTATTACACTATTGTGTGTATATATATATATATATATATATATATATATATATATATATATATATATATATGTATATATATATATATATTAATATATGTGTGTTGCAATATAAAAGGTAGCGGCGACTAATTATTGTGCGTAAAAAATAAAAATATATTTATTAGGATGACGAATTGAAATTATGTGCAGTACTGGACATAAATATTACATATATAAAGTTAGAAAAATGGAAGATAGACAAAAATTGGTGCGAGTACAAGAATAAAAATAAAAAATATTAATTATAAAAAATTATTATAAAAAGTAGCAGCAAGATAAGTTATAAAAACAAATTAAATAAAGTGCTTATCTTATGAGATGTAGAAGGAAGGTCACCCAACGCCGATGTGACTTCATGAAGGGGCTCCTTTACACTGTTTTCACCTTGAAAAAGGAGTGAGTAAGCTCCGAAACGTTGGTGTGGTTCTTCAATACACTTTACTTTTTAAAAATTCCCTGGAGTGCCGTGATTCTTCCATTGCCGGCAAATTTGTCTACCAAGGGCACTGGGGTACCGTGGACACCGCTGGGTGAGTGCCAGGCCGCCGCTCAAAGTATATATATATATATATACATATATACATATATATATATATCAAGTAAGGGCTGGGAATAGAGATATTCTCCTCCTTAAAAGAGAATCGTATTGGATATATACGTTAGAAACGCTGTACCCAATGGGACTAAATATGAGGGTATGGAGATTACCCCATTTTTTTTATAAATTGTTGCAGTCCTTAGTCCTGGTTTTGATAAAAGAGAAAGGTATATGTGTATATATATATATATATATATATATATATATATATATATATATATATATATATATATAGCAATGGGCCCCTTCCTGCGCTCAGAATGTACGAGCAGCTTGTCTGAGGAGTCCTCTGTTAGACAGGACCTGAAAGATAGATATGAAAGGAAAAGGGGTTTCAGAGAGCGCTTCAGAATATAAGACAATTTAAAAATAAATGATATTTAATAAAATGTACAGATATATGAAAAAACCTGTAATCAGGTAATATACAGATACATGTGATGAACAATGAATACAGCTCTTATTAGTTGTTTAGTTTAAATGATGACAGGACCCAACGCATTTCGTCATGGTCATGACTTCATCAGGGGCAAGAAATACAACTGGATGTCACTATGGTTGTCCTATACCGTGGTATCCACAGATGAACAATTCTAGACAATATTCGGGAAGATCCCAATCACTCGAGACAGAAAAAAGTTTTTCTCAGAGTCAGTGAGGTTGTTTTTAGGGACTTTTGTTGGAAGAGAATTTCCACAATTATGGGCTCAGGAGCAGTAGCATGCAGCTGGAGTTCACTGTGACCCGTTGGATTCAGGAATATTGCAGAGTGGAGCAGCCTGCTTAAAACACAAGTGAAAGTGGTTACCTTAAAGAACTCTCATCACAGGTAGAAGGAGTTTGGACACCTGATTCCTTGTTGCATACGGGAATATACCCCATTGAACTGGTATCGTTTGATCCGTATATACATTTTGAACTCTTTTTATCTTTGCGCATTGTCATTTCTATATATATCTAATGATGAGAATAAATCTCAAAAGATCTTGATGAAACCTGTCTGGTCTTAAGTTCTTTTGAAATACGTCAGAGTTCCGCCTAAAAGGAATGCATGTATGCCACCCCTGATGTGGAGTTGAGCTGAGGAAGGCACCTGGTGCACCATCCATTTATTCAAGCAAGGGAGTGCTGCCTATTTCCCTCATATATATATATATATATATATATATATATATATATATATATATATATATATATATATATATATATATATATATATATATATATATATATATATATATATGACAAATAAAAATGAAGGATATCAGCGCTAGATAGATCTCAGTCCAGCAAGTTATTTGACCTATATCTCAATGGGTCATATAGTTCACCAAGTCCCAAACAAATTCAGACTGCAGCTCTGTCAGAAAAGAGACTCCTGGGATCCTCAAGCGCAATAGATGTCTGTATAGAAAAGAGGAACAGAGGGGCGCTCCATAGTGCATAAAACAGTTTAATAATTAAAAGGCACACAGCACAGAATACAAGCCATATGAATTGCTCATACCAAATATGTCATCGGCAGTGGGCTGGATACCACAAGAGTTTAGAAATATTACCAGGCTGTATCAGCACACCAGTCCGGAGTCAGGTTTTCTTGGAGGATACACATCGTGCCGGGTCCTTCTGGGAGCAGACGGAGGGAGGACAGCCTGGAGCAGACAGCGAGCATCACCGTAGCCACGCTCCTACGCATTTCATGATAACACTTCATCAGAGGGTGTGGTCTAGGTGCGCTTGCTGAAACATAGAAAAAGCTGAAAACATCCAATGGGCTTTCTCCTATTGGTGACAGACACCTGCGTCCACCAAGCAACACTCTCTTTCCCACTAGTGGGCTATTCAAAGAGAGCTGGCCAATACCTGAGCCAATATTCTAATGGACAGTACTCTTGTCCTATCGCCATCTGGCCATATTACATGGGCATGATGTTACTTGTGACGTGCATCTAAGCTCCATCCATATAAGATCTTTCTCAATTAGCCTATAAGATGGCCAATCACATCGCTTTTATTTAATAACGGATAGTTCAGTTAGCCAATCTCTGTGTTCATGTATTAAACATAGACAGCTTCTTTCTAGCTGTGAACACAACTGACAGGATGATTTTATATATATATATATATATATATATATATATAGATATATACAGCGTTCTGCCGGCACTCCCAATCAATAACAGCGGCCCGGTGCACTCCCCAGCACATAATACAGAGTTCCAATAACGGAGGCACACGGATGGATAATTTTCATCAACAAGTGTAATAGGGCATAGCACAGTTCTAGCGCTTTCGGGGAAGCATCCCCGTCATCAGGATAGCAGCCCAGTAGGAATAGTAGACAACACAGTGACATTAAACAAACACATATTTATACATACCCGCTCCTTCTCCACACCACGCCGCCGTCCGTCCACCCAGCGCCGCATCCTCCTACTTCCTGCAGTTCGCCGGATGTTGTCACTGGAACGCAGCCTCCTGCGTTCCAGATACTTACTTCCGCGTTCCACCAGTCCGTCTGAGGGCTCAATCTGTCACTGGGGGGCTTGGCAATAGCGATCATGGCACTGTAACAAAAGAGAGGGACACACCACATAAATATCCTCATAACCGCAGTGTTACATACAATAGCATTAAAACACATGTAAAAAACAAAACAATAAACGCTGGTGGCTGATACTATTGTAGACAAATAGGAATAAATAATACTCCACTAGGAAACTGACTCATATAACTGGCACTAAAACAGACAGATTAGGTCAAACTATTCCAGTTAATTTTATCATTGAGACCTCCGGGTCTAATGGTCCCAAGTCTCAAGATCCATTGTGTCTCCTTGATCAAGAGCTTCTTGGCTCTATCCCCTCCTCTAGCCAATGGGGGGACCTGATCAATAATATAATATCGAAGAGATTCTAAAGAGTGGCCAGCCTGTTTAAAGTGTCTAGGGACAGGCTGGTCCACCTCCTTCCCTTTGAGAGTGAGATGGATGGACGACCGATGGGCCGCCATCCTCTCCTTAAACATGCGGGTTGTTTGACCAACATATCTTAAACCACAAGGGCAAAAGATAATATATACCACGTAGGAGGATGTACACGTCAAAACTGAGCGAATATCATATAATTTAGCACAGTGGGGGTGTTCAAAAGTTTTACAGCTAACCATAAATTTGCATGTAGCGCACATGCCACAACCGTAGCAACCCGGAGGTTTGATGTACACATTAGGGAGAATTGCAGGTTGGTAGTTGGTAATGTCGGCATGTACCAGCCGATCTCTTAAATTACGCCCTCTGGTGTAAGCTAGCAAGGGTTTATGACCCTTGAGGCCCACAAGTTCTCTGTCCGTTTGGACAATAGGCCATAGGGCCCTAGAGGCCCTCTGTATCAGCGGACTGGACAATGAGAATTCATGGACCCACGGTATCCTTTTCTCTTTTTGTCTCTGTTTGGGTATCCACAGGGACTTGGGGTCCAGATCCAAGACCTGTTGTTTCTGCACCAACAACGGTCCCAGCTCATATCCTCTAGTATTGAACCTGTGGACCATAAGATCTAACTCCGCAGGCAATTGTTCCCTATTGCTGGTTAATCGGGCCACACGCAGCATTTGGGAAAGTGGCAATCCGCGCTTCAGGGAAGGGGGGTGGTGGCTGGACGCTCTAAGCAAATTATTTCTATCTGTAGGTTTAGAATATCTACCAGTAGAAATCACCCCATTGGTAACTGTATTGGCCACATCTAAAAAGTTGGCCTGAAATTCACTGCATGAATACGTAAATTTAATGAACTCACTGGTGGAATTAATGGTTTCCATAAGGTGTACAAACCGCTCCTCCCCCCCAGTCCAGATGAGGAACACGTCATCGATGTAACGAAGGTACATCATGACGTGTCCACAACTGTCCTGGTTGGTGAGGAACAGGTCAGTCTCCTGTGCAAACATGTACACATTCGCGTAAGAGGGGGCCACGGATGACCCCATGGCACACCCTCTTAGTTGAATGTAGTACTGTCCATTAAACAAAAAATAATTGCGGCACAAGGTAAGCTCTAAAAGGGAAAGAAAAAGTTCATGATTGAACAACACAGGATCCAGGTGTTTGACCAAGAAGTCCTTCATTGCTCTGAGGCCTCCCTCATGGGGAATTGACGTATAAAGGCTGCATACATCAAGACAGCAGAGGAGCGCCCCTGGAGGTAGGATGCCAATGTCCTTAAGTCTCAACAGAAAGGTATTCATATCCTTGAGGAAAGAGTCCTCGAGTGGCAGAAGCGGCTGTAAAATGCTGTCAAGCAACTGGGACACTGACTGCAATAGTGAGCCCCTCGCCGAAATAATTGGGCGTCCTGGCGGCTTTTCACAGTTCTTGTGCAACTTTGGCAATGTATAGAGGACCGGGACTACAGGATGTTTAACTTTCAAGACCTGGATCACTTTCTCCGGTAGAAGCTTATTTAAAAATGCTCTGTCCAAGATAATAAACAATTCCTTTTGAAATCCCCCAGTGGGGTCCCTTGGGAGCAACTTGTACACTTCTTTGTCCGAGAGCTGGCCCATGATCTCAGCAACATAGTCCTCTAGATTCATGATCACCGTAGCTCCGCCTTTATCGGCCGGTCGTATCACTATTGTTTTGTCCTGTTCCAAAGACTTGAGAGCATTCAGCTCTTCCTTTGACATATTAGGTCTTATAGTATAAGGAGTCGCAACAAACCGATCCATTGACTCATCAATCAATCTGGTGAACGTCTTTAATGAGCTATTTTGGGATGGTGGATCAAAGTTCGAGCGGGAAGTTTAAGCAAGAAAAGTGTCAAAGACACTAACTGAAGAAGTATGCGGTTTGTACTGAAAAAATTCTTTGCGCCGCAGCTGCCTTGAAAATTTATGTAGGTTGAGCTTCCAATTATAATCGTTATGACAATTTGTTGGAACAAAGCTCAACCCCCGATTGCCCTTGTGGTTTAAGATATGTTGGTCAAACAACCCGCATGTTTAAGGAGAGGATGGCGGCCCATCGGTCGTCCATCCATCTCACTCTCAAAGGGAAGGAGGTGGACCAGCCTGTCCCTAGACACTTTAAACAGGCTGGCCACTCTTTAGAATCTCTTCGATATTATATTATTGATCAGGTCCCCCCATTGGCTAGAGGAGGGGATAGAGCCAAGAAGCTCTTGATCAAAGAGACACAATGGATCTTGAGACTTGGGACCATTAGACCCGGAGGTCTCAATGATAAAATTAACTGGAATAGTTTGACCTAATCTGTCTGTTTTAGTGCCAGTTATATGAGTCAGTTTCCTAGTGGAGTATTATTTATTCCTATTTGTCTACAATAGTATCAGCCACCAGCGTTTATTGTTTTGTTTTTTACATGTGTTTTAATGCTATTGTATGTAACACTGCGGTTATGAGGATATTTATGTGGTGTGTCCCTCTCTTTTGTTACAGTGCCATGATCGCTATTGCCAAGCCCCCCAGTGACAGATTGAGCCCTCAGACGGACTGGTGGAACGCGGAAGTAAGTATCTGGAACGCAGGAGGCTGCGTTCCAGTGACAACATCCGGCGAACTGCAGGAAGTAGGAGGATGCGGCGCTGGGTGGACGGACGGCGGCGTGGTGTGGAGAAGGAGCGGGTATGTATAAATATGTGTTTGTTTAATGTCACTGTGTTGTCTACTATTCCTACTGGGCTGCTATCCTGATGACGGGGATGCTTCCCCGAAAGCGCTAGAACTGTGCTATGCCCTATTACACTTGTTGATGAAAATTATCCATCCGTGTGCCTCCGTTATTGGAACTCTATATATAGATATAGATATATATATATTCCAAAAAAAAATAGTTTTAACACAGTGCCCAAATACAAATGGTAAAATAATTCATGTCTTTCCTCTTTCTTATATAACCATAACCAACAGAGATTTTGTCTTAAATGTAAAACATTTATTAAAAAACAAGTATTAAATACTCTTGTGTCAGGAGTATTTTCTTGAGATTATGGATCAGAACAAGTACCCAACGTGTTTCGTCTCTTTATGAGACTTCATCAGGGGTGTGACACTTTTTATATGAATCTTTAAGAATTCTGCAGAGTTTTAACTTTAATAGAATTTCAATGAATTTTTCAACCACAGATTTTACTGTAAGTGTTTTAGGTACTTGTGTATTATAGTGGCGCCCCCGATGTTGGTCGTACAATGTTTTTATCGCATCGCATCGCATGCAATACACCTGATGGCATGCGATGCGATGCGATGCTTGCCCCCTATACGATGAAAAATTGGTGCTTTTAAGCACCCAAATGCGTGCTTACAATGTTAAATGCACCCCTACTCCACCCCCCCCCACTATAAACGTGAACCTGAAGCGTGGCGAGTGCAGCGAGCCCACGAGGGCTGGCGGTACACGTCATATGACCTTTTCATACCCCCACTATCCACGTCGGCGTGGAGTTGAGAATATAAAGTGTGGCGAGCGCAGCGAGCCACTGAGCCCGAAGCGTGGCGAGCGGACGTGGATACCTTCACAGGTATCCACGTCCCCTCGTGGGCTTCACAGGTATCCGTGTCCCCTCGCGGGGCTCGCTGCGCTTGCCGCGCTTCGGGCTCGCTGCGCTCGCCACATTTTCTATTCTCAACTCCACGCCGACCTGGATAGTGGGGGTATGAAAAGGTCGTAGGATGTGTACCGCTGCGCTCGCCGCGCTTTGGGTTCACATTTATAGTGGGGGGTGGCGTGGGGGTCACAGGTATCCGCGTCCCCTCGCGGGCTTCACAGGTATCCGCGTCCGCTCGCCACGCTTTGGGCTCGGTGGCTCGCTGCGCTCGCCACACTTTCTATTCTCAACTCCACGCCGATGTGGCTAGTGGGGGTATGAAAAGGTCGTAGGACGCGTACCGCCGCGTCCTACGTTTATAGTGGGGGGTGGCGTGGGGGTGCATTTAACATTGTAAGCACCCATTAGGGTGCTTATACAATTTTTTAATCGCATTGCATTGTATGGCATTGTATGCCATATACAATGTGATACAATTTTAAAATTGTATGACATTGTACAACATCGCGCGATATCGCATCGCATGCCTTTTGGTATGCGATGCGATGGGCGCCGCTATAATACACAAGTACCGTGTTTTATCCTATATTTGTAGTCTACCAGTAGTGAGTCAGTTTTTTATCCTCCTTTGTATCGGTAGAGAGTGATAACCCTTCTTTTTAGACAAGTTGTTATCTCTTCATTTTATTTGGAAGTGGTACAATAATTCAACAAATACGTCCAATATATATGTATAGAGAAACCACATGGAAAGCACTTTGTTGATTCTTTGTTCACCTACACCTTGACAAAGGGGCTTTCCAGCCCCAAAATGTTGGTGGCTTATTTCAAAACACAGTTTTTGAAAAATCCCTTTTGAATCTTAACAAACTTTGCATGTATCTCAGCATTTTCTATGCAGTTTTGTGGCAAGTGGCTGCACACACATAAGAGAACCATTTTGTGGCTGTGTCATGGGTGTGTCATTATAGTTACTCACTCTTCGTGAATATGAAAAGTGACACCAAAAATACAAATATCCTAAACCAAGCATAGGGTTGACATAAGTGTCTCGGATAGTGTTGATGTATTTTCTGATAAGGAGTAGTGGGTGGTGCAATTATTTAGATGATTGTGACAAAGTATACTGTATTATAGTTGTATTAGCATCCTGTTCACATTTTTTATTTGAGTCAGGTGTCTGTAATTTCCTTTGCATTATTAATGACTCAGAATGAAGCCTATAGTATAAGCTATACAATATGATACTGTCACTGAACAGAATCGGTTGATTTCATTAGGGGTATTCAATCCCTGCAGATATTTCTGACGGGGGAAATAGTGGCAGACGCCTATTGAATGCTGTCTTGCCCAACAGCATTGAAGAGGCAGAACGGGCCTGACTGAAAGCTGTTTAGTCAATTGCGGATGTGAATTGTAGTGATCACGGCTGAATCTCGACAATCCATGGCTGTTTATGCAGACATCCCGCCTATTTGCTGTTGAGCAAAACAAAAAAGGGCCAGGGTCACGACTGTCAGGACAGATCGACAGTTGTGACCCGGGACCTAATACCCCCCATTATCTTTTAACCACAATTCATAATGTCAGATCATGGTGAAATGTAGTTGTAGGAAAAAATCTATATTTTTTTTTATGTAAAGGAAAAAATGAAGAAAGAAAAAAAAGTTTTCAGATTTAATGCTGACAAGAATTGTGTGCCTTTTTGACTTCTGTATATGCTTAAATCTTATTTACTATAACAAATATATTTTAGAAACTATTGTTTACATTCAATTATTTTGGTAGTCTCTTAGTTCTGACAATACAGTATGTTATGATTTCTGTGGCACAAAGTATCATTAAGTATATCTCATTGCATATATGATGCAATACAACCCCATTCAATGTAGAAATGAAAGCTAATCAGCATTCCATGTAAGATTTTACTAAATCAGTTTCAATCGTACAAAAAGACACTTCTGCCTTTGGAGTTAACAATCTTGTTATATATGAATAATGTTGGGTAAACGATAAGAATAGAAAAAGAAAAATATAATTTGTTGGGATTTGTTTTACTTTATAAATCATGTCCCGCTGGTCAATAATGAAACTGGATTTGAAAAATAGGATATTGACTAATCCTTACTGCTGAAAGGCAGTCATAATTCTGAAATGAGTCATGAGGTTTATTTTCTTGCTAGAACTACTAGGAAATATAAATAAGAGTGATATGATATCATAAAGAATAAATTCAAATAGGTGCTTAAAATGACACTTTTTTGCTGGTTATATTTCACTTTGAAAGTTTGGAACAAGGAGATGCACATTCTCATTGGCAAGTGTACGTTCAGTTATATTTTGTGTGGTTTAGTGCATTGTATTGGCATGGATGAGTATAATATAATAATAATATTAATGCCACTTCTTCTGAGACTACTTCTACTACTACTATTAATAAATATTAATAATTATTTCTGCTCAGTATTCACTGCTGAAACAGAGGGGTAGGGGCCACAGTTAAGTTGCATGTATAGTCAAAAAACTGAGGGAGAAACAAGTACATTTACAGAGGAGAAAGTCCTCACATAACTCTCAAAACTAAAAGTGGATAAATCAATGGGGCCAGATGGGACACATCCAAGGATACTAAAAGAGCTTAAAGAGGAGCTGGTAAAACCATTAACAGAACTATTCAACCAGTCACTAGCTACTAGAGTAATCACAGAGGACTGGAAAACAGCAAATGTAGTCCCATTGCACAAAAGTAGAAGCAAGTAAGAGTTAAGCAATTATCGACCAGTGAGCCTTACATCAGTAGTAGGGAAATTGATGGAAACACTCTTAAAACAAAATAGAATATCTCAAAACCAGCAAATTACAGGATCCGAAACAGTATGGGTTTACTGGGGAAAGATCAAGTCAAACAAATCTTATAGATCAAGGTGGGGCTATAGATGTAGCTTATCTAGACTTTAGTAAGGTTTTTGACACTGTCCCACATCGCAGACTATTCAATAAATTGAAAGCTTGGGATTGGATTCTAAGATAGTTGAATGGATAAGATATTGGTTGCAGGACAGAAAACAGAGAGTTGTAGTAAATGGAGTAGAGTCAAAGTAGGGAAATGTTACAAGTGGAGTACCCCACGGATCTGTACTTGGACCAGTGATTTTTAATATCTTAATTGGTGATATTGCAAATGGAATTGAGGGTAAAAAGTGCCTTTTTGCAGATGACACAAAGATATGCAAAAGGTTAGACACACCAGGAGGGGTAAAACAAATGATTGATGATCTAGGTAGATTAGAGGAATGGTCAAGTGCATGCCAACTACAGATTAATGCCAATAAATGCAAAATCATGCACTTGGGTCTCAAAAATCCAAAGACTAAATATAGTATATATGGCACTATAATGGAAGCTACTGAGGAAGAGAGGGATCTAGGTGTATAGGCACAATAATGTATAGGCACTATAATGGAAGCTACTGAGGAAGAGAGTGATCTAGGTGTCACTATTTCAGGGGACTTAAAGGCAGGTAGGCAATGTAACAAAGCAATGAAGAAGGCAAGTCAGATGCTTGGTTGCATAGGGAGAGGTATCAGCAGTAGAAATAAGTAATAATGCCACTGTATAGGTCATTGGTACAACCTCATCTAGAGTACTTTGTTCCGTTCTGGAGGGCATATCTCCGGAAGGATAAAAATACATTACAGACTGTAAAAAGAAGGGCAACTAAAATGGTGCATGGCCTACATCACAAAACGTACCAGGAAAGACTAAAATATCTTAATATGTATACTTTGGAGCAGAGAAGGGAAAGGGGGGACATGATAGAAACTTTCAAATATATCAAGGGTTTTAACTGAAAATAGAGATAGGAAGATTCAGGGGAAATTTAAGGAAGAATTACTTCACAGAAAGAGGAGTAGATAAGTGGAATAGCCTACCATCAGAGGTGGTAGAGGCAAATACAATAGAACATTATAACATGATTGGAATAGGCATATTTATATCCTTACCAAAAAAATAAGGATCAAATAGGGTTTGAGGTAACATGTTTAAAAAAGGGGCAGACTAGATGGCTCAAGTGGTTCTCATCTGCCGTCAAATTCTATGTTTCTAAGGGCCTTATTCTAGTTCACTCTTTCTGACAAATTCCTTCTTATACCCCTTTTACACCGCCGAAAAATCCGGGTCAGCGGCGGGTCAGATCCGGATCATCGGCGGTGTAAATGGGGTATATCCGTGTCCATTTACACGGGTCCTCTACCCAGGTCCTGACCTGGGTAGAACCCGGATAGGACCTGTGTAAAGGCTGATGTAAATGGTCCCGCTGCAGGTCCAGGCACCCACAGTGGGACCACAGTGTGCAGCACTGGGGAAGCTGTCCCCAGGTGCTGCGGGAGGAGGGGGCTCCCTGTGGCTACTGAGGGGAGGGGGTACCTGTCAGCCTGAGGTCAGAGCCGGAGGGGAGGATGTGCACCGCCGCTGCTGCTGGAACTCCCCCAGGCAGCCGGTCCCTGCGGTGAATGGACAGTCAGTGTCGGCGGTCCCTCCGGCGCATGGGAAGTAGTACTACTTCCCATGCACCAGAGGGACATTCGCCACTGACTGTCCATTCGCCGCAGGAACTTCGCGGCTGTGGGGGGAGGTACAGCAGCAGCGGCGGCGGCGCACATCATCCCCTCCGGCTCCAACCTCAGGCTGATAGGTACCCCCCTCCCCTCAGCAGCTGCAGACACCCCCCTCCTCCCAGCACCCGGGGACAGCTTCCCCCCTCTACCCCCTCAGAATTTTTATTTAAGTAGTATATATATATATATATATATATATATATAGGCTTGTGAGGTGCCGAACACTGCTTCACTTGTGCGTTGCTGGTCGGGTGCCGGTGTCTAACAGGTATGTAGACTTCGTAGGGTGGACACAGCACTCCAGACTCGTAGAAATTCAAAAAAATACCGACGTTTATTGAAGTTGGCAACGTTTCAATGCGTGTGCATTTTCGTCAGGCTCCTGACGAAAATGCACACGCATTGAAACGTTGCCAACTTCAATAAACTTCGGTATTTTTTTGAATTTCTACGAGTCTGGAGTGCTGTGTCCACCCTACGAAGTCTATATATATATATATATTATATATATATATATATATATATACACTCTTGTAGGCGGCACACCAGCAAATAAATCAAAGTAGGCTCTGCTTTCTGCAACGTTTCGATGTTTTATTCACCACATCGTCTTCAGGCAATAAAAACACAGCAAACAAGCATACCTTATATCCCCACCATAAGACACGTGATACAGGTAACCCGGCCCACCGCAGGGAGGAGGACACCAGAGACTGACATCCCTCACACACCTGAATGGTGGCCATGGTAACCACACACCGTGTAATTTAAAAACAAGGGTTCAGGCAATAGACATCAGATCAGCTATGCATATAAGAAATATAAATATGCTTGAATAATTGGTGACCTAATGTCGCAAGAATAATTAGAAACATTCTAGTAGCATAAAGGCTATAATATACAAAACATGTAACAAATATAAAGAATTTGACATGAAAAAACATTGTATAACATATACATTTTTTACAAAAATGCATGAAGACCAAGATATTCATTTAAACCATAAGGGGACAAAGTGTTTAAACGAAATATCCACCTTGACTCACATTGCAATAATTTTAAAGAACGGTCACCTCCACATATATCGGCCGGTATGTGATCAATAATAATATATTTAAGTACAGACAGCTCTCTAAACTCAGCAGACAGATTGCAGCTTACCGCCAGGACCTATTACAATTCAAGAAGCAGAAATTGACCAAGGTCTGCATGGACTATGAGCGTAATCAGGTGTACCTCTGGATCAGTGGAGGGAACACTGAGTCCAGACGTGGAGGTAATTACCGATCCGGTGGCAGATTCCGTCGTACCGGACAGAGAGGGTTCCCTGGTAGAGATACTTCATCTACGAGTGATTCTGACTACAATGATATTGGTGGCTCCCAGGATAACACTACATCCCTCCCTTTAGGGCCACGAGTTCGTGGTCGCCGCCGCGCCGCCGCAGACGTTACACCAGGAGAGGCGGCCAACGCGCGCGGTCGAGGTCGAGGAGAGAGGAAGAGAGGCCGGCCACCGCTCCCCAGGAACCGGTAATTAATCTATCTTCCCGTTGCCTTACCTCAGATGAAGCCAAAGTATTGGGACGTGGTTTAATCGTATGTTCCGACCAGCCAATTTAGAGCTTTTGACTGGGAAATAGAGAAATTTCGGCTTAACCGCCAGCTCAGGTTACATGAACATTTTAAGAACTTACCTGATACTCGAGCGGACAGTACTATACCCCCTCAGCTGCGTAAGCTGCAGCGTAAATCACACTTTGAACCACAGTCCATTAACCATTCTATTAAGACTTTCTCACGTATGCTGGACTCTGAGGTACATAATATGATCGGTACACATAAAAAAAACTAGGGTGTATCATAACCTGTCTAATAAAGAATATATTGCATTACGTTCATTGTCGACCTATACTGATGTGGTGATTCGTCCCGCCGACAAGGGCGGGGCGATCGTCGTTCAGAATACTGAGGATTACCGCACTGAAATTTTGCGGCAGCTTTCTGATTCCTCAGTTTACCGTGCCCTGGACGGTGATCCTACTGCTGTGTTTAAGAAACGCCTGGAGCAGAGACTTGCGGTAGCTGTCAATGATGGGTGCATTGAGCAATCCCTTGCTGACGCACTTGTACCTAAGTGCCCGGTTGTACCTTTAATGTATACATTACCGAAGGTGCACAAGAACCTTGAACATCCTCCTGGGCGCCCCATCATTGCTGCTCGCGGGTCTCTGTTCCAAAACTGTGCTGTATACATTGATACGTTACTGCAACCCTGTATTGTCAACTATGAACATCATTTGATTGATACCACTGCTTTTTTGAACAAATTAGCTAGCATTGAGAATCTACCTGCAAACTGTCTACTGTGTAGTGTCGACATCAGTAGTTTGTATACTGTAATTCCTAATGATGAGGGGATCTGTGCTGTACGAGAGTTGATTACCACGCATCAGGCGTATTTAGGCCCTGATTCTGACCTTGTTTGTGATCTTTTGCACATGATCCTCACCTCCAATTACTTCCTTTTTGACTGGAAGTTTTTTCTACAGGTGTCAGGGTGTGCGATGGGGTCCAATGTGGCCCCATCGTATGCCAACACCTACATGATGCGGGTAGAACAGGATATATTTTTTCTTAACCCACTTGCTGCTGGGAAGGTAAAAATTTTTTGTTCGATATATCGATTATGTGTTCTTGCTGTGGGCGGCGCCTCGCTGTGAGTTTGAACACTTCATCGATAGTCACAATAAATCTAATAGCCCAATTAAGCTAACTTATAACATCGATGAGCGGACTGTCAATTATCTAGATGTGGCGGTGACATTACAGGATGGTCGGTTCCATACTACTCTTTTTCAAAAGAGTACTGACAGGAACACTATTTTGCACTCTGCCAGTTTTCACCCAAGACCACTAAAAGAAGGTCTTCCTTTCTCGCAGTTCCTGCGGGCACGCAGGATCTGCAGTTCTGATGAACAGGCCAATATTCAAATTGATGCCATGCTTACCAGGTTCTCCGACAGGGGCTATGATCTTGGGTTATTAAATTCTGCCAAACAACGGGTTATGCTGATTCCACGCCAGCAACTATTGTCCAATATTAAAAGACCTAATGCAGAAGCCCCCCGCCTGCCTTGGGTGAACCATTATAACACCGCTAGTGTTGGCATCAATAAAATTTGTAAAAAGTTGTGGCCCATTGTCCAGTCTGACCCTGATCTTGGGATTGAGTCCACCCGCATTATGCCCTGTTACACCAGGGGCCGCAATATCCGTGATTGGGTCATGAAGGCTGACATAGCCCGTCCCTCTCCTGCGGCTACAGCGGCCCCTACATTGGGCAATCGTAAAGGTTGCTACAGGTGTCTGAATTGCACGACTTGCCGCTCATTGGTGGTGGGTGACAGTTTTTGTCACCCATACAGTGGCAAGCGTTACAGTATCAGACACCGTGTGTCATGTCAGACTCCTTACATTGTCTATATGATTACCTGTCCGTGCGGACTCAGTTACATAGGTAAGACTGATTGTACACTTCGTGTCCGCATGGCTGCTCATAGGCATGCTATTCGCACGGCACTTTCCACCGGGCATAGTGATCAACCGGTCTCCAGGCATTTCCTGGAGGCAGGACACAATTTGTCTGTACTTAAATATATTATTATTGATCACATACCGGCCGATATACGTGGAGGTGACCGTTCTTTAAAATTATTGCAATGTGAGTCAAGGTGGATATTTCGTTTAAACACTTTGTCCCCTTATGGTTTAAATGAATATCTTGGTCTTCATGCATTTTTGTAAAAAATGTATATGTTATACAATGTTTTTTCATGTCAAATTCTTTATATTTGTTACATGTTTTGTATATTATAGCCTTTATGCTACTAGAATGTTTCTAATTATTCTTGCGACATTAGGTCACCAATTATTCAAGCATATTTATATTTCTTATATGCATAGCTGATCTGATGTCTATTGCCTGAACCCTTGTTTTTAAATTACACGGTGTGCGGTTACCATGGCCACCGTTCAGGTGTGTGAGGGATGTCAGTCTCTGGTATCCTCCTCCCTGCGGTGGGCCGGGTTACTTGTATCACGTGTCTTATGGTGGGGATATAAGGTATGCTTGTTTGCTGTGTTTTTATTGCCTGAAGACGATGTGGTGAATAAAACATCGAAACGTTGCAGAAAGCAGAGCCTACTTTGATTTATTTGCTGGTGTGCCGCCTACAAGAGTGTATTTGTGGAGATCCCGTCCTGAGGCTGCTCCGTTTTGGCTTGGCACCCGCCACTATCTTTACCTTGTGTGAGTGTGCTGTCTCCCAAAGAGACTATATATATATATATATATATATATATATATATACAGTATATATATATATATATTATAAATATTTATATAAATATATATATATATATATATTCACACCAATGTTCACGGTGGCACTCAGTAATAATAGTTGACACAGGTAGCTCCAAGCTATATATATTATAAATATTTATATAAATATAATATATATTTATATTTAAAAAAATATATATATATATCTCCTATATATTTGGCTACATCTGTCACTCAAAGTGGGTGTCTGTGTCTATAACGCTCTGTTCCTGGACTTTCCTCTTAATGTGTGATTGCCTTCATCTGTGCTGAACACCTTTCTGAGAAATTAACCTGGTGATGGCAATCATACATTAAGGGGAAGTCTAGAAACAGAGCATTGTGTCCCTCCTGGAGAGGGTCATGTTGGGAGGTATGTGACAGAGAACCAGCCCAGTGAGCCCACAGACAGTGCCAGACACCTACTGCCTTCCCATGTTGCCCAGCACACTGCTACTCCACAGCCACCAGGTGAGCGCCCCCCTCCCGCGATTTGCGGCAAAACCTCCCCCCCGCGCGCCCCCCCCCTCCCGCTATTCGCGGCAAAAACACTGCTCCCCCGCGACCCCCCCTACCGCGATTCGCCGCAAAAACACCCCCGCGACCCCCCCTCCCGCGATTCGCTGCAAAAAGAACCCCCCCACGACCCCTCCCGCAATTCGCGGCATAACCACCACCCCGCGACCCCCCCCTCCCACGAATCGCGGCAAACCCTCCCCCGTGACCCCCCCCCCCCGATTTGCGGAAAAAACACCCCCCCGCGACCTCCCTCCCGCGATTCGCGGCAAAAAGAACCCCCCCGCGACCCCCCCTTGCACGATTGGCGGCACCCCACCTGCGACCCCCCTCCCGCGATTCGCGGCACCCCCCCCCCCAATTCGCAGCAGCCCCAGGATTAAATGGCACGTGCAAAACACTGACATGGCTATGGGCGACAATGAAAAAGGTTGACATGAGTTTTTGAAGATTTATTTTTAATTTTTTCATATTCATTGTCATGTGTCGACATGGACACCAATGAAGTGGCACACTTATGTCAACATTTACATGTGTTGACCTTTCTGTGTTGATTTTTTCTTGTGGCAATTCGCGTCACACACCCCCGCAACCCCCCCTCCCGCAATTCGCGGCACCCCCCTGTGATCCCCCACCTACGGCAATTCATGGCAACCCCCCACCGGAACCCCTGTGAACCCCGCCCTCCCGCGATTCGCGGCACCCACCCCCGCGACCCCCCCTCCCGCAATTCGCGGCACCCCCCCATGATTCGCGGCAGCTCCAGAATTAAATTGCACATGGAAAACACTGACATGGCTATGGTCGACAATGAAAAAGGTTGACATGAGTTTTTGAAGTTTTTTTGTCATTTTTTGAATATTTTCATATTCATTCTCATGTGTCGACATGGACACCAATGAAGTGCCACACTTATGTCAACATTTACATGTGTTGACCTTTCTGTGTTGATTTTTTCTTGTGGCGATTTGCGTCACACCCCCCGCAACCCCCCCTCCGGCGATTCGCGGCACCCCGGCACCCCCCTGCGACCCCCCCCCCTCCCGCAATTCGCGGCAACCCCCCACCGGAACCCCCATGAACCCCGCTCTCCCGCGATTCGCGGCACCCACCCCCCGCAACCCCCCCTCCCGCAAATCGCGGCACCCCCCGCGATTCGCGGCAGCCCCAGGATTAAATGGCACATGCAAAACACTGGCACGGCTATGGTCGACAATGAAAAAGGTTGACATGAGTTTTTGAAGATTTATTTCATTTTTTGAATGTTTTTATATTCATTGTCATGTGTCAACATGGACACCAATGAAGTGGCACACTTATGTCAACATTTACATGTGTTGACCTTTCTGTGTTGATTTTTTCTTGTGGCGATTCGCGTCACACCCCCCGCAACCCCCCCCCCCCCGCGCGATTCGCGGCACCCCCCGTGACCCCCCACCTCCCGCAATTCGCGGCAACCCCCCACCGGAACCCCTGTGAACCCCGCCCTCCCGCGATTCGTGGCACCCAACCCCGCGACCCCCCCCTCCCGCAATTCGCGGCACCCCCCGTGATTCGCGGCAGCTCCAGAATTAAATTGCACATGGAAAACACTGACATGGCTATGGTCGACAATGAAAAAGGTTGACATGAGTTTTTGAAGTTTTTTTTTTTCATTTTTTGAATATTTTCATATTCATTCTCATGTGTCGACATGGACACCAATGAGGTGCCATACTTATGTCAACATTTACATGTGTTGACCTTTCTGTGTTGATTTTTTTCTTGTGGCGATTTGCGTCACACCTCCCCCACCCCCCCCCCACAACCTCCACTCCCGCGATTCACGGCACACACACACACACACCTCCCCCGCGATTCTCGGCACCCCACCCCGTGACCCCCCCTCCCGTGATTCACGGCACACCCCCGCGACCCCCCCTCCCATGATTCGCCGCAACCCCCGCCCCGTAACCCCCCCTCCCGCGATTCGCGGCACCCACCCCCGCGACCCCCCCTCCCGCAATTCGCGGCACCCCCCCGCGATTCGCGGCAGCTCCAGAATTAAATTGCACATGGAAAACACTGACATGGCTATGGTCGACAATGAAAAAGGTTGACATGAGTTTTTTAAGTTTTTTTTTTCATTTTTTGAATGTTTTCATATTCATTCTCATGTGTCGACATGGACACCAATGAAGTGCCACACTTTTGTCAACATTTACATGTGTTGACCTTTCTGTGTTGATTTTTTCTTGTGGCGATTCGTGTCACACCCCCCCACCCCCCCGCAACCCCCACTCCCGCGATTCACGGCACACACACACCCCCCCGCGATTCTCGGCACCCCACCCCGTGACCCCCCCTCCCGTGATTCATGGCACACCCCCCGCAACCCCCCCTACCATGATTCGCCGCAACCCCCGCCCCCGTAACCCCCCTCCCGCGATTTGCGGCAACCCACCCCGCGACCCCCCTCCCGCGATTCTCTGCAATCCCTCCCCTCCCACGATTCACAGCATCCACCCCCCCACAACCCCCCCTCCTGTAATTCGCGGCACACCCCGCGACCCCCCCTCCTGCAATTCGCGGCACCCTCCGCGACCCCCCCTCCCGCAATTCGCGGACACCTAAGTTGCAATACAGGGCATCTTTCATACAATTCTAACCATATTTCTCATATACAAACGTTCACAAATTAAGGGGGCGCAGCCCCTTACGACGGTGTGAAGAGCGCCCGTAGGGCGCGATGAATCACCTAGTATATATATATATATATGTGTGTGTGTGTGCTGGCAACAAGCAATTTCACCCCCCTTGCCAACAAGCAAACATTTTTAACGACATCCACAAGGAAAGGCAGGGCTGACCCAGGTTCAGTGTAAATGGTGCAGACCCGGGTCCGACCCAAGTCGAAGTGCTGTGTAAATGTGGTATAAAGCAGGGTCAGACCCTGGAAACTCCAGTGTTCAAAGATCAGCGTCCGACCAGGGTTTTTGGTGTAAAAGGGGTATAAGATGGACAAAACCATGTGCACTGCAGGTGGGGCAGATCTAACACGTGCAGAGAGAGTTAGATTTGGGTGGGGTTTTACTTCAAAGTAAGATCTATATTGCAGTGTAAAAATAAAGCAGTCAGTATTTACCCTGCACAGAAACAAAATCTCACCCAAATCTAATTCTCTGTTACAGCTGCCCCCCTGCAGTCCACAGAAGGATTTTGACAGAAAGCGTGAACTAGAGTAATGACCTATGTTACTACTACTACTACTACTACTACTACTACTAATACTACTACTATGATGAAGAAAAAGAAGAAAAAGAAATATATGAATATTATTATAATTGTAATCACTACTAAAGTAATATTTATTGTGCTTACTAAAAGTCATTGATTTAAAAGCAGCCACATAATAAATATAGTCTAATCAGTGCTTTTTCTCTGGAAATTACTGTAAATGAAAAATAGAGGATGGTAGGTGCAGATATATATGTACTTGGATGGCACATTATTTTCCATTTCTTATAAAACACCACGAGTTTATTGAGTTGATATTTTGTATAAAAGTGAGTCTTATTTGTAATTGTATTGAATGAAAAATGTGCACAGGCTACAATAATGGAGTCAACTAGTTCTGACTCCGAGTTATAGAGAGAAACATGTCAAGGTTATTATTTCCTTAAAACATACAGAAATTATTTTTAATGGCAGAATAAAGTATCACTATTAGTCTGTAACAAAATAGAAAGGAGATTTTGAAGATATCACTGGCATCCTATGTAATAGCTATCAATATAATGTTATAGGGTGAAGGTATAAGAAAAGTTTACTGTTTATTTCATTAATAGTTTTTCTATTGTGAGAAAATTGAAATATGTGATTCAGAAAATAGTAAGGGAGAGGTGAGAAAATGGGGAATATATATTGTAATCCACAAAGAGAACATTGCAACCAAGACAGGAATGACAAGTCATAATAACAAGTACACGGACAAGAAATCACAAAACATATAAAGTAAACAGTATATAGGAGGTTATTCTGGTTGGTGCATAAATTTCCGAATTCTTTCGGAGCGGTACGCACGCCACGCTGTGCGGACATCGTACGAAGAAACGCCCACCGGTCCTCCGCATACAGACGGACTCACACTTTAAGAACAGGGCGTGTTTACGGACGACATCCAAACCTTGCGTGTGCGGTGGACACACACATATTCTGCACGGTCTTACAGCGTTTGCACGGTCTCACCGCGTCAGAACGGACGGGAACCTGCCCGTACGCACCAATGCGGTGTATTTTCGCAAAACTCACCACTATTATCTGAACTCTGAAATCGGTCACATGACCCACTTATGCAATTAGGCAACCTCATTAAAAAGTGTTTGTTTGGAATTAAAATCAATTAAATCCTAACAGTATGGAAAGGAATCATTGGGGCAACAGTATGGAAAGTTTATGAACAGGAAAACCCCTCCAAGCTGGTAGCCATTACATCAATTGCTCCAAGCGAACTAAGACATATGGGGTGACATATAATGAGATCCAATTTAGTTAGTTTAGTTCCATAATTTCACGTTAGCGCGTTTTTTCAAAATTGCATTTTTTGGGAAGAATTTTACTATTTAATTGAACGCGGCAAAAAATGCGATATGGTGCGATTTTTAGTCATGAAAATGTGCGATTTTTAGGCATGAAAATGTGCAAATTTGTGGACATATGTGTGTGATATGGGAGACATGCTAATGTATGTTTTTGTGAAAAAAATGGCCTGGGGTCCTCCCTCCTGAGCATAACCACCCCCCCGGGCTCAATGAGTCGGACCTGGTTCTAAAACTACAGGGAACAAAAAGCGCAGTGGTCCTCGATATTTCTGAAACCAGCTAAGGACTCAGACCGGACCTGGTTCCAAAAGTATGGAGGACAAAAAAACTGGGAGTCCCCCGTTGTTTGGAACCAGCACCAGGCTCCAACAGCCCACTTTACCTTTTACATAAAGCTGTGGGCTATACCATGCTCACCATGGCTGGACAGCACTGGATGGGGCACCTGGGGGAGTGGGAACCCTTAAAATAAAGGGGTCCCCCCAGGCTTCACTCATCCAGAACAGAAGACCGGGGCTGTCCCAGGTGTCCCTGGGTGGTGGACACCGGGCTGATAAGCGTAAAATGTAAAAAAAAAAACATTTTACAGGTGAACTACAGGTGAGCCTTGATTTGTAAGTATAGGTGTAAAATTAGTGTGTATAATAAAATTTTACTGCTCTATGTATCTGTGTTTTTTTCAACATTCTTTTTATAGGTGGACTAGAAGTCCACTCCCCCATGTATCCCATCCAGGGCTGACCAGCCACAGTGAGCATGGTACAGCTGAAGGACCTTATGTAAAAAGTGTCCCCCGGATGTGGCATGACACTGCGGGCTGTTGGAGCCCAGTGCTGGTTCCAAAATACAGGGGAACCCCTGTTTTTTGTCCACTAGATTTTTTTGAACCAGGACTGGTCCAAACGTCTTGTGCTGGTTTCAGAAATATGGGGGACCCCTACGCTTTCCCCTATATTTTTGGAACCAGGTCAGGCTCAATGAGCCCAGGGCTGGTTATGCTCAGGAGGGGGGATCCCATGCCATTTAAAAATTGTTTTTTTTTTTTTTTTACACATTTTTTAAGACAGAACCATGCACAGATCTCAATCTAATGTTCTGTCAAATTCGCCTGTCAGAACCTGGTCTATTTTTGATGCGATTTTCAGTAACGTTTTCCAAAAGTTGCATCTCACTAAATTTGTGAGTTGTATACTTTATAATTGGAAATTGAGGTGTGAGAAAAAAATTGAAGATCTTTACGGCAATTCATATCCTATTAAATGTGTGATTTTTGGAAAAAGTGCGAATTCCGACTTTTTTTGCAAAACAAAATTGCAAAAGTCAGAAATCGCATCTCATTAAATCTCACCTATGGATTTGCACATTGGGTGTGTAGGATAATGTGCGATTGATTTTTTGTAGGGTTATATGTATGTATATGTACATATGTATATGTAGGTCGTAAATCATGTCAGAAGGGTTGGGGGACATGCAGGGAGGGGGGATGAGGGAGGAGGGAAGGGAAGATCTGTTAGGTTGACAAGGATCCATCAACTTATTTCCTATCAGAAAGCCTCTCAATCTATGAATAGAGATTCCTTACAGTAGGATCAAATATATGGCATCTATAAAATATAGCCTTCTCACATGGAATGTGAGAGGGACAATAATAAAGTTAAGCAGTAATTAATAAGGAAGCAAATCTGACAATATGCAGCAGGCATAATCTTATACAAGAAATACACCTGGAAGGGGGAAAGTTGCTATCTCTAAAGAAGTCTTGAATAGGGTTGGCATACCACTTGACCTATACCTCCGCATCAAGGGGTGTTTCAGTGTTGGTACATAGGAGTACCCCATTTGCTGTTGATATAGTTAAAACTGACCAATGAGGAAGGTATGTGTTTATTAAGTGTAGGTGGGGATCTCTGGCTTTCTTAATAATGGAAGCATACAGTATTTACCACCTCCTTTTAGCTATGAAGTATTTAAAAGGGTGGCATAATTTATGGCCCTACACCCTAAAATACCAACCATAGTAATGGGAGACTATAACAACTTAATGGACCCAATATCGGATAAAAAAAACTTGGTAATTCGGGAGGTAGAATCCTGAAGACGGGGGTTTTATGATATGATTAAAAAGATGGGTGTGAGGGATTTGTGGAGGGAGAGAAACCTGGTCGTACAACAATTTTCATATTTCTCTAGCACACATAATTCTTTTTCAAGAATTGACTTAGCCCTGGCGACTGGCGACTGGCCCCCCTATTTTCAGTGAATTAAATATTTGACAAGGGGAATATCAGACCATTCGCCACTAATGATAAAAGTAGACTTGGGGGATAAGAAAGGCTTTTCATTTTTGAAGCTGAATGCATTCTGGTTGACCTGTTTGGATCCAGGCTATAATATTCGAATATTTTGAGATTAACAAGGGAACTGCACCAGTAGAAATAATATGGGATACATTCAAGACTAGCCTTAGGGGGACTTTAATATGAGAAATCACAGTCTTGAATGCATCCTATAGAGAGGAGTAAAGGAGATTAGAGACAACTTGCCATACCAGACAACAGAAATATCTGCAGAATAATGAGGAGGAGAAAAGAAGAGCCTAGTTGGAAACCCACGAGGCATGGTGTAGTAGATTACCTAACAAAGAGATGTACAGGGAACTTTTTGCAGGACATGCCAGGTATATGGAGGGGGATATATCTGGCAGTTTCCTAGCTGTCCTGACAAGACTAGACCAGCTATTGTAGTAACTAAAATGGGGGAGTGATAAGAGGGGGAGTAGTCCACTATACCCCTGATGTAGTTGAGAAATGTGTGCACTCCTACCATTAACTTTATACAGTATACACTCCTTTAGAAGTGCAGATTTATTTAGCAGATGTATGACATTTAACCTTATATCCTAATGCTAGGGAAATGCTAGATGCCCCACTAACACAACCAGAAACAGAAGAAGCTATACCCAGGAGGCAAAGCACCAAGGATGGATGGGATTTTCCAGATGATGTACAAAAAGTATAGTACATTTTTTGCCAAGAGACTCTTGGACCTATTTAATGAAATATATGGAAATAAGGTCTTACCAAAATCTATGTTGGAGGCCTTAATAATAATTTTATTGGAAAAAGTACAAAGTTCCTAGGCTTGTAGAGTCTTAAAGGCATATCTCATTATTAACCAACAATGTAAAAATCTTGGCCAAAGTGCTTGCTATAAGACTGAACCGGGTTATAAATGAAATTATTCATAAGGACCAAACAGGATTTATGCCTGGGAGGTCAACAACATAACATTTAAGAAGAAACATAGAAACATAGAATTTGACGGCAGATAAGAACCACTTAACCCATCTAGTCTGTCCCTTTTTTAAACATGTTACGGCAAACCATATTTGATCATTATTTTTTTGTAAGGATATCAATATACTTATTCCAAGCATGTTTAAATTATACTACTGTATTTGCCTCTACCACCTCTGCTGGGAGGCTACTCCACTTATCTACTACTATTTCTGTGAAGTAATTATTCTTTAAATTTCCTCTAAATATTCCTCCCTCTAGTTTCAGTGCATGTCCTCTTGTTCTGCTGCTTCTCTTCCTGTGAAGAATGTATCTCAACTGTACCTTGTTAAAGCCCTTGATATATTTGAAAATTTCTATTATGTCCCCCCTTTCTCTTCTCTGCTCCAAAGTATACATATTAAGATATTTTAGTCTTTCCTGGTATGTTTTGAGATGTAGGCCATGCACCATTTTAGTTGCCCTTTGTTGTACAGTCTCTAATGTATTTATTTCCTTCTGGAGATATGGCCTCCAGAACTGAACACAGTACTCTAGATGAGGTCGTACTAATGACCTATACAGTGGCATTATTACTTCTTTCTTTCTACTGCTGATACCTCTCACTATGCAATCAAGCATCTGACTTGCCTTCTTCATTGCTTTGTTACATTGCCTACCTGCCTTTAAGTCCCCTGAAATAGCGACACCTAGATCACTCTCTTCCTCAGTAACTTCCATTATAGTGCCTATACATTATAGTGCCTAATACACCTAGATCCCTCTCTTCCTCTGTAGTTTCTATTATAGTGCCATTTATACTATATTTAGTCTTTGGATTTTTGAGACCCAAGTGCATGATTTAGCATTTTTTGGCATTAAACTGTAGATGCCATGTTCTTGACCATTCCTCTAATCTACCTAGATCATCAATCATTTGTTTTACCCCTCCTGGTGGTTCTACCCTGTTGCATACCTTTGTGTCACCTGCAAAAAGGCACATTTTTACCCTAAATTCCATTTGCAATATCACAAATAAAGATATTAAAAAGCACTGGTCCAAGTCCAGATCCCTGGTGTACCCCACTTGTAACCTTTCCCTCCTTTGACTGTACTCCGTTTACTACAACTCTATGTTTTCTGTCATGCAACCACGCTCTTATCCATTCAACTATCTTAAAATCCAATCCCAAGCTCTCAAGTTTATTTAACAGTCTGCGATGTGGGACAGTGTCAAAAGCCTTACTAAAGTCTAGGTAAGCTACATCTATAACCCCACCTTGATCTATTACTTTAGTCACCCAGTCAAATTGCTGGTTTTGAGATATTCTACAACACTTTGTTTTAAGAGTGTTTCCATCAATTTCCCTACTACTGATGTAAGGCTACTGGTTGATAGTTGCTTACCTCTTCCTTTCTTCCACTTTTGTGCAGTGGGACTAGGTTCGCTGTTTTCCAATCCTCTGGGACTACTTCAGTAGCTAGTGACTGGTTGAATAGTTCTGTTATTGGTTTTACCATCTCCCCTTTAAGTCTTTTAGTATCCTTGTATGAAGCAAATGGTGACCTCTGCTGGTGACGACTAGACGCGACTCAACCGTTGAGATAAAATTAGCTGGGAGACAAACTAGCAGATGGTAGGTTAACTGGCAACAGGACTAGAACAGCAGCAGGTCACAGGTGGAGATAACACTGGAGGGATAGATAGCCTTGAGCCTAGGAACGCTAACACTGGACACAAGCACACAGGGAACAGAACAGTTGTTCAAGGCAATTTGGAATGCTGGGTGCCTTGCTTATATCCCCCTTGCTTGGATGTGATTGTCTACAAGCTGCAGCATCAATCAGAACCAGGAAGTACCCGTGTACACCTTGGTCCAGATACCAGGTGTAGAGGTCAGAGGACAGGTCAGAGGGCAGTGGGATTAAATCAACCTGTCAGCTGACTACAGGTGTCATGGCAGTGTCCATGCAGTGAAGGGGACACAAGGGACATTGCTTCATAGACTACGCCCAGAGGAGACACAGAATGTGGGTCTGTGCCGCAGAACACACCAGCATGATGGTAAGGGATGCTGCCGCAGACGCATCAGCACACCGCGATTCCTGACAATATATCCTTGATCTATTCTTACTCCTTTGCATCACAGTTTTACTGTTCTCATTACAAGATGATTATGTCTTCCAGCCTTTAACCACTTATTTTAGGGTGTACTTTCTTTTTGTTGTTGTTTGTGAAAATCAATAAAAATGATTGAATTAAAAAAAACAATATACTTTAGTGGTCTGATCATCTGATATTGTCAAAGATCCTGAAGGGGCCTTAGAAGGATGTACAGTTGTTGGGGGGCAATTATCATTCAAAATATTTGTTAGAATACAATCAGTTTTATTGCTGAATCTGTGAAATTTATAATGAGTGGCAAAGATGTTTGGGAAATAAAAACATATCAACATTAGCTTTCTCAGTTTGATATTGGTGTTTAATACTAGGGGAGGGATTCACTTTATACTTTTCATATGAATTAGTAAGGGCATTTTACAAGGTCAAATAGGATGAAGCATATTTCCTACTTAATGCTGCAACATACTGTATAATAATATGACAACACTGATGACTGCCAATTGAGATTCAAAGTCAGCAGAAGAAAGATTACTGTTTTTGTATTCTTCATAGGCAGTTTAAACCAGGTTAATGAGGATTTATTTGGTATAGCTGAGAAGTTCTTATTTAAAGAGACCCAAACCTTGTGGGATATTACTAGTCTAGAAAACTATATTAAATGTGGATGAGTCCCAGGAGGACACAGGATAATTAAAAATCCAACCTTTGGTCAATTAAATGAAAAATTCCTAAAGGAATGAGATACTATTCTAAATACATTTTCATTAGAACTTATGAGGCTAATTGAATTCAAAAAGAAAAACTGTTGCAAGAGATGGAAAGGAGATTTGTAGTGTAGAAAATAGGATAGAAACATTGCAGAATGAAAATGATGTGAAGGAATTTGTTCAATATATGGGAGAAAATGTAGTAAAAATAAAGAAAGAAATGCGTGAGTCAAAGCCAAGGAAATTCATTGAATTTTTGCCAACAAATTGTTAATAGAAAACATGGAGTTTATAGAACATAAAGCAACACCCACTAGAAAAAAAATTATAGTGAAAGAAGAGATCTTATTCCAATATACAGGTTGAGTATCCCGTATCCGAGTATCCATTATCCGAATTATTCCGAAAACCATACATTCCAGAAAGTGAAAAAAAAAATTTTTTTTTTGCTAAAAACTCACTGGGGACATTTGTAACAGCACTACTGGTGACATGATATGTAACTGGCACTATATATGTACAAGAAAATGATTGCTTGGCATTCAAATTCAATATCTGAGATAGTACACAAATTTTGTTTCATGTTTTGAAACCTTGTTTTTTGAACAAATAAAATATATTTGTGTGTATTTTATGTGGTAATAAAATGTATTTGTGTGTATTTTATGTGTTTATACAGCATACATGCAAGATACTTCAAAATACATAATTGAAATATTAAAATATTCCGAAATACGGAATAATCCGCTATCCAAAATTCTCCTGGTCCCGAGCATTTTGGATACGGGATACTCAACCTGTATTAGATGGGTGGCAAAGAGTTCAGAGAGAAAGTTCCTAAAAGGAAAAACGTATTGGGGTCCACAAGGAATATTGTCAACTTTCATCATTCTGAAAAAGATACAGAAAAGATGAGGGAAGACAGGGGATTTTGAAGGAAAGGGCATCTTTAATTTATCAATGTTGTCCTTGTCCGATAACCAACAAAGTCTTCTAAAGAAGGGGTTGGTAAGTACTGACTGCTTTTCATGTAGCCCACAAATACTGGACAAACAGCATTTATCTTTAAACTGCAATATAAGTTAAACTTTGGACACTACCCTCACAAATCTAAATCTTTCTATAGATTTTAAATCTTCTACTAGCATGTTTCCTCCCAAGTACAGTAGCCCCCTCCATATATGTGAATTCATCCACCAGTATCCTTAGGCCACAGTTTAGGAGTTCCTACAGGTAGAATCTTATCTGGTAGTACTGTATCTATTTACCTCTGGCTCACTCTTTTCTGCCACCCTGTCAGATGCCACCCTGGCAGCTTCTCCTGGAACCAACTTACTCTTAATGGTTAACCACCACCAATGGTTCTATTCTCCTTTTTTACTGTACAACAAGCTCTCTTTTTGGTATATAGGCGTCAGTCACTCTTTATGATAATAATTGCTGCTATACAGTAAGCATACAATCTCCATTACTGGTGGTTTTACACTGTCCTGATAGGTCACGTTGATGAAGCTACTGTACCTGCATCACCTCATGAGAGATGTCCTCCATGTTTCACTAGCCTTTCTCATGATACAATGCCCATTAGGGCAGAGTGAAAAAATTGAATTTGAGAAATTCAAAATCTGCTAGTGTGGAAAAGTTGTGACTTGTCCTGAATAAGAAACGTGCAAAAGCATTTTGATCTGAGTCAACATCTTCTGTTCTGGCAAGAGGGTTATTTTCACTTTTTAGGTGAAAATAACGAAACCTATGAAGATCCTCCGATCTAGTTTAATTTATGTCAGGATGTCTTAGAGTGGTTCATTAATATACTTTAGCATAGTAAAAAACAGTACAAGCTTGTCCTAGTGCAAAGTGACTGACTTTGGCGGTAGAAAAAAATCCCTGATAATTGACCCATTTTCATGGTCACAATTGTGAATATTGTGTGTTTTCTCCTAAACATGTTTTTTTGGAGAGGATGCTCTGTAGTTGAAGTGACCAAGAAAAAAAATCATTGGGGTAAAAAATCAGGGTAAATCCCTTTTGTTTGCTCTTAATAGAATAATGCACACCTGTGTCTTCTAATGTTCCACAAACTCTTTACTGAATGCCACAGTAAGTTCAGTAAGCAATGCATCACACTTTTGGTGCAGGATTTAAAACACTTCTGTTTATTGTCTTTACTTGTGGCAGTTTATTTTAAACGTGAATTGGTCTGAAAAACAGTATTGCATCCCCTATGCTGGGAACATGAATGGGCTGCATTATAGCATATAATTATGCAAAGATAAGCCAATATGTTAACAGTTAAATACATTGAAGTTTATTATGATGTAATAAACAAATACATCTAATGTTTAGAAAAATAAAATCAAGAACATTGATTCCAAAATAACAGGTTAATCATTCTATGAGTGGTGTCCAGCAGTACATATATGCCAATCACTGTGTTCATTTCTAGGCAGGATTGATCAGCAATACTTATTACACTTATTACAGCATAATGCACTTTAATGTGTTTAACTTTTAATATGTTGGCTTATCTTTGGCATAATTATATGCTGTAATGCAGCCCATTCATGTTCCCAGCATAGGGGATGCAAAACTGTTTTTCTGTCAATAAACAGAAGTGATACGTAAAATGATACATTAGACCAGCGGTTCTCAAACTGTGGGTCCTGAACCCAAAGTGGGCCTCGACCATCTCAGCATGGGGTCGCGACTCCATGTTGCTGACTGTCAGGCTGATGATTTTTCTATTCTCTGTCAGTGATTCATGTAGTCTGAACAGTCTGTTGAATTGTCTGTTATTTCAGACTCATAATTTTGTGCCTCCACAATGCTGTCATGTATGTGCTGTCTGCTGACATGATGTGATTTGATGGCCTTCTGCAGTAACTTCCTGGGGTCCTGTCATTATTTTCAAAGTCTGATGGGGTCCCAGAGCAAAATAGTTTGGGGACCTCTGCATTAGACAGTTTACACTGTTAATTGTAATACTTATTGTAACAGTTACTGTTTTTCAATAACAGACTGCAACAGTTATTTCTTATTTATGTACACAGGATTGTCTATCTTTGTATATGCAATGCAAAGAGAGCAGCATAAATCAAATTTCCTGTATTTCAGGGACACTGTGTGAAATATAAAACTGCATAGTAGCCCTTAATCTGACCTGATCGCAGTACAAATTTGTTCTCAAAATGGGCAAAAAAATGCTGCACTGCAGGTGGGGCAGATGTAACATGTGCAAAGAGAGTTAAGGTGGCCATACATCTACAGATCTATTGTCAGATTGGGCTGGTTGGAACAAAATCCTGGTATTGGATGAGAGCAAATGACAGTTGAACATTTGCTTTGAAATGCTGGAAAACTGCCAAAAACTGTCATTCAGATATTACCAGGTGTTACCAATCTGGCAATCGATCTGTAGATGTATGGCCACCTTTAGATTTGTGTGAGTTCTTTTGTTTCTGTGCAGGGTAAATACTGGCTGGATTATTTTTACTGAAATTTATACACCGTTCTCACTGCCGCAGAAACCCGGGCTTTTGCCAGGGCAAGCAGTAATTTCCCATGTCCTGTCTCAGTGTGAAAGGGTCTTTGTAAAATTCCTGGGTGTTATGCCCTGGGAATTCGACACAGGTTTTTTTAAGGGTTTTTCCTGGGTAATACACGGGTGTATGGCAGTGTGAACGGCACAGACCCCTGTTTTTCACACATGATGCCAAAAAACAAGCTCATTGGGGGATGTAATCATGTGATATGTGACGTCCATTATATGCTACGCATAGGAGGGCAGAAATGGCGCCCTGGAGGGATGATGAAGTGTTGGAGCTGCTGGCTGTGAGGAGAGGAGGAGATTAAAAAACAAGTCACCGGCACAGTGAAGGACTCCACAATGTACTATAATATCGCTAAAATCCTGTCTGCCCATGGCATCATCAAAACCCATCAGCAGGTAGTGAACAAACTGAAAGCCCTGTGGAAGCAGTACACTAAGGTCCATGACCGAAATAGGAGGAAGAGTGGTGGGGCCCGCATGGACTGGGCATTTTATGACCAGTGCAATGTGATATTTGGGAACTCTGCACTGGCTAACCCTATATCACTGTCCTCCTCCAGCACTTTTTCTGCCAGAGCAGCAAGTGAGTGTGAAGATAATGATGCAGAAGCAGCACCAGCAGCAGCAACACCTATTGATCTGGAGGGGATGCAGTTAAGATCCCGGCGGTCGGGATCCCGGCGTTCAGAATCCCGACGCCGGAATCCCGACCGCCGAAATGCCGACACTTTCTCCCTCCTGGGGTGTCCACGACACCCCTGGAGGGAGAATAAAATAGCGTGCCGAGCGTAGCGAGGCACCAGGCCCGCTGCGTGGCGAGCGCAGCGAGCCCGCAAGGGGGGGCGATCCACGTCCCCCCCTTGTCGGCATTTCGGCTGTCGGGATTCCGGCGTCGGGATTCTGAACGCCGGGATCCCGACCGCCGGGATTCAATACTGAATCCGATCTGGAGGCTATAGATAGTGAAATGGATGCCTGCTCAGTCCAAGATGAAGGCCTTGAAAAATCAGTTGTCTCGCAGACTTCCACAGTGGGTGAAGCTTCATCACCGCCGTGTGGGCAGCTACCACCATCACCATCCCCATCTGCGTTTGGAACAGGGCACCGTGCTGAAGGTAGTAGTACTGGCCATGAATCGACGCAGCAAACCGATAGTACACGTCCACAGTTACGCAGCAACAGTAAATTTCCACATACCAATATAACACAGTCCACAGTTTATAAACATAGAAAATGTCGCAGCATGTAGCTATTGTGCTGGAGACAATAGGCCTCAAGCACGTATGGGACCACACTGCTTTTTTATTTATGTATTTTTAACAAATGAACACAAATATGTATGTGTATATTAGGGATCTGAATCAGGCCTGGCAGCAACATTGCTAACAGCTCTGAATGTAGAGTCTGCCGCATTCCCCCCTTACCAGCCTGAAGCCGGTATGCAGTCCTTATGGTGGCATCCTAGTGTATGGCCACCAACAATGTAAATTTGAAAGGTGCTGAAACATCAACATTGTAGGCTACTGTACTAATGTATTGTGTTTGTTCTTCCCATAGTTTACAATGTTCCACAACGGAAGAAGCGGGCCACAAAAATGGAACAAGTCACAAAGGCAATGACCGCCGTAATGATGGAGCATCTGAAGGAAATGGATTAATCTATGCAAGCGCACGAAGATGCTCGCCACCAGCGATTTATGGACATTTCAGCAATTGTTGGTATGCATGAGCGTATAAATTGCGAAAATAGAGAAACTCATTTGCATTTCCTTAAGAGCCTTTTCAGTAGAACACAAGGCTATGCACAGCCCCACCCACCACGTAATTCTTTTGAGGGTAGTTTTCAAATGTATAGCAGAGGGCAACCTAATTTTTACCCCACCCCCCCAGCCCAAGGAAGCATGGCGGCACACAGTGTTTCACAGCCTCCACCAGTGCCACATCATTTTCAAGAGTATCCGGCTGGAACACAACACCATCCACCAATTCCTCCCCATGCCCCTGAGTATTCAGTTGGTACTGCATGCCTGCCATCAATTCCACGCCAGGCTCTGAGTATTCTGCTGGAACAGCACACCCAGCAAATACTTGGCGTGCACCTGAGTTTGTAGCTGCTCCACATACTGAACAGCAGCCTGCACTACCCCTGTTACCAAGAGTTGTAAAACTGTTTAAGCTGGTTACAGTATTTTCTTTATATGTCTGTTCAGCTGTTCTGTTCAGATTTAATGTTAGGCATTATTTAAATGTGATACAGTTTTATATTATTTTACATATATTTTGACATACAAATTGTTTATCTATGTACAAGTATGTATATAGTGAAAATCACTTTAATGTACATATGATAACCATGATAAAATCTATGCAGTGTGCTGGTGAAAAAAGGCCTATTTAAAATGACATCATCTTTAGCCAGCCAAATAAAGCATTTTTAAAAACAGCCAATCACAGCAATTTTTACAAATGTCCCAACAGCCAATCAAAGCTGCTAGTACATTCCACACACTTGTTGGAAGGCAGACCATGGAAGGCAGTGTGAAAGGGGCAGACACGGAAAATTCCCGGGTCTGAGGTGCAGTGTGAAGGGGGTCTGTTGAGCTGAGAAGCTCTGTGCCCTGACAAAAATCCTGCAAGAAAAACCCAGGATTTTGCAGGGGTGGCAATGAGAACATGGTATTAGTGTTTCATTATTATCTACATGGAATAATTATTATTTATGTAAGCAAGCTCCTGCGACCAGCGATTAGAACGGGGCTGAAAACGGGAGCGCGCACCCGGCGATTTATCGCCGGGGCACACTCCCATCACTGGCAATGTGGTCGCCAGCGACCATATTCTAAGAGATATCAGCCCCTATCGCCCCCAGCTTAACACATAAACAGTGCAACTGTGATGTATGCCCACTCTGCAGATAATTGCAAAAACATCAGGATAGCATGTAATTCTTAATTAGACCCTTAGTTCAATTTTCTACTAAAACAAACTTCTGCAATAACTAAAAATGTTCAGGAGCCCAAACTTTGCTGTTTTCCTTATTTATTCTGTGAACCATTTGCAGTCTATCAGCAATTCATGGTATATGTTAATATTAATGGACCAGTGGCGTAACTATATATTTTGCGCCCCCCCGCCAAACTTTTTCGGTGCCCCCCTCCCCCTCTCTCTCTTTCTCCCCTCGGCCCCCCTCCCCATGCCCATACCTGACAGAGCCGCATCTGCGGTCACTGTCCCGTCCAGTCTCCCGACGCCGGCTCCTGCTGATAATGAAAAGTGACTCTTAGAAAATGGCTGCCAAAACTGTCTGCAATACGGGGGCAGCCATTTTCTAAGTGTCAGTTTTCATTATCAGCAGGAGCCGGCGCCGGGAGACTGGACGGGACAGTGACCGCAGATGCGGCTGGGTAGCAGCGCAGCGGGTAACTATAGCACCGCAGCCCCCCCGGGGCCCATAGTTACTCTGCGCCTCCCTGCCACGGTGGGGGCTGTGGAGGCATAGTTACGCCACTGTAATGGACACATGCCCACTATCTTAGTGACCATCATTCTGCCAGCTACAGTATACGCTTCTATAAAAAAAAGGCTGTTTTGTTTCCATGTTAAAAACAAGTAATAATACAATCCAGTGACATGCAATCAGTTCAGGCAGTATAAACCAGAGTTTTGACTATATAAAATATATAAAATATACGAAAAAGACAAAGAATATATAATAACCCCTTCCTGACACAGCCAGTTTTTGCCTTCCTGACAGAGCCCTTTTTTTCAAATCTGACATGTATCACTTAAGTGGGGATAACTTTTTTTTGCTTTTACTTATCCCAGTGATTTTGAGATTGTTTTCTCGTGACACATTGTACTTCAAGTTAGTGGTAAATTTGGGTCGATACAGTCTGTGTTTTTTTGTGAAAAATACCAAAATGTCGCAAAAAAATGGAAAATTTAGCAATTTGCAAAATGTTAAATTTTCTGCTTGTGAGACAAATAATCATACCACTCAACATAGTTAATAACTAACATAGACCATATGTCTACTTTATGTTTCCATCATTATTTCAACTTCCTTTTAAATTTTTTGGACACTAGGAGGCTTAAAATATAAATAGCAAATTCTCAAATTTTCAAGAAAATTTCAATCACTGATTTTTTTAGGGACCAGTTCAGTACTGATGAGACTTTGAGGGACTTGTATGTGAGACACCCCCATAAATTATGCCATTTCAAAAACTGCACCCCTCACAGTATTCAAAACAGCATTTTGGAAGTTTGTTAACCCTTTAGGTGTTTCACAGGAATTAAAACAAAGTGTAGGTGAAATTTCAAAATTTCATTTTTTTTGCAGATTTGCAATTTTTTTTTTTTTCAAAATATGTTTATTGATCCACACAAATCTCGACAAGCATATGCATTAAGATTAGTACAAAGGCATTGAGTGAGGAACAACTCACCATTTTCCAAATTTTCCATAACAAACATAGATAATGAAAAGGAATATGTCCTGGTAACCTTGGCATTACTACAATATTAAGCCTAATATTGGTTTAGAATTAGTAATGATTTGCATGAGGTTAGATAGCATCACCACTCAATGAAATTGGGTTACCAAGAATTAGCAGCAATAACAAAAGTAACTATATGAAACTAAAAAAAGGAAAAAATAACAAATCCAAAATGAAGAAAGATAAAAATAAAAGTAAAATTGTATATATATTTAAAGAATAAAACCTTAACAGTCCGCTTCCAACTTCAACCCGAGGACCCATCTATGGACTGATCCAGCCTTTGGCAGAGAAGAGGAGGAGAGGGAAAGGAGAACACAAGGGAAAGAGAGTAGATGAGTGAATGGGGGGGTAGCTTGGGCCTAATAATTAGATAGTTATGGGGGGTCTATTTTGGAGGAGTTGAAGACTATACCATGAGGTGGACTGGAAGCAGGTCTGGATGGCCTCTTTTGTTCTCTGGGGCAGAATCTGAATGTATTTGTTCCATACCCCAAACAGGGCCGGGGTCATAGATTCTTTGTGTAGAGATGCCTCCAGCCAGTCCATGGTAAATAGGAAGAGTAGTCTAGAGGTTGCCATCTCTAGGGAGGGCGCCGTGTCCTGTATCCACTGTTGTAGGATAGCCTTTCTGCCTACCGCCGACAATAGTACAAGAAGTTTTTTGTCATGTTTGGGGACAGCTGTTTGGTCTGCCACATATCCGAATAAAGCCCAGGAGTCACTGCACTGGAATAATACTTTTAGTGAGGAGGCAGCAAAGTTATGTAACGAATTCCAGAATGTTTGAATATGAGGACACGACCATAGGCAGTGATAAAGGTCTGCCTCAGGTGAGTGACACTTTGGGCATTCAGAGGTTTCAGCAGCTCCTATCAGATGGCGGCGTTTAGGGGAGAGGTAAGCCCTATGTAGGATTTTGTAGGACATTTCTTGATACGAGCTGGCAGGAATAAGCTTCAAGTTCAGGAGGAATGTCGATAAAATGGTTTCGGGGTCAAGAGTCGTGATTTGTGAAGCCCATTTTTGGAGGACCGGGAGGTCTGACTCAGGATCTAATTCAGGGCGTGTTCGTGCGTATAAAGTGGAAATGGTATGTGTACGAGTGCGTATGATAGAATCGAGAGGGTTTGTGATGTCTTGAGGTTTTAACTTGGGCAATATATGATTCAGGTAGTGGGTGGCTTGAAGAAAGGCGAATCTGTGTTGGGGAGCTAAATGAAAACGTGTCATGGCTTCGTCGAAGGTCAGCGGCTTGTGTGATGTGTTTAGTAAATGACGTAGAGACAGGATGCCAGAAGAGCGCCAAGAGGTAAAAGGGGTTTCAGCCGTGCCATTTTGGAATTCCAGGTTACCAACCAGAGGGAGGGACAGAGAGTAGTAACAGTTTAAATGCATAGATTTCCTTACACGTCTCCATGCGTATATTGTAGATGAGATGAGGAGGTTATCGTATTGGTTAGATTGTAATTGAGAAGGCCTGGCATGTAGGATAAAGCTAAGGGAGAGGGGGTGGCAGAATTGAGAGTCTAGGGATACATCTGTGAATGTGTTGGAATCATTAATCCAGTCTACGGCGAAGCGAAGAATGCAAGCCAGGTTGTAGTATTTGATGTTGGGTAGATTAACACCCCCCCTTTGGGTGGACTGCATTAGTTTATGGAGACTGATCCTAGGTTTTTTAGAATTCCAAATGAATTTGGAAATCGCAGAGTTTAATGTTGACAGGTCAGATTTAGTAAGTAAGATTGGGGTCATTTGCAGGATGTATAGGAGCTTAGGGAAACTAGCCATCCTAAAAAGGTTACAGCGTCCCAGAAAGTTAAGAGGCAGATTCTGCCAGAGGGCCAATTCCTGCTTTATGTTTTGGATAATCGGGGTGACGTTACGAGAGTATAGATTATGGGGATGTGGGGAGAGATTGATGCCCAGGAAGGTAATGTGTGAGGGGGCCCACTTGAAAGGGAATGGGGTGGACCATCCTATGCGTGCTTGGCCAAAAATGGCCAGAGCTTCAGATTTTTGCAGGTTAATTGAGAATCCAGCAAAGGAAGAAAATCTGTTAAATGTATCTATCAAAAAGGGGGTAGAGTATTTGGGATTGGATAAGAAGAGGAGGATATCATCCGCAAAGGCTACGGTGCGTAGCTCTCTGGTGCCTATGGAGATACCTCTCAGGTGGGGTGATAGTGAAATGAAGCGGAGGAGCGGTTCAAGTGCCAAATTAAAGAGTAGGGGAGAAAGGGGGCAACCTTGACGGGTCCCCCTTTCAAGGGGAAAGGATGGGGAGGATACATTATTGACCGTTACTTTGGCTATGGGGTTGGTGTATATTGATTTAATGAAGGCACGAAAAGACTCCCCAAATAATTGACTGGCCAGAACTCTATGGAGGTGAGGCCAGGCGATTTGGTCAAAAGCCTTTTCGGCATCTAAATTTAATAGGATGTTATTATGTGCCTGGTGTGAGCGGGTATAAGAGATTGCGGCGATGGCTGCACGAATGCCCATTACAGACTGCCTCCCCTTGACAAAGCCCAATTGAGCAGGTGAAATCAGACGTGGTAAACACTTCTGCAGAAGGTTGGCCATTAATTTTGTAAGAATTTTAAAGTCCTGGTTTAGGAGGGAGATGGGGCGGTATGAGCCGACAAGGCCCGGATCCCTTTCAGGTTTTGGGAGAACTATGATTTTGGCTTCATTGAAATTAAGGGGTAGGGCTTTGGAGGTCAAAATATGGTTAAAAAGAAGGGCCAAGGTCGGAGAGATCTCAGAGCAAAGTAGTTTATAGAACTCCGCACTAAAGCCGTCTGGGCCTGGGCTTTTACCGTTAGGGAGGGCCTTAATGGTGGTACGTATTTCCTCCTCTGTAATAGGGCTATCTAGCATATCACTCTCCTCTTGTGAGAGGGTGGGCAGATTAGAGGCCTCTATGAATGTCTCATTTTCAGCTTCATTGTCCTGGCCTGCCGAGTATAGTGTTTTATAAAAGTCCATAAATTCTGCACATATGGCATTGGGGTCAGTTAGTATCGTCCCTGGTTTCTTTATCATGCGGACCCATGTGCGAGAGCGTGGTCCCTTGATTAGGTTGGCCAGAAGTCTGCCTGACTTATTCCCAAATCTGTGTAGTTTATTTTTAAAATGGTTGTGACTAGTCTGGGCTTGCTCCGTGAGAAATGTGTCGTAAAGCAGCTTAGTGGACAGGTATGCCTCCTTGTTTTCAGGAGTGTCTGAATTTTTGTATGTTCTATATGCTTCAGTTAGAGTCTTGCTTAAGTCTTTCAGTCTAAGTGTAAATTTTTTGCGGATAGAATGTACATAAGACATGATGTGCCCTCTAAGTACTGCCTTTGATGCATTCCAAAATAAAGGGGGGTCATCGGCATGGGCGGCATTATCAGCGGTGTAGTTGGACCATGAGTGTTTGAGGTGTAGAAGAAAGTCACTAGAATGGAAGAGATGGGTCGGGAAGCGCCAACATTTTGTGAAGGATTGGGGGAGAGACAGCTTAATGGATAACAGAATAGGGGCATGGTCAGAAATTATGATATCGTGGATGGAGGTATGCGTCACCCTGGGGAGTAAATGGTCCGAGAGGAATAAATAGTCTATACGAGAATGAGTCGAGTGGGGGTGGGAGTAGAATGAGTAGTCTTTTTGTAGGGGGTGAAAAATACGCCAAGGGTCAGTCAGAGAAAGCTGAGAGCACAGAGGCGAGAGAAGATTAGAGGAGGCTGGAGGCTGGCGAGAACTCACCCCTGATCTGTCCATAGATGAGTCCATGACCGCGTTGAGATCCCCTCCCAGGATGAGGTTGGTAGGGTCCCAAGAGAGCAATTTCTGTAGAACTAGAGAGAAAAAGGAATCGTTAGGGTTTGTGGGAGCATAGACATTACATAGGGTGTACGTAATATTATCTAGAAGTATGTCTAGCAAGACAAATCTACCATCAGGGTCAATATATTTCCTGACTATGGAATATTGTAGGGTCTTGTTAAGTAGAATAGCTACGCCCCTGGTCTTGTTGGTGTATGAAGCAGAGATGCATTCGCCTAACCAGGAGGCTCTAAGCTTGGGTTGTGAGCCCTCCACCCAATGTGTCTCTTGCAGAAAGACAATGTGTGGGGACATACGTTGTAGATGTGTAAGAACCTTACGGCGTTTGATTGGGTGGTTCAAGCCCTCTACGTTCCAGGAAATAACATTAAATGAAATAAGGGGAATATCCCTCTCAGAGGATATGGATGGGGTAGTTTGGTCAGTTATACTAACCAATTCCTTCAGGCGGGATCATTTGAAAAGGAGTGTGTGATAAGGGAGACCCCCCTCCGTCCCAGCGAGCAGAGGGGGGGTGTCCCACAGAGGGAACGGGTCCAGGGTCAGAGCGGACAAAAACAAGAAACATCTTATAAACTAACAAGAAAAACATCATCAGTAGGACAGGTATATACCAACGGTCGCCTATTGAATAAACAGTATTTGCAAACAATTGTGTATCATGCAACAGTCACCATACAGTTAGGCAGAGGTATGAGGACAGCGCCCATCTAGGGCTCCAACCGGGAGGAAGCAAAACCCAACTGGGGGTAGGCAGCGTTCAGGTGTCTGGGATCGAGAAGTGGACTCTCGCGTCCTCAGGAGATTCGAAGAAACGTGGCTTTCCATCCTCGAGTATCCGGAGACGGGCTGGATATATTAAGGAGAACTTGATATTGGAGTCGATGAGGTGCTTGCAAACTGGCGCAAAGTCCTTGCGTTTAGCGGCCACTGAAGCTGAGAAGTCCTGAAAAATTAGAAGGCGTTCTCCATTATATGAGACTTGGGCAGTCTTGCGATAGTGGTCCAGGACTTTGGTTTTGTCTGCATAATTAAGGATTCTCATTATGACCGGACGTGGCCGTCCTCCTCGGTTGGGCCTGTCCGGGCCGATACGGTGCGCTCTCTCTATGGCGAGGGGAGTTCCTTTGAGATCAATTGCTAGCTGTTCAGGGAGCCATGTGGACAGGAGGTGTAGGAGCTCGGGCCCCCTCACCGATTCCGGGACGCCCACCACTCTCAGGTTATTACGACGGCTCCTATTTTCCAGGTCATCTATTTTCTCTCTGAGGGTCTCGATATCTCTGGCTTGGATTTCAACAGTGCGTTGATGGGCTGTTAGATCGTCTTCGAGAGACGAGACCCTCTGTTCGGCCTCATCTAGGCGTTGGGAGTGGTGAGTTAGTTGGGTCAGAGTAGAGTCAATAGACTCCTTAAGTCCAGCCAGCTTCTCATCCAGTAGGGGGCCAAGCACTGCCGCAATATCAGCTGGCTTCATTTTGGCGTTTTTAGGTTTGGCAGTGGATTTGCGTTTGTTTTTGGAAGCGGATCTGGTAGAGGAGCGGTCAGAGTCAGAAGACTGTGCACATGTGGTGATGTCAGATGGGGCTGAAACAGGATCTGCAGGGAACATTTGAAGCGGTATCAGGAACTTTTTCATATACGGAGAGGATATTAAGGTACCGGTGATAAGCAGAGGAGCGCAATCAGGGTGGTATGGAGGCTGTCTGCATGAAGTCAGATTACATGACGTATGTGGGAATGTTCACATTGTCAATTAGGACAGAGCGGATTCATAACAGGCCCGTTGGTAAAAGGCGGGGATTGGTTACATTTCTTGGTCTCTCTGAGTGTTGTAATCAATATATAAAGGTGTAGAGACAGGCGGCAGTCACTTGAGTTTGAATATTTAAATATTTTAGGTGCACAGCATTTCTCCCTCATCCAGGGAGATAGGTGGAATCAATATGCTGTGTACAGGAGGGGGGGCAGCCGTGAAAAGGGGCGATACAAATGCTTTAAGTGGTTTAGGAGTCCCTGGCAGTAGGTTATTGCTTGAGGCTTGTTCCAGGTGCTAAACAGCTGGTATCTGGTGCCCTGGGAACCCCCCAGTATGTAATGCAGTGGATATCAGAGTTCAGTGGTGGGGGGTGCAGCAAGCACAGCCCAGGGTGAGAGCTAGATTTCAATAGTTAGTGGGAGTCTACCCAGGGTTTTCTCACCAGGGCCTCCCTATGATGTTTTAGGTACAGTACCTTAGTGTATCAGCCAGGTCTGGAAGCCTTGAAGAGGTGTGTTTGTGGGCTCCTGTGCCGCACTTCTGCCTCCCAGGCCAGGTGGGGAAGAGGTATGCTGCCAGGGGAGGTGAGGGTCAGCATCTGCTGGGGAGGAAGGGGTTACTAGGCGGATGGACAGCCCCGGAGCTCACCCGCGGGTGTCCGCCACCGCCAGCACCCCCAGTGTCCTCCTCCTGACCGCGGTCCCGCTCTCCGAGGCCTGGGTGACTGGGGGGTCCACTAGGTGTCCAGTCAGGTGTGGTGGGCAAGGGGGCACTGA